>NC_092361.1:16032037-16632037 GCF_030848805.1 Temnothorax longispinosus
TCACGTTACGTTACGCTACGTGACCATACGAGAGTCTTGTGCGGTGGCTCTTATATCAGTCCATGTGACCGCACCCTTAGGGATGCATCACGGCAGATCCGTCTGAATAAAGCTTAATTGTTACATGCCGACGCATTTCGAAGAAAAGAATTTGTATTAATATTATTACTTATGCACGATTTGGAGTATTTACAAACCCTATGGATAGATATTCGATAAAGCAAATCTCTTTAAAATACATGATCACGCATATATGGCCCTTTCAATGTGCAATAATACGCTCCATAATATGCAGTAATTGTCGCGATTGATGCACTTACCAATTGACACTCCTGGCTATAACCCGGCGGAACTTTGGACTTGTACGTCACTGATTAGGGAGCATTATTTTTTTTAGACGTTCAACGTTACAGGCGAAAAAGAACACGAATTTCCGCAACGATGTTTTCCACCTGCGCGAGGACGTTACGGGCTACTAGCAAAGTGAGCATACTTTTTCTCGAATTCGTTAATTTTCATCTCTCATTTGTTTTCCCGTTTCGATCATATGATATTCGTATATATACTTTGCGTTCCGAGCACCATGACCTCAAAGAGAGAGATTCGTTCCAATTCTAACGTTTACTACATTTTCGATCTATTTTTGTGAGAAGCGTAAGATAACTCGCTGTTTATACTTGTTCGAAGCTCGATTAGCTGTATCGTGAATAGATTTCGGATTGTTTCCTAATTTGTAGAATTTTTTTTTAATTTTAATGTCTCACAAATGTCATTTATTTTCAGTTCGGTTCGTTGGCACGCTACGAGTCTACTCTGGTCATTGCGGAGCACAATAACGAGACTCTATTGCCGCTCACCTGCAACACGTTGACAGCTGCCAAGAAGATCGGCGGCGACGTTACCGTCCTGGTGGCTGGCACGAAATGTGAGGCAGTTGCGCAGAATGCGTGCAAGGCCAAAGGCGTGTCCAAGGTCTTCCACGCGGACAGCGATGCGTTTAAGGGATTTACCGCGGAGTCGTTGACGCCGCTTGTACTTAAGCTGTGCAACGAGCACAAGTTCACGCATATATTAGCCGGTGCAAGCGCGTTTGGCAAGGCGTTGCTTCCCCGAGTTAGTTCACAATTTATTATTCCGCCAAAAGATTGTACCAACTACGTTAATTTTATACTAATTCATATATAAATCTGTTTAAGGTTGCAGCTAAGTTGGACGTATCCCCAATAAGCGAAATTATCGATATAAAAGCTTCGGATACCTTCGTACGTACCATATACGCTGGTAATGCCATTCAGACTCTGAAATCTAAAGATAACGTGAAGGTAGTATCGGTGAGAGGTACCTCTTTTGAGTCGCTACCTTTGGAAGGCGGTGACGCTAAATACGAGAGTGTCCCTGCTGACGACTACACTTCGAATCAAGTGGAATACGTTAAACAAGAGCTCAGCAAGTCCGACAGGCCGGAATTGACGTCCGCTAAAGTTGTGATTTCCGGTGGACGTGGAATGAAATCTGGGGAGAACTTCCAATTGCTTTATACATTGGCGGACAAGCTTAATGCAGCAGTAGGAGCATCTCGCGCCGCAGTTGACGCTGGTTTTGTGCCAAATGATATGCAAGTAGGACAAACAGGAAAGATCGTTGCGCCTGTAAGTAAAATGATAATAATAATTGATACGACTTTGCTTTATTAGTCGTTTCAATCTTATCTTGAGTGCAATAATTGCATGCATGATTGCGATTTCAGAACCTGTATATAGCAGTTGGAATTTCGGGAGCGATTCAGCATCTCGCTGGTATGAAGGATTCTAAGACGATTGTGGCTATTAACAAAGACCCAGAAGCACCGATCTTTCAAGTAGCAGATTATGGATTAGTCGCAGATTTATTTAAGGCTGTACCCGAGCTAACGGAGAAGTTGTAAATTACAAATGACTCGTATAAAGATTTGTATTTCAAATCGTTATTTTTGTTACTATATTGTACTATGATACAGGAGTACTAGATTAAAATTTTTATAACAGTTTTAACAAAAATCAATTTATTATTCTTCTATTATATATTTTAAATGTTACAATTTGTTTAATGTCAACAATGTAACTAATTGATTTAAGGATGACTCCGACCAAACTCTGATCAATTTAATTGGAGATTAAATCAGCCGGCAAAATCATGCACTTAAAGCAAAATTTCTAGCTATGTAATTTTGTTATTCCTAATCTAATATTTCGCATATGTCGAACAATAAAAACTTAGTTTTATTCATGTTAACAAATTAATACAGATATTATTTGATAAGTTAATCGCCAATTAAATTAATTAAAGTTTTGATTGGTTTGATTGTTTCTAAGTTATTCTAAGATTTATTTTTTGTAGATAAATTTTTATACTTTTTATTTTCTTCTCTTTCCACACCGTTTAATTTTACATATGTAAAATTCAAATTCAAATTATATATAATTATTAAATTAAACTTTAGTTCTCCTATAATAACGCTTATTTCATTTTAAGTGCAGAAAATAAACTGCGTTTATAAAAAACAACAAGCGTTTATTTGTGTCCATTTATCATATCGAGTATCGAGCACATCGAGGTTAGTGTTCGATCGAGGTGTTTAGCCTTAGCCCTCATATGTGTGTGCTAAAAATCAATTTTTTTTACGAAATGAAGTGTAATTAATACGAAACTAATACGCATTTGATATATTCATAAACTGAAAATCTTTCTTGCAAAAGTATTTTTTTATCCACGGCAAGTACGTGTCTAGTATAATTCAATTTCTATTGTAGAGTTCAATTTAAACGATTATTATAGGTTATGTTATATGCTTTGCTCTTCTGTAAAACGAACATCGCCTCGTAAAACTCCGTCGAGTTATTTATTATATGTGAATCTTATTTATCAGAAAATCTTAAATTTGTCATCTCTTCGCCGTATGAAACAAAAGTTATCTTAATAATTTTGTCGTCACTCAATTATAATTAATGCTTTATAGAAAATATTGATACATGGCAAATTTTCACATTTACAGAAAATGCAGAGTATTCGTCAGTGTGTCAAGCATTTAGCGTTATACGGCAGATCCGCTATAAATAGGACGAATATATTGTCAAATGCAACAAATCTTGCGCCAGCATGTAGTTTCCATATTTCTGCGATATGCAGAGGTAAATTGAGTAACTACGAAGCCCCAACTGGATTTCTAGACTATAATAAGACTATATTTCCACCTCAAAAGCCAGGCGAAGAAAGAAGACCTGCTGTAAGTTGCATTTTGCCAATTTTAATATTAAATATTAAGTTATCAAGTTATTGATCACTATGTACATTTGTTTCTCAGTATGTATGCCACATGAAAGCTAATATAAAATACAGTCCGAAGAAGATGTGGTACATCGCAGGTTTTGTGCGAGGAATGTCCGTGGACGAAGCTGTGAAACAGTTGAGTTTTTTACACAAGAAAGGCGCTATAATTGCGAAGGAAGTTATATTGGAAGCCCAACGGTTGGCCGTGGAAGAGCATAACGTTGAATTTAAAAGTAATTTGTGGGTTGGTGAGTATATCAATTAATGTTCGAAACCTCGGTTACATGTATCTACGAACCATTCTGTTTCCCAAGTCTTCTAACAATTCGATTAATATCGTGAAAATGTTTCTTTTTTCAGCGGAATCGTTCGCTACTAAAGGTATTGTAATAAAGGGATTACGGCGTCATGCTTTTGGACGCAAGGGAACCATACACTATAGGTATTGCCATTATTTTGTACGCTTGGAGGAAGGACCACCACCTAAGCATTATTACCTACCGTATCCTAAGACTGGCGAGGATTTGTTGAACGATTGGTTGAAAGAAGCGCACCAACGCAAAGTACCGAATTCTTTGTAACGTTATGAATATGTAATACTGTAAATATATGTTATATGAAAGCTAATAATTAGTATCATATATATAAAAATATAATAAATATGTCCTATCTTTTAGCAGTTTTTTTGGCAGTGGTTTATTACAGACATGCAATTTCCTGAAGGTTGCAATATTTGTTTTATTTTAAATCGTACATTTTTGAAGTGACAGTAACGAAAAATTGTGTGTCGTATAGGTATTAATGTTGTAGATAGTCATACAGACATTGAATAGAAGAAAATGAGAAATTTTATTCCTTATACAGAAGTGATATCTTTATTCATTATCTGCAAGCATGGAATTATGTGATTTACAACTTTAGCTTAGTTCTTCTCCAGTGACGCCTCTTTGCGTTGTACCTGAAAACAAAAAAGTTACAGTTTTAACATATAAACCTTTATAAATCTTCATTAATAATGTTTCCATTATATATCTTAATATTATAAATTATAAAATAATCTCAAATATAAGCATGTGCTGCATCAATAGTAAAATTGTAACAATGATAGTCTATCTTCTATCTTCTCGTCGAGTCAAAACAATCAATAATGTCAAATTATACAAAGATGATATAAAACTAAAGAAACATCTAATATTGAAGTCTCATTCAGTACAAATATTTTAATTTTTTCTCACAAGATTATGGATATAAGGTGTAATACTAATTTTATTTTAATACACATACTACATCAACATTTGCACAATTATATGCAATGAGAAAACGAAGGATGTTTATAACCAATATGGAATTAAACTGTGCACATCTTACATATCACGCAGGCACATCTCTTACGTCATGTAAAGAGCTATATTTGTTAATTAATTAGGCTCGAACTTACCGAATAGTGTTGCCAGTCCGCATTCTCACCCATTGGGGAATCGGCCTGTTTTGCTTCAACTTTTTCGCAAGCTTTCGCTTGATAATGAACGTCTTGTGAGCCGACTGAAACACATACGAAACGAGATCAGAGTCTGTAGATATGATTTTTGAGCGTCTTCACGCGCGGGAGAATAGGATTGCGAGAAGAAAAACGGATATAACGAGAACACGCGTAAAAACTCACCATCGTGCCTGCTTACGCTTCTCTAGCAACATGCGAAGTGAAAGATAAACGCGCGAGACGTGTGTTCATAAAGCGTTTTCTAGAAGACCGTTCGATAAATCGCTATGGCTTCCCCTCTGCCGTTTATTCGTGAACAATTCTCACGGCGTGCGACTTTCAACCAATCACAGAACGACATTTCTCTCTCATGTAGCTTGAGAAGATGCGGCAGAAAATAAAAACTATATGCTGGGTCTACAATGCGAGTCGCAAAGTCGTGAGTCGCAAGAATTGACCAATCACAGTCGAATTTGAGGAGAATAATCGACTGTGATTGGTCAATTCTTGCGACTCACGACTTTGCGACTCGCATTGTAGACCCAGCATAACAAAAAATATAAGCAGTAATGTTTATTTCTATCAACATAGTTAACTTTAATCTGGGTTTAACTTAAAGGGCCATCTACAATGAGTCGCAGTCGTAAGAGTCGTAAGAAATTGACCAATCACAGTCTATTAAGGCCATTGCACGTAACAAAGTTTTAGTCATAATCGTAAGGCCGTAAGAAAATAGACCAATCACAGTCGGTTATTCTCCTTGAGCTCGAAGAATAATCGAGTGTGATGGTCGGTACTAATTTTCGTCAGGCTGGTATCCGTACCGGATTACGATTAGATGCACCTCGAAGAAAATTGTGTTCACGTGCAATACGGTCCTTATATTCTCTTTGCGGTCGAAGAATAATGAACTGTGATTGGTCAATTTCTTACGACTCTTGCGACTGCGACTCATTGTAGATGACCCTTATGCCCATATCACACTAGCGGCTCGCGGCCGCGACTGCGATTGCGATTTCGTCTCTTGACCAATGAGAAATGTCCGAATTGCCAGCAGCTTCTTTCTCATTGGTCAAGGAACGAAATCGCAATCGCAGTCGCGGCCGCGAGCCGCTAGTCTGATTTTAGGCTTTAAGGCCATTGCACGTAACAAAGAAAATTGACCCAATCATAGTCGATTATTCTGCTTGAGGCTCGAGAGAATAATCGAGTGTGATTGGTCTATTTTCTTTATGACTAAAACTTTGTTACGTGCAATGGTTTTTACTTTTTATCTTTTTCTAGTTTTAAAAATAAAAAAAGATAAAAAGTTAGGTAAATTAAACCGAGATTAACGTTAATCTGCATTAATAGAAATAGACATATTGCTGAACATATAGGCCTGTTCTTTTTAGCTGAACTTCTTGCACATATATTTCCTCTTTTTCTTCTCACATTCGAGAGAAAAGGAGAAAAGGATGAACTGTGCAAGAACTTGAGCTTAAACAGAACAGACCTTTTCCTACGCGTCATATATGGTTCAGTGGTTCTCGGTTTCGCGATAGGTCTGTGTTAGGTTATTGCTTGTTGTATTTGTAATATTTGTATGTACTTTCCGTAGCTGAAACAAGATAAGACGTATAGTCGGACGTCGGAGGAAGAAAAGGGATCGATAAAATCCGATTGCAGAAAGTGCAAATAAGACGAAGAGACCCGTGGCCATCGAAGATACCCCGCTCGATAGCCAATCCGCGTTCAACAATTATGTACGACATCCCAATTTCAGAAGCCGATTGCTCGCGGAATCTTCGAATTTCCCGAATATATCGATTATTCCGTAAATCGCCTGGAAATCCTTTCTTGACGCACAGCCAGTTTATTCGCGTGACAATTGACCGTTATTAGCGGGCCGGGCAATTGGGGCGATTGCTTGATGGCGCCCGTCCTGGCCGTCCTGCCCATGGTCCTGCCGTATCTCGCGTCGTCTGCGTTCAGCCGTTCATTGTCAGCTGTGAGTGCTGTGACGATGCTCGTGAGACGTGACATAATAACTGAATTACCGTGGTGGAGGGGGTGGAGTGTCGAGGCAGAGGGTTCACTGAACCCGGTTCAGCCGGTTCAGTACTTCAGTGTTCACGCTTCGCCTAACCCGTCACCGCGTGATCGCGTCTGAATTCCGTTGACTGGGTAAACTCTCGTGGGTCTCGTGGCACCTCTCGCGGCGACGGACGAGATGGACAGCAACAAGGACGAGGCGGAGCGGTGCATGGAGTTCGCGGATCGTTTTATGCGGAAGAGAAAGTACGAGGAAGTTGAGAAGTTTGCCCGCAAGGCCCAGAAGCTCTATCCGACGAAAAGAGCCGAAGGTACGTGTCGACTCATGATCTCCACTCCGTTTGAAGCACAGCGTCGAATCTTGGCTTCTTTGTTGACTTTGCATTAGCCACGTATACTCAAGCGGAATAAAAGGCTTTCAGGCTTACATTTTACGAGAACGCACCTTTCTTCTCTTAGTCAGAGTACTGATGGTTACAGGAATCAAATAATTTGTATTTATAGACCTGCTGGCGGAAGTGACGGTACACACTAAGGAGAATCAGAAATCAGATTCGGCTGAGTCTAACGTTAGAAAGCGACAAAATTGTGCCAAAGATGGCACACATTTTCAGAATTCTGTTCGAAAGAGCCCAGAACTATATTCGAAAGAACAGCTGGCATATATTGAGAAGTAGGTATTTCGAGATTGTTTTGATTACTCGAGAATACAATGCTGTTATCAATTTATATTTTACTTATTTAATAATCTTGGATAAATATGTTTCTTTTTGTTTGGTTATTGTAGGATAAAGAAATGCAAGGATTATTACGAGATTTTAGGAGTCAGCAAAGACGCTACGGACAGCGACATTAAGAAGGCTTACAAGAAATTGGCGCTTCAATTACATCCTGACAAGAATAAGGCGCCAGGCACCGCCGAAGCTTTTAAGGGTATGTCGAGATAGTGGGGAAAAAAATGAAATTAGGTTTGCTATTGCGAATTTACTTGCATTTATGCGAGAAATCTTTTATGCAGCCATTGTTAATGCGGTGACTATTCTTACTGATCCGGAGAAACGGAGACAGTACGACACGTACGGTCCTGAAGAAGAGCGAATGCAGAATGTGCACACCCGCCAAGGCCATACGCATTATAACTATACTCGTGGATTTGAAGGTAAGAGAGAGAGTGTTAAAAGTGGAGACGTGTGTCGTGAGAATATTGTACAAGTTGTCTCATGTATCAAAATATATTCTATAATATCTCTTTAGCCTTTATCACACCCGAAGAGTTAGCCTACACGCTACAAGAATTAGAGACACGAGCGGCACATGCGGCACAAACAGCAAGTGTGATAACAAATTTATTAGGATATTTGTTACGATAGTGAGAATTATCTGACAATGAGTTTTGATGTAAACAGAAAGCATCTAATATTTAATATTAAAGTTGGCAAAATGCAACTTACAGCAGGTTTTCTTTCTTCACCCGGCTTTTGAGGTGGAAATATAGTCTTATTATAATCTAGAAATCCTGTTGGGGCTTCGTAGTTACTCAATTTACCTCTGCATATCGCAGAAATATGGAAACTACATGCTGGCGCAAGATTTGTTGCATTTGACAATATATTCGTCCTATTTATTGCGGATCTGCCGTATAACGCTAAATGTTTGACACACTGACAAATACTCTGCATTTTCTGTAAATATGAAAATTTGCCATATATCAATATTTTCTATAAAGCATTAATTATAATTGAGTGACGACAAAATTATTACGATATATTTTGTTTCATACGGCGAAGATATAACAAATTTTAAGATTTTTTGATAAATAAGATTCACATATAGTAATAAATAACTCGACGGAGTTTTATGAGGCGATGCATCTTCTTTTACAGAGTAAAGCATATAATATTACCTATAATAATCGTTTAAATTGAATTATACTAGACACGTACTTGCCGTGGATAAAAAAATACTTTTGCAAGAAAGATTTTCAGTTTATGAATATATCAAATGCGTATTAGTTTCGTATTAATTACACTTTATTTCGTAAAAATAAATGCACGTAACAAGGTTTTAGTTTTGATTATTCTTGTATCACACTTGATTATTCTTCAAGCGCGAGGAGAATAATCGACTGTGATTGGTCTATTTTCTTACGGCCTTACGATTGTGACTAAAACTTTGTTACGTGCAATGGCCTTAAAGGCCTTCACACACGAATCGACGGAAGACGTAAGACGTAAATTGTAAGGAAATCCATCAATCAGAGTCGACTATTTCCCTCTTTAAGAGGGAAGAAGAGGGGAATAGTCGACTCTGATTAGTGGATTTCCTTACGATTTACGTCTTACGTCTTCCGTCGATTCGTGTGTCCAGGGGGCTTATTACGGTTCTTGAAACGAGGTGAAAGTTACAAAAGTGAGGAAATTCACTAGGGTATCTATGATTTTATTGGTCGAAATCTAGTAAATCTGTTCACTTTTATAATTTTCACCTCGTTTCAAGAACCGTAATCGACCCCCAGGCCTTAAGGCTGAGTTTCCACTGAGCGCGTCACGCATCGCGTCGTCACAAGTTAACCAATCAGAACATCCCATTTCATTACATTCTTGTGACGGGATCGAAATGGGATGTTTTGATTGGTTCAACTCGGACGACGCGACGCGTGACGCGCTCAGTGGAAACTCAGCCTTAAGGGTCGACAGGAGTATGGGTGCGTTCCCACTATACGCGTCGCGCGTCGCGTCACGACGCCGCGTCATGAGTTATCCGATCAAAACGTTTTATTTTATAACGTCATTTCCGACGCGAGATATTGTCGGAAATGACGTCATAAAATGAAACGTTTTGATTGGATAACTCATGACGCGGCGTCGTGACGCGACGCGTATAGTGGAAACGCACCCTAAAGCGGGGAGCACACACTTCTGCACAACGCATAATACGTAAGCATAAGAAAACTGATTGGTGTATTTCCTTATGCACATGTGTATGGACCACACACACACAATCACACAATTATATATATATATATATATATATATATATATATATATATATATATATATACTATTATATAAAATCCTTACGGGTGGTGTATGTTTGAACGTTAATAACTTGAAAACTATTGGACCGAATTTTTACTACAAGTACATGAAATAGGGCTAGAATTTTCCGGGGAGTGCTATAGAGTGTGTAGTTTTCGTTACCGATTTTCTAAAAACCAATTTTTTTAATTTTTTTAATTCTTACGGGTAAAAGAATTAAAAAAATCGGTTTTCAGAAAATAGATAACGAAAAACTATACACTCTATAGCACTCCCCGGAAAATTCTACCCCTATTTTATATGGTTTTAATACAAATTCGGTTCAATAGTTTTTAAGTTAAAAACGTTCAAACATACACCACACCCGTAAGAATTCGAAAAATAAAAAAAAAACGGTAACTTAAAAACTATTGGACCGAATTTATATTAGAACCATATAAAATAGAGGTAGAATTTTCCGGCGAGTGCTATAGAGTGTATAGTTTTTCGTTATCTATTTTCTGGAAACCCATTTTTTTAATTCTTACAAGTGTGTGTGTGTGTGTGTGTGTGTGTGTGTGTGTGTGTGTGTGTGTGGTGTATGTTTGAACGTTTTTAACTTAAAAACTATTGGACCGAATTTGTATTAGAAACATATAAAATAGGGGTAGAATTTTCCGGGGAGTGCCATAGAGTGTATAGTTTTTCGTTACCAATCTTCTGGAAACCGGTTTTTCTAATTTTTTAATTCTTACGCAAAATAATTGACCGAATCTTGGAGAGGGAGAGGGAGAGGGAGAGGGAGAGGGAGTGGGAGTGGGAGAGAGAGTGGGAGAGGGAGTGGAAGAGGGAGTGGGAGAGGGAGTGGGAGAGAGAGTGGGAGAGGGAAAGGGAGAGGGGGAGAAGAGGAGAGAGAGAGAGAGAGAGAGAGAGAGAGAGAGAGAGAGAGAGAGAGAGAGAGAGAGAGAGAGAGAGAGAGAGAGAGGAGAGAGAGAGAGAGAGAGAGAGAGAGAGAGAGAGAGAGAGAGAGAGAGAGAGAGAGAGAGAGAGAGAGAGAGAGAGACTATTGAGTGAGATTATTTGCGTGTATTATTACACATGTCCTCCGGGGCGAAGCACGGGTAACCAGCTAGTATATATATATATATATATATATATATATATATATATATAGGCGCCTAATATCTATATATATAAAGGAAGATGTCCTGCGCTGACTGACTGACTGACTGACTCATCAACGCCCAGCCCAAACCCCTGAACCAAATTTTCACCAAAAGTATATGAAATAGGGGTAGAATTTTCCGGGGAGTGCCACTATGTGTATAGTTTTTGGTTAACGATCTTTTTATATAGAAACCGGTTTTTTTAATTTTTCCAATTTTTCGGGAAATAATTGATTGAATCTCAAAGAATTATATATGAAGTAGGGGTAGAATTTCCCGGGGAGTGCTATAAAGTGTACTATTTTTTGTTATCGATCTTTTTGGAAACCGGTTCCGAATGACCGAATCTCAAAGAATTGTATATAAAGTAGGGGTAGAATTTTTCGGGGAGTGCTATAAAGTATATAATTTTTTGTTACCGATCTTTTTGGGAACCGGTATCTTTTTGGAAATCGGTTACGAAATTTTTCAATTTTTTAAGGAAATAATTGAGTGAATCTCAAAGAATTGTATACGACGGAATTGAACTTCAGTGGATAAAAAAGTAATATTTTTCAATTTAGAGAGAGAGAGAGGGAGAGGGAGAGAGAGAGAGAAAGAGAGACTATTTGCGTGTCTTATTACATATGTCCTCCGGGGCGAAGCCCGGGTAACCAGCTAGTATATATATATATATATATATATATATATATATATATATATATATATATATATATATATATAATATATAATTCCGATGTGTCTTGTCATAGATGTCGTCGTTTTCAAGAAATTTTGAAAAGTTGCAGATCCCATCGAAACGTTTTCAAAAGACTGCCATAAAGCTTTCTTTTGGAATTTCTGGATATTTTAAATTTTGTTATATTTTCAATATAAAATATGAAATATCTCGTAAAGTATTTACTTTTCTATGATTTTACCTTCATTCTTTTATACGTAGAATAATGAAAGGAAGCGAATAATAATATTAATTTTTACATTTGCAATTTTGCAAAATTGAATGCGTCTATGAAATCCAATCAAATTTTTTTAAAATATTTTTTTTATTTTTTTTTACAACAATCGATTTCTTTCATAATTCTACGTATAAAAATATAAAGGTAAAATCATAGAACAGTGAATACTTCACGAGATATTTTATATTAAAAATATTATAACATAAGTAATATATACACATTTTTTTTACAGATCGCAATGCATGTGGTGCGTCGAGCGCTGCAGAGGCACCGGAAAACATGAGGTACGCCGGTGGAGTATACGCGCAGCCAGCGTATACTCCAACTCCACCGTCGGCGTACGCGTCGCCTGCGCCACCTCCACCGCCGCCGCCGCCAACATACACGCCGCCACCACCGTCGTCAGTATACACGCCGCCGGCGCCGCGGCGCCGTCGGCGTCGCCAGCATACAAGCCGCCCGCAGCCATCATACGCGTCATTGCCGCCGCTGCCATCATACGCACCGCCTCTATCATACGCGCCGCCGCCATCATACGCGCCGCTTCCATCATACGCGCCGCCTCTATCATACGCGCCGCCGCCATCATACGCGCCGCCTCCATCATACGCGCCGCCGCCATCATACGCGCCGCCGCCATCATACGCGCCGCCTCCATCATACGCGTCGCCTCCATCATACGCGCCGCCATCAGCATACGCGCCGCCAGCATACGCGCCGCCGTCGGCGTCAAGATACACGGCGGGGGGTATGCCATCCGCGGGAGTGTCGTGGCCTCATATATAAACTTTTTTATTTTTATTTTTTTTATTGTTTGGGTCTATCGTTTGTACGATTATTTTTTTTCTGGGCCCGGGGCCTCGTCCACGATGACGATCACGGACACGGGACGTCTCCAGGATCGTCCTCCGATTACTAAGAATAATTCTGCATAAATTTCTTTTGTTTCTTTATATGATATGTATTTTTCAAACAAAGTTAATAACAACCTTGCAAAAGATGTCTTTTTTTATTTCATTTTCTGTTTTCAAAAAGAATGTTTTTTTTTTATATATATATTTGCTTGTCATACTGATTGAGATACGCGTCGGCAGAACGCGCATAACGTGCAGTTTATGCCGAAGCGGCTGTTTTAACGCGAGCGATATGTTTCGTCGACGGATGATTAGCTAATTATGATTGTATACAGAAATTGGATATTTACGTAAAGTATCGTTGCCTCGCGAATAAAGTCGAAGGACCGTCGAGAAGAGGAAGCTCGCGGCTTTATTTCCCTTTTCAATCTTTTATCCGTTATCCGTTTTCGCCCTCGTCTTCGTTTCCATTGTCAGTATGCGACAGCCGTTACTGCACTCCATGAAGGGTATCATTGATTTGTCGAATAATACATAAGCAAAAGAGATGTCTTTCCTTGTGCTTAGAAATCCAAACAGATTTAAAAACAGTTCTGATTTCGAGAATCATAAAGAAATTGTATTGTGTTACTTTCTTTCCATCGCGGCGAGTAATCGTTTTTATACATTTATAGTTTACAAGTATACATAGTACTTGAAAAGAAAGGAAAAAGGTGATCGTCGCGTTTTTTTTTCACAGAGACGGGCAAACGTGAAACTGATTGTGTTCACGTTGCCCGACTAACAATAAGTCAAACTCGGATGCTACACGGCGGGGGGTATGCCATCCGCGGGAGTGTTGTGGCTTCATATATAAACTTTTTTATTTTTATTTTTTTTATTGTTTGGGTCTATATATCGTTTGTACGATTATTTTTTCTCTGGGCCCGGAGCCTCGTCCACGATGACGATATCGCGGACACGGGATGTCTCCAGGATCGTGCTCCGATTACTTTGTACTAAACATAATTCTGAGACCTTTAAAGGTCTATCCAGACAAACATTGCATAGGTGCATAACCATATGCACAAAGAAACGGATTGGTCTATTTCCTTATGCACATGCATATGGACCAATCAAATCTTTTATGCTTATGTTTATGCGCTATGCAAGTTTGTCTGGATTGATCTTAACACTAACCTCGATATGCTTGATATAATAAATGGACGTAAATAAACGAAACCATTATAGAAGAACTAAAGTTTAATTTAATAATTATATATAATTTGAATTTGAATTTTACATATGTAAAATTAAACGGTGTAGAAAGAGAAGAAAATAAAAAGTATAAAAATTTATCTACAAAAAATAAATCTTAGAATAACTTAGAAACAATCAAAACTTTAATTAATTAAATTGGCGATTAACTTATCAAATAATATCTGTATTAAGGATCGACAGGAGTATACGGGTGGAGATCTCTGTCTTTCATGCACTTTTAACTGCAATATTCGTATCCTTTTTCCAAAATCCGGTTATTTATTCCCAAATTTTAATCCGGTTATTTATTCCCAAATTAATTAATGAATCTCATTAAACTTATGCTCGTTTTAATCAGTAAGATCAGCCGCAACCCGCTACATAGCCGGATTTTGGAAAAAAAATGAAAATAAATTTTCCAAAAATAAATTTTAATTCTGATAATAAAATTTTAAATAAATTTTAAAATTTAAATTAAATTTTATTATTTTTTCGAATCTTGCGACTCACGACTTTGCGATTCCCATTGTAGACCCCGCATAAAAGGCTACGGTCACATGGAGTGATATTTTCCGCGTAACGCGTTTCGCGTAACCAATCAGAGACATTCCGCGTTTTCTGTTACGCGGAATTGAATGTCCTTAGTTCACATGGGCCATTTTTTCCGCGTAAGGGCCGGGGCACGAACATTGCCGCAGCGTCTTATAATAGACGCCACCTTACGTGAGAATTGCCTTACGCCACACGTAAGCCAAACGTACGGCAACGCACATAGAAAAGTAACGTAACGCATGTAACGTATGATATGTTACGTTAAGGCCATCGCACACAAAATTGCATAGGCTGCATAAGCATAGCATAAGACCGCTGGACCAATGAGCATCTTATGTAAATCAATATAGCGACTTTATGCTGGATGCTCATTGGTCCAGCGGTCTTATGCTATGCTTATGCAGCCTATGCAATTTTGTGTGCGATGGCCTTTACGTTTTTCTATTTGCGTTGCCGTACGTTTGGCGTAAGGCAATTCTCACGTAAAGGTGGCGTAAGACGCTACGGCAATGTTTGTGCCCCGGCCCTTAGGCTGCGGTCACATGGAGTGATATTTTCCGCGTAAGGGCCGGGGCACGAACATTGCCGTAGCGTCTTACGCCACCTTACGTGAGAATTGCCTTACGCCTGAAAAGCTGCTTAGAAACGGTTTTTCCAAAATTTTAGCCAAATTAATTAACGAATCTCATTAAACTTATGCTTGTTTTAATCAGTAAGATCAGCCGCAACCCGGTACATAGCCGGATTTTCCATTTTAGCTCTTAAAAAATTTATAATAAATAAAATACGGACTCGCAGCTAAGCAACCCGACAGAGGTCGGTAGTGTTACTCCTGTCGACCCTTGGCTTGGCTCGATTGGGCTCGATAGCCAATCCGCGTTCAACAAGTACGACATCCCGATTTCAGATTGCCGATTGCTCGCGGAATCTTCGAATTTCCCGAACATATCGATCATCCCGTAAATCGCCTGGAAATCCTTCCTGGACGCACAGCGACCAGTATGTTCGCGTGATCGTTATTAGCGGGCAATTGGCGATTGCTTGATGGCGCCCGTCCTGCTGCCGTATCTCGCGTCGTCTGCGTTCAGCCGTTCATTGTCAGCTGTCGTGACGATGCTCGTGACGTAATAACCGAATTACCGTGGTGGAGTGTCGGAGGCAGAGGGTTCAGTGTGTTCACGCCTCGCGTTATTTACCATTCTGCCCCGTCACCGCGTGATCGCGTCCGAATTCCGTTGACTGGGTAAACTCTCGTGGGTCTCTCGTGGCAGTCGTGGCACCTCTCGCGGCGACGGACGAGATGGACAGCAACAAGGACGAGGCGGAGCGGTGCATGGAGCTCGCGGATCGGTTTATGCGGGAGAGAAAGTACGAGGAAGCCGAGAAGTTTGCCCGCAAGGCCCAGAAGCTCTATCCGACGAAAAGAGCCGAGGGTACGTGTCAGCTCGCGATCTCTCTCCACTCCGTTTGAAGCACAGCGTCGAATCTTGGTTTCTTTTGTTGACTTTGCATTAGCCACGTATACTCAGGCGGAATAAAAGGCTTTCAGGCTTACATTTTACGAGAACGCACCTTTCTTCTCTTAGTCAGAGTACTGATGGTTACAGGAATCAAATAATTTGTATTTATAGACTTGCTGGCGGATGTGACGGTACTCACCAAGCAGAATCAGAAATCGGAGTCGGCTGAGCCTAACGTTAGAAAGCGACAAAATGTAGCCAAAGACGGAACACATTCCCATAGTAACTCTGAATATTCGAAAGAGCAGCTGGAGCACGTGAAGAGGTAGGTGTTTGGAGGTTGTTTTGATTACTTGAGAATACAATGCTGTTATCAATTTGTATTTTATTTATTTAATTATCTTGGATAAATATGTTTCTTTTTGTTTGGTTATTGTAGGATTAAAAAATGCAAGGATTATTACGAGATTTTGGGAGTCAGCAAAGACGCTGCGGACAGCGACATTAAGAAGGCTTACAAGAAATTGGCGCTTCAATTACATCCTGACAAGAATAAGGCGCCAGGCGCCGCCGAAGCTTTTAAGGGTATGTCGATAGTGGAAGAAAGTGAAATTAGGTTTGCTATTGCGAATTTACTTGCATTTATGTGAGAAATCTTTTATGCAGCTATTGGTAATGCGGTTGCTATTCTTACTGACACGGAGAAACGGAAACAGTACGACACGTACGGTCCTGAAGAAGAACGAATGCAGAACGTGCACACCCGCCAAGGCCATACACATTATAACTATACCCGTGGATTTGAAGGTAAGAGAGAGAGTGTTGAAAGTGGAGACGTGTGTCGTGAGAATATCGTACAAATTCTCTCGTGTATCAAAATATAATCTATAATATCTCTATAGCCGATATCACAGCCGAAGAGTTATTCAACATGTTCTTCGGCGTCGGCTTCCCGCAACAAGAATTCTATATGCGTCGACCAGGTGGGAGATGGATGCGGCAGTCAGAGGCACAAGCGCAACATGCTCATAATCAGGTAGAGCAGAAAAGCGTTAAGCCCAATTTCAAAGTACTGTTCTTTTTTTCTTTCTTTTTTTTTAAATCCAACAATATTTTTCAGCAAGCGAATGGATATACGTCATTTCTTCAGCTGTTGCCAGTTCTGTTATTAATATTGTTAACCATGATGAGCAGTTTTTTCATATCCGACCCGGTATACAGTCTGCACTCGAGTTCGTAAGTATAACTCACGAGTAACACTGTACAACGCGTCCCATAATTTTTCAAGTTTTTTAACTGGGGAAAATTCAGCTCAATCTCCTGGGCACGTATTACGGAACTTTTCGGAATGAATTCCGATCGAAATTATTCTGTTTTCCCTAGAAAACACAATAGAAATGTAGGAAACAACTAAACAATTCCGATCGGAATCCATTTCGAAAAGTTCCACGTGTCCCGGAATGCGAGCTCCCCTGCTAACGTCCAGGCACCAAGAAGAAAAGGATGGGTTGCTTTGTTTCCATTTCTGTGTCTGTTTAGCGAACTTTTGATTGCGGTCAATGATATTCCGTTATTCTCGAAAAGTACAGCAATAAAAAAGGTCGGATTGGAAACAAAATTCATCTCGCTTCTAGAGTAGAGTTTGCATTCCAGTATAGCATATATACATCCTCGGTCAAAAAACTTGAGAAATTTTTGAAAATTTGTTGTACTGTGTAATTATTCTAATGTCAATAAAGATTTTCGCAGGATGAGATACGTATTGATTTCTTCCTCATTTGCAGGAAATATTCTGTGGCCAGAACAACTCAAGTTTTGAAAGTTCAATATTATGTTAAAGAGAACTTTCATAGTGAATATCAAGGGAGTTTACGTAGGCTAGAAATTTCAATTGAAGAGGAGTACGTGAGTAATTTGAGGCAAAGCTGCGCCAGAGAAAGGAATTACAGTATGTATTTGTTTCTTTTATCTCTTCCAATATGTCCATTATGTTTTTCATCAATGCTGCTATAATATGGTTAACATAAATGTCTTTGTAAAAATTCTCAAGATATTTCAAATTTGTTTTCTAATAGGGGAAGGTATAATGTGGAAAGCCCGTAATTTGGGAGATCAAGATCTATTCATGAAAGCTAAAAATCTCGAAACACCTTCGTGTAAGAAGCTACAAGAACTGCAAGCATAATAGATAAAACGTGTAAACTAAAAATAGGAGTTTTGTGTGTTGTAGATAGATGTATATTATATTTACACATGTATAATTGTCTTTGGGTGTATAATGGGAATTTGTTATAAAATTACATATAAGGCATCTTTATACACTCAGAGTAAATCATATTTCAAGTCCACACAACACACATACTTGGTCTCTAATAGGGCTGTTATTTTTCACAAGTTCGAAGTTTAAGGTGTCTTCGAAGCTTCGAAGCAAATCATCAGCCCTAGTCTCTAGCCGTTAATTCCATGCATAAATTTCAAATTACATAATGAACGATTGCTGTGCAGAGTAAATGAAGGTTTAATCTTTATTTACTCGATTTGAGTGAAAATATGTATAAGAAATGGTTCTTTTCTTCGTTAATTTCCATTCTCTCAAAACAAACATGTATATTATAAATATATTTAAAAAATTGATAAAAATTGTCTATAAAAAGAAAACAATGTAATATGCGTACAATTGCCTCTTCAGCTTTTCAAACTATAGTATTGTGGAATATTATTAGGACAGCCATTCTGAATACTCAATTATTTATAACGAGCAAAATGAAAGCTTAGTACTTGCTAAGTACGATTACATAGATAGCATAGATGGAATGAATATCATACGTACATGTAGATAATTTCATAGATTCGCGGGTCCAATTTATTTCATGATGACGCTTTTTTCAATTGAGAAACTACGAATAAATTTGTAGTAGGTGACTGACGATATATATTTTACACTTGGACTGTTATCGCACGGCTGATTATTAGTATATGCCTTTCTAGCGACTTTTGAGAACATCTGTGATTAAGTATATAGCGTTCAGCAAGAAAGAAAGAAGCAATTTGACAAGAATATGTTCGGATAATTTTAATTCTTTCAATTAGCTATTTTGTTGACTTCAACTACTTTACTGCCTCTGTATTTCATCTATTATGGATCTTTTAAATCTAAATCATTATATACGTATACATTATGCCGAATTGCTTCTCGCTTAAAAATTATTCAATTTTTTTTATCCATCTTGTGATATGAATTGCAGAGAACGTATTAATAGGATTGTAATCCGTATTGAGTTCATTATTTTAATGTATAAAGTAAAAGATTCAGTATTTAATTCTAGCCAGATTCTAATATATAAATTTCCCGAGTTGATGGTGAAATTCTCTGATACTTGTCAAAAGATACTTGTTATTCAAATCAGTATCTACTTCGATACACTTTTTTAAATAATTTATTCTATTTTTATTAAACACACAAGCAGAATTCTTTAACAGCATATTAAATCAATTTGAAAGATGACTGATAAAAATTCGATCCTACAATGAAAAAATGCGAGAAATGATTGATATATTTGTTGGGCATTATAAAATATCGAATTAATTGTAATTCAACTGGAGAGTTTCAAAAATGTTTATATTGTTCCAAAGCTAATCAAATGTTATAAACCTTTGTTGAAATAATATGCAATAGCGCGTGTTTGTTTTAGTATACAATTTATAAATCGTGCAATGCTGCAAAATGTTTACGATTATTATTATATATACATATAAACGGTCTTAGCACAGACGTATTTATGTTATTACAAATATAAATTATGTTATTTAAAAAATTTTATATATTTATGTATATCCTTTTTTCCCTATCTGATTAGAATTTTATTAATAAAACATTTAATAATTATGTATCTGAAAATCTATGTTTATGACTGAAATATGTAATAATATAATCTCTAATTATTTATTTATATATTGTTTTGAATGTAAAATTATAATCAATTATATTAATTATACTTGTATATAAGTAACAATTTATATATATACGCTATATACATTTATCATTTACAATAACGATGCGTGTTCCAAAATTCATAAAAAAAAGTGTAACATCGATTTGTGATTTCTCGCTCGTTGCTGCACTCTCTGCACTTAAAATGAAATAGGTACAATAATAACCGTTTAAAAGAAAAAGAGAAAAGATCGAAGATTTGGAAGAATTGGAAGTTCAAAGGGACACGTCACTTAGCCTCTTGTTTTTCCTAAAAATAAAAAAAAGTTAACACAAAAATAAAAATAAGGAAAGGTGATTAGCTGCGGTATCGTTTCTTTCTGTGCAGTATGCGCTGCTGAATCTTGTGCGAGCCGTTTCTCTCCAAGCAGCTCGAAGCTGTTTTAAAACAGTTTCGTTGCGAACCTCAAACACATGGTAAACATGTCACCGGTACGAGAAACCTTACGCGATTCCAGCGGCGATTCTGGTACGTAACATCAACGAATACATCATTTATACCGTTCCTTCGCGGATTACTCTGGAAAAATATCGGTATATCATTCTGTATTTACAGTATTAAACAAAACCGATTTGTTTAACGATATTCTTACTCGAGAGGTTATACCTCATCACCACGGACGGTGCTCTGATCTCGCGATTATGTTTTTCAGGCTCGGAGTCCGATAACGCGTCCGCGTCCTCGAGATCGAGCCGCAGCGGTAGCCGAGCGTCGCAGGCGCCGGTGCGGACGTCGAGCAATGTCAGGAGCGAGCACTCCGAGGACGAGAACGGCGCACCGGCCTCACCCGCGTCGAACGCCAGCGGCAGCCGCGCCTCGAGATCCACCAGCCGCAGTCCAGTCGGGTCGAACAAGCTGGACGGCAGTCGTAAGTCGGAGAGTCGGTCCCCGTCGCCGGCTGGGTCCGGCTCGAGACGCTCGAGCGTCGGCTCTGTCCGGAGCGAGAAATCAGCCGCCTCCAGGTCACCGAGGTCCAGGAGCGAGAAATCCGCCTCAAGGTCACCGAGGTCCAGAAGCGGGAAATCCGCCTCCAGGTCACCGAGGTCCAGAAGCGGGAAATCCGCCTCCAGGTCACCGAGGTCCAGAAGCGGGAAATCCGTCTCCAGGTCACCGAGGTCCAGAAGCGGGAAATCCCCCTCTAGGTCACCGAGGTCCAGGTCCAGAAGCGGCAAGTCTGGTTCGCCGCGGTCCAGGAGCGGTACTCCGAAATCGGCGGTCTCTCGCAGCTCGGCGGATTCGCGAAAGTCACCGCGATCGCGCTCGCGCTCGCAATCCCCGCGCGGCAGCGTGCGCTCCTCGAGTCCGAAGTCACCCATCAGCTCGAGGTCTAGGTCGGTAGAGAGAAAGTCCAAGACTCCGGCTTCCCCCGCGTCCAACGCCTCCGGTTACGATTCCCCGAAAAGTCGCAGATCTCGAAGCGTATCTTCTCAGAGAAGCAATAAGTCAGCGGGTTCCGCGAGCCCGGCGGAAAGGCGATCGAATTCTTCCGCGTCCTCGAGGAAGTTTGACGAATCGACAAAGAGAGAAGGTTCTGACAAGTCTGACGACAAGAGATCTGGATCTAAGAGTCCCAAAAACGATAAGAGCGACAATGAATCGAACAAATCCTTCAAGCAGAGAGGTTTGTGCTGCTGTTTTATTAGTTGCAATATTCAGAATGTTTTCTAATTGTCTAATTAATTGTATTGTTTAATATTGAAACTTTTTTCCGATTAGATCGAAGTCCAAAATCCGACGAGAGCGACGAGGAAGAACGGTCGAAGAATAAACGGCAACGTAGCAGTTCCGGTTCAGATGCCGAAAAGCCTGTTAAACGAACTAAACCGGTAATACATTCAGATTCCGACAACGAGACAGCTGAGAAGGAAAATAGCGTCGCTCCAACCGCGGACGCGCTGTTCGGTGATGCGAGTGACATTAGTACGGACGACGAAAAGGATAAAAAGGAAGAAGAGAAAGAAAAAGAACGGAGCCGCAGTCGAAGCAGGAGTAGAAGCAAAAGTCGCAGCAGGAGCAAAAGCAGAAGCAGGAGTAGAAGCAGGAGTAGGAGTAGGAGTAGGAGTAGAAGTCATAGTCGCGGTAGATCTGAGAGCGGTGGAGAAGGTCCAAGCCATCGAACCGTTATCGAAGACGTAAGTTAATGGGACGAGAAGCGAATAAGTCTTTATTTCATTTTTTTTTTTACGATTTTAGAAATGTACTTATTTGTAATGTGTGGCAAGAAAAGCGAAACGGATTTTGACATGAAGAAATATAGATATTTTAATGTTAAATTGTGCGTTCTCTGTGTAGGAGGAAGATAAAGATAAGGAAGACGAACCAGAGCCACCTCCAGAGACTCGAATTGACGTAGAAATCCCAAAAATTACTACCGATCTGGGACGCGAGATTCACTTTGTGAAATTGCCGAATTTTCTGTCTGTCGAAACAAGGCCGTTTGATCACGAGACCTACGAAGATGAAATCGACGAGGAAGAGACTCTGGACGAGGAAGGTCGCGCTCGATTGAAACTCAAGGTTGAAAATACTTTGAGGTGGAAGGAATCGTTTAACGACGAGGGCAAAATGGTGAAGCAAAGTAACGCGAGATTCGTAAAGTGGTCGGACGGAAGTATGTCCTTACATTTGGGCTCGGAAATCTTTGACGTGTACAAACAGCCGTTACAGGGCGATCACAATCACCTCTATATTCGCCAAGGTACCGGTCTGCAGGGTCAAGCAGTATTTCGAACGAAACTAACATTCCGGCCGCATTCCACTGAATCGTTCACGCACAGGAAGATGACTATGTCTCTGGCCGATAGGTCGCAAAAGACCTCTGGCATTAAAGTTCTTTCTCAAGTAGGAATGAACCCAGACCAGAACAGATACGAGATGATAAAGGTGTGTATACATTATCATTTCTGTACATGCATATCATGTTGAAACTGTTTATTACTCCAATGTTTCCAATTACTTTTTCTTTTGTAGAAAGAAGAAGAAAAACTACGTATGGCTATGCGAGTTCAAAACAAAACGAAGAAAAGTACCAGTGGCATTAGGAATACTAATCGTGCTGCAGGAGCGTACAGTGGTGATGCTTATCACGATGATGGTTCCGATGACGAGGGTGCAATTTCATTGGCAGCCATAAAAAATAAATATAAAAAGGGCGTGATTCCTTCCAAAGGTTATTTAACATTCTTTACATTCTATTGAAACGTGTTGTTTTAATATTCTTTACATTGTAAAACGTGATCTTAATGTTTTTTACATCAAAATATGTTGCTCTAATATTTTTTTACGTTGTACTAGAATGTGTTATCTCTAACTTCAAGATCTTTATATTCTTTTACGCGTAGGTTATATTAGATTAATTCATTCTGTCCACTAGGACCGTTTGTGATTTGAAAAATGCTTTATTTCAGCAGCATCGAATATTTATTCTTCGGATGAGGAAGGTTCAGACATTGAGACACACAGACCTAAAAAGAATAGTAAAGGGAAAGCTCTTAAAGATTCAGACGAAGAATCCAATTCTGAAAGTTCTGTGGGTAGCGGCGGAGACGATAATCAAGCTGATGATGCAAGTGATTGAAAATGTATATATAATTCAAAATTTAGTAAATAAATGTTTTTTTTATAACAACATAATGGGGTATACCATTATAGCACATAATGCAAATAGCGTTAAAGAGATAGTATCTAGTAATTTTATAGACGGTATTTGAGATTCATGCGTGTAAATAAAACAGTAAACGCATGTTCGAAATAGTCAATACAACAATAAATTGATACCTAAGTGTACCTAAGCATGTCAAATCGATCTATTTTACTGTCAATAAATGCTCAAAAGAAATGTTTGAGTAATATCAAAAAATAAAATATTAGAATCTGTACATTACATCATCTCTGTGAAATCGCTTAAAAATTTTCACCACAGGTGGGATTTCAATTATTAGTACAAAGCGATGAAATCATATTGCAATAACTATTTTTCAAAAGTAGTAAGTTTATTATTTAACACCGTAACTGCAGTTTTGCAAAAGTCATATAAAATAAACATTGACCAAATATCTATTAAAATTATCATATATTAAGTAGAAATTCCGAAAGTGTGCATGCCACATTTTATCTTGCGCGTCAATTTTTAATCCATAGCCCTGATTTTTTTGTTATATCCTTAATCGGGAAAGGAGACTTGTGAAATTGAATTTAACAGGTTTATTAAATACGGCGCTTTTTAAGACATTTCTTTGATTCGAATAATTTTTATGGCAAGAACAGCGAAAATAATAACGGAAGTTTCAAAATAATGACGTCCTTATAACACTTTAGTAACATTTCGTCTATATAATATGCAACAAAATGAATTTTATTAGAATCCACGAAGAATTACGTGTTAATTTCCGTGAAAATTAAAAATCTTTATTATGAAGTTAACTTCGCAAGTAAGCAGAAGTCTTTTAATAACCTTGTGTCACTGTAAATTACTTGCAATCGACCACCGTTAAATTCTATTGTGCTGAGAAATTTCGTTATAATGCTCTTTTGAGAAATACTGAAACTAGATTGCGCTTCTGACAATATATTCAATAAAAGTAATTATTTTAATATCGTTGACATAGTCAGTGTGGTGCAAATACTTCGACATAAATTGTAGATATCCTTAATAGATTTTTACTGACCATGCGTTACGCGAATACTACATATTTTCGTTGAAACAATTAATATTCCTTATTGGCAGGTATATTCAATGTCCTCGCGGTATTTACCGATGCAAATCAGAAGATGGCCGATTTGACTAGACTACGATCTTAAAATGGTAATCCTCTCAACGATATCCTATAGAAGCGCTCGGTCAGGTCACTCTATGCGTCAGCTCCATTGTATACATATATATATATTACAGTTTATAAATTCTAATTTAAACTAGGATTTCGTACTATGTCCCACTGTATCTCAATCCTTGGCCACTTTGTTTGCAGGACCGTTAGCATGGGATTGCTATCCATGATACATTTTACAGTGCACTCGAGCAATACCGCTTGTCCCTTGTGATATTTCACTCTGTTTTCTGGATTGCTACGCTGTAGACCATTGTAGTGATACAAGACGAACATGTCTGGGCACATACATGGTTCCTCGGGAAAGAATTCATCCATAAACGACGCGAGAAGTATTATCCCTAAATTTTCACCATCCAGTTTCTTCCTCATGATATCGACACTGTAAGAATATTTTGTTATAAAACTTACTGCAACTATCAAAATTAGAATCAAATTCAATATAAATAACTTTACATATGCCTATTAACGCAATATGTATATAACGTGTGAACTAAGAAAGCGAGTACATACTATTCCGCATCAGCTACCAGTCCTAATTCCGCCAATACGTCCTGCAGCAAATTTGCCGCGATAAAGTTATTCCCTTCAGGGTCAAAGCGTTTGAAAATTCTTCGCGCTTGTTCCGACGGCGTCTCTGGACTCACTAATCGTTTCTCCGTAGAGAACAGTACAGTTAAATGCGTGTCCGATCCTAGCACCCAGATCGGGTGCGACGGTGATTTTAAGAATGTTCCCACTTCGCAATAACGTAAATGCTCTAGCAGAGTGAGGAATCCCACCGTATTCTGTTTATCAATACCGCGTAATTCTGCAACATACGTAACGTAATGTATTAATGCAGAAAGACCAATCTAGTATCGCGCTACATTAAAACATACATAGAATCGAGACGATAAAGTCATTAAATTTAAAGAAAAAGAAAAGCCATCTCACTTAATCCACTAATATCTTGATCATGATCCCAGACGTGACTAACTGCCCGGCCGGTAAGCATTAAATTTATTAAACTTTGGCTTCCGTATCCATAGGTGGAATCGATCATGGGTTCTGTGGGGTCCGACATTTCGAAGCATATTTCCGAAACTCCTTTTGTACACATCACTGTGTAAAGTAGCAGCAGTATACCGTACTGATCTTTTAACATTCCAATTCGTTCCGTGAAGAAATCCTCTACGTCATCGATGCTACTCGTGGTAAATATCCTGAAAATGACGATCGAGATAAAATATCAAAAACGTTGAACAACGAAATAATTCTTCTGTTGGGACGTTATATTCGAACGTAAAACGTACCTTAATTGAGAATGAAAAACCTCCGATTCTAACGACGCTTGTTTCGCGGCTTGCGTTTCGTTAATTTGATTACCCTCGCTAATATCTTGGGCTGGATTCACCGTCGACTCGGTTGACTTCGAGTCAGTGTCGTCCTTGCCGGACACAAAGCCATTAGAATCACCGGCGTGCACCACCGAATACTTAGGATCCTGAATATCGGCGGCTTGAGTTATAATTTCAGTCATGGCTTTCACAAGCAGCTGATCACATTTTTCGGCCTTGATAGCCTTCCAAGTTATGACGTCGCTCTCCAGCAGTAACTGCTTCAAAATAAATGCTTGAACCGCGGCTATCACAGCGCAAGGTCCGCCCTCTCTCTGTACAAGCGCGGTAGGTTCATCTATGCTGAAGTAGAAGCCTACAACAGAGATAACTGTTATAGCCACATTTATAGGAAATACGACAATATATTTACAACATTTTTCTCGCTAACTATATTACGTTTCGACTATATCATGTTCTGTATTTATTATATAAGAGGTACATGAGTAACCAACGTTGAAACTTTACTCCGGGTCAAATTGTCAAGTTTATCAATTTCACAGTGCTGTCGAGCAACAGTTTTTTGTGCGGAATGACATTCAGAAAGGCGTGATAAACGATTTTTTTATGCCATCTTTCGCGGAAATGATTACAAATTGTCTCTAGTGATCGGCCATTAAACCGGTGTGACACGACGTGATTGTAAATTTGTATGCCTACGATGTGCGGCCGCATCTACGAGATGCAAAACGCTGGTCCAGTACCTTGCGCCCATCGCTTGAAAACGTCCTCCTTGACGGTCGAGCCCCAGAGGAGCGTTTTAATATTTTTCAGGAGCTCGTCGTCGCCTGCGATGGCATTATCGGCCATTATCTTCCGGGTTGCGCGCGATAATACGGGAGGTTAAAACGCGCCGTGTACACGAGTCTTATCTGGAGTTGATCATAATAATACTTGCGGCGCTATTAGCTTCACGTTAGATCCCGCGGAATTGTCGGTCGCATATAGGCACCACCCCGATAACCTATTTTGTACAACAGAAAACTGCCAAGTACGCCGCCATTTTGAGCCGTTTTCTCTTCTCACGTGAAGTGCGTTCAAAGATGGTTCCCACTCCGCGTCGACACGCGCTCGGCGCGGGACAAATCGATATATCGAATTTCGAGAGCGGACACGTTTTGATTATTTTCAAGCGCGACTTCGATTAAACAACGATTAATTTAACCGGCGATTTTGATTCAAGCTTGATTGCTTAAGGCCATTGTACGTAACAAAGTTTTAGTTGTAATCGTAAGGCCGTAAGAAAATAGACCAATCACAGTCGATTATTCTTTTCGCGCTTAAAGAATAATCGAGTGTGATTGGTCTATTTTCTTACGGCCTTACGATTAATATCTAAAACTTTGTTACGTGCAATGGCCTTTACATCGAGAACTATAGCTATAATTTGTTGTTCCTAATCTGAGTCCCTATTTCTAAGTTCTTTTAAGTTAACAACAAAAATTAATAAACTATTTACGTTAATAATAAGATATTGTATTATTTGACGAGTTAATTAACCGTCGCGACGGTCGATTAAGGGGCAGAATTGTTTAAAGCAAAAATTTGTCAAACAAAAAATTAATAATTTATTTACGTTAATAAGGTATTATTTTACTTGACGATTTAACCGTCGATTAATAGGCAGAATTGTTTCTAAATATATAGTTTGTTGTCCTATTGTTGTCAATCTAATCTTTTTTTCCTATATGTCAAACAATAAAAAATTAATCATTCTATCTGTTAACAAAATTATACCATCGATTGAATTCAACTAGTAGAATTGCTTAAAGTAAAATTTCCAGCTGGATGATTCGACGTTCTCAATCTTTTTTTTTTATCTTGGTCACATACTTTAGTGGCTTTAATTATTTCATTTGTAAAATTATCGCTCGTAAATTTTGATCGATGAGTTTTTTTCAGAAGATTATGACCAATTAATCTTTTTTGTGTGTCTTGTCTTCAAGAATATAAATGTCTTAATTGCTAAATTTGAATTGATTTGATAATATATATAAATTACCGTTTCAACTTACACAACTGCTTTTATATAATTTACGCACTGCTAATATCCATTGGTTCTTACTGCCCTTGTTATTTCGTCTTTGATGCAATAATGTACGTTTTGTTTTTTGCCCCGCGCGAATTACGCTTAAGTGGTCGTATCTCTTAACACGACATGTGCACATTCTTATCTCGATACAATAAATAACACGCTTTACGCTTATTTATACATATACATTATACGTTATTGCTCGTAATCGAGCATTCCGAGTGAAAGTAAAAGCTCATAAATCCACGACTGTAGGCAGAAGGCATTTCGTGATGGCTCGACACGGCGTGTATATTCTCGCGGTACCGAGAGAAATACCTACGGAAAATATTTTGCGAAAAAAATTAAGCTTACATTTTAAGACAAATTAAAAAACTAGATTTTAAAAGAAAATGTGAAAAAGAATATTGAATAATACATTACAGAACATTTTCGAAAAATATTTTTGAAAATTTTGAGTGTAAAATTGAAGCTATAAAACTATTGTTTAAACCATTTTTTCATCGTATCTTTTACCGTCTTAGTGATACACGCCTAGAAAATTTTTTTTCTATTTTCTTCAAGATGTTTTATCTGAGAAATAAAATAGCTCTAAGTATAAAATAGCTTTGAAACTATAAAACTATTGTTTAAAGTATTTAAAGTATTCTTCTTCGTACTTCTTATTGCCGTTTTAACGATACACGCTTAGAAAAATGCTTGTTTTTATTTTCTTCAAGATGTTCAAGAGCGCTATGAAAAATTACATGTCTCTTGTTTTGATCTATGCTACTAAAGGTCATGAAAAAATTTGGAAGCCTCGCGTGTAAGAGAACAAAACGTCTCGAAGTGACGAGTCACTTAGCAGTCGGTCCCGATACGTACGCCAGGAAACGTTTGTATCGTTTTTGGGGGAAACATGTTTACGTGACACACAAAGGTGGATGATCTTCGGCGTCGTTCTCTTTTAAAACGCGAGAAAATATTAATTTCACGGTTTAAAACATTTAGTATATAGTAATTCCGTTCTCGGATATACTCTTCCACCTGTCGCGACAGACCGCCGGTTGGCGAATCGTGAAAGTCTCGATTCCGATATATCAAAACGTCTCACAATGAGAACCGTCTCGCGGAATAGAGAGACGAGCGAGTTACACGTGTGGGATGTAACGGCGCGTATACTTACCGTCGCTGTTATATTTTCTCCTCGAGCACGCACTTCTACGCTAATCACGTAGCGTAATTAGATTCCGCCGGACCGCGGGGGCCTAACGAGTCATAATTGCTGGTGCAGCGCTCGCCGCTCGCGAGTAATATCGTACATATACTTTGTTACTGTTCCGAGGTTCTTACGACGCTTACGAGCGGAATGGAGCGAGGATATCTAGACGCGGAAGTAAGCCGCCGCGTTGCCTCTCTGCACTTTGCGAATTCGCTCGCGTACTCGCGTATATCGCGTAATCGCGCGCATTCGCAATCATAATGGACTAGGATGGCTATCCGTCTGTCGATCTACAGCGTGAATAGAATCCCTCATCTTCGATTATAGTTTCCAACTGAGCGCCAGAAAGCTACGATTCCGCGCTTATGCAAGGCGAGATAAACCGCGAAGCGAGTATCTCCTTGAAATTTAAACCAGTACTTTGAGTTAAAAACATTTTGTTATTTTTAACTATCATATGTGTGTCGAAATTTTTTATTTTAACGCAAAACAGTGTTATTCTCACTCCTGTGTTTCAAAACAAAGTTAGAAGTTCGAAGGCCAATAAACGAGCAATCGAGAGATGTTAAATTTAAAAACAAAAATAGTTTTAATATCTCTTAAATATACATGGGGACCTTTTGATCTACAAAGAGTCTCCCTCAATCATTTAAGAGAATAAATTATTAAATTAAATAATTAAAACAAAGAACACATAATACAGAAAAAAAAAAATAAGAACGCGGAGATAAGTCAATTAAACGTCGATAGTAAAACACATCCTCTCGTTATTGGCCTTTGAACTTCTAACTTTATTTTAACTCCATATTGGTTTAAACAGAATAATAAATTTCTTTCGCCAGTATATAGAATAACAATTAAAGTAGGTACATCAACTGACCAAAACCCATGGTCGAAATTAATAATGTCTCGATGATTGATCCGAAAAAGTGCTGTGTGAATCCGACAAACCAAGTTGGCTCACAGTTTTTCAATGTTCATATCGAAAAGACGTTATATATTGCCAGTCACGGTCCATTGGTTTAGTTAAATTAACGTTAACGACATATCGAGTATAGGAAAATTACTCAAATTGAGTACAATTTAGCAATGTAATTTGACTATGAATTTAATAGAGTAATGCCGAAATAAAAATCGGAAACATATAATCTTCCGGCGACCTTCCGTGCGACTTTCCGCCTCGGGGGAGGACAACCCATTCATATAATTTTGCCGGTAGTCACAAAGTAATCTGGAGAAAGGTATCTTTCGTTATATAAGGCGGTCCTCATTGTCGAGTCGCGTCGTTCTGCAACCGAAGTTCAAATGAATGAATGTGCGAGCGTCGCGGGCGTTTAAACTCCTCGACGCCGCCACGCTCCGAAACGCTTCGGAGGCGGACTCGTTAAAAAATTAATGCCCTCCGCCCGAGGATGGCCGCATCCACGTCCGGTCACGGTTTCGAACGTGACTTTTACGCGATCGCGTTAAATTTGTACTTCAGAATAAGTCGCGCACGGTCCATCACAGATCGGTGAACCGCGTCGGTTCCGGCTCTCTGCTTTCGCTTTCGTGGTGTCGAAAGAACGGAACGGAATACGGAGCCTATATAAAATCTACCCGCTTGCGCGTATACACGCACGTGTATACATACGCACGTGTTCGGCAACATTCATCATACGTACGTCGATGTTCTAAGTATCATAAGTAATTCGCGAGTACTCGGAAATATCGCGGGCCGGCGTAAAAGTGAAATGTACCGGTGGTACATTAAGGCCGACAATAAAAGCGGCCTTACGAAACCACCTGTATTAAAAAAAAACGGATTATCGTTTCCTTAGATCGTGCAACTACTGCTCCTGCACTGCGTCGGTCGTCGTGCGATGCTACATCCTATACGATATTGGATCGACGCCGAGGAAAACCGCGACCGGTGCCAAGGATCATTCTCAAACAGTAAGACGTCGGTTGCCCGTTGACGAACCGGCGGCGCCGAGTGCCAAGGAAATCTTCCGGACTCGACTGGAAAGTCAGTCGCCGCTGGCCGCGAAAGAGAGCGACGACGACGGCGGACCGAAAGGTGAGAGGAAGATTTTTCGCCGTGGTGAGGCGCGCGATATCGCGCCAAAGTGAAAATATTATTTCACAAGAATCTTGATCTCTCTCTTATACGCAGATCGTGAGATAAACACCACTGCCGGCGACGTCTTGCATCGCGATATCAAATGGCCCGAATGGGGCAGCGGCAGCGGCGGCAACTGGAACCCAAGTTGCGTCAGGGTCGCCCAAGCTCTGCAGGTCTCCGGTATAACCGGCAAAAGGGGCCGACCGTTCAAGGATCGAGGTTTCCTCCACGTCCTTGGCAGCCTGTCGGTTGTGCTGTTCGGTCCCGGCGAGTACCACGACAATCTCGACACGCTTCCGAGCGAGGAAGGACCGGTCCCGTTTAAATGCGACTGCTTTAAGTCTCCGTTGAGATTGTGGGGATGTATCAAGTCCATCAACGAATCGATAATGACATTTATCGTGCCCGGTCTCAACGACTGGGCGAATCGGTTGGAACCGGAAATACGCCGCATCTAAAAGCAGAGATCTGCCGAAACCGTAACAGTTCTTGACGATACGACGACGCCCGTATCTGCCGAATCCACCGATCGTTCGACAGTATCCCCGACCGCCACGTCGCTCGATGATTATTATGAAACTGTAGAAAACCACGGCAAGATACACAATGTTAGTAATGACAGAGCTGATAATGACGGTCTATTGATTGAATTGATTCTTGAAATTCACGACGAAAAATTAAACGACACAGCAAAGATACAATATACTTAACGAAGTAAAGATTGATTCTGGATACTCGAAGGTAGTAAATTGGTCGCGTAATAAGACCCTTGCGACTTAATTAATGTCCCGATAAGTATAGGATATGGACGTTATTAGAAATTAAACAACACAGTAAGAAATTAATTTAATGCTCGACTGACCATTGTGCCATATTCGTAGACGCAAATGATTTCTTCATACTTTCATTTCGCAGAACCAAAGATTGAGATAATAAAATCTAATATATATTTAAAAAAAATAAATATATAAATAGTATTTTAAAAGAAATTCGAACATTTTTTATTAAATAAGCATTTAGTCAAACATATGAGAGGACCAGCATCGCGGAAAAACGTCTATAATAAAATCTGTTACTCGATTTTTAAAAAAATAGATTCGAAATATAAATGTTTTATTATTCAAGAAATCCGAATAGAGATATATCTTATTTATTCTTCCCAACATCTTTCTAAAGTTCTTTCCAACTTTCATTTTATATTAAAATTGAGACAAAACACTTGAAAAAAATACCTTGAATATCCATGATACTTCGCAAACCTAAATATAAAAAAAATGTAACCACTTAAAGTGCTTCAGGCGTTTTTGCTCAATCTTATTTAAATTAAATAAGTATTTTATAAATGAGACAATGTATCGTTATCGAGCTTCTTATGACGCCACTTAGCGGCTTAATCGCGGCGTTTGAATTTTCTGCTTTCGCAAGTTTTAACGATGTTATGCGCGTATGGTGAAATTCGTGCGGTGAAATTCGTCCGTTAAAATCGGGCACGATGAAAGAGCATCGCCGAATACGCAGGTGACCCGTTTTACGATCAGATAATTCGCGATACTCGCGATACCAGCTCGAGATCAGCGAGCGGATGAACAAAATCCCCCTGGCTCGCGCCATCGTCTCGCGGCATCTTCTAACTTGGCTGATCAGCTTCGCGCGTCTTGAAAATTAACAGTGTTCGCGTATCGCGGATCATAGGTGTGCGATTTGGTGCGATTCGTAGGAACGCACGCAAAGGTTACATACACATCGGCGGCGGCGTAACGTAAGAGGGAGATTAATTACATTCGCAAGAGATCGCGAGGAGATTAGACTCGAGGGAAGGTACTCGGGGATACCTTCGCGCGGCGCTCTCGTTTGTGTGTTCCGGTTTAACGGTCCGGTATTCGCTCGCCCGGCGTGAATCGCGCGTCGTTTTTAGCGAGCGCTGTGCCTCTTGCAACACAGCCGGCGTGTACTCGCCGTAATTAGTTTGACTTTCACCCATCGCGGTCGCCGTCCATGTCGGGTGCCGTCCGCCACCGCCGTCATCCGCCACCGCCGCCGACGACGCTGTCCAAACAGATCGTCTCGTACTCGTGGGTCCAAGGGCTATCGAGACCCGCAATAATCGTCGTCATCGGTGTGATTTTTCACGCCGATGAGAGTAGATTTTGAAACCCACACGCGAACACGGCATATCGGCCAAGGGCACGCAAATTCCTCAGGATCGCTCCCCGAAATCTCTCTTTTTTTTTTATCTTATATGTTTTCATCGTTGTCTTGTATCTCTCTCATCGTTATTATCATATAACGTTATATATACGGGTCACAGGCCACGCGCGCCGGGAGAGCTTTGAATTCGCAATCGATACCGTATTTAAATGTCGGCGACTTATTAATAGATAAACTCCTCTTCGATAGTCCCGTCAGCCTTGAGAGCCGTCGAAAGTCTCGGGATTCTCCGCAATATCAGGCAGGTTTCGAAAGATTAGGAGAGTCCGCGATTATGCGAAATTTTTGGAATCTATTGGAGTCGATTTGGGGATCTAAGGGTGGGCGAGAAAGCGCCGGTATAATGCGACATTCGGCGATTTCGACATTATACGGGACACTCGGTGAGGATTACACGAACGTCAGAGGCGAGATTCTTTTACCATTTTCATATTCTACGCCGCCGCGCCGTGACGATCCTTTTGAAATTGTGCCACGCGTGTGTGTGTGTGTGTGTGTGTGTGTGTGTGTGTGTGTGTGGATACAGATCGTCCGTCGTCGGCGGCATCCAAGCGTGCGCGTTTGACATTAAATCTCCTGGCCCCTCACCGCGATTATATCGGATTGTGACGAAAGAAAAATCATGTAACTTCTTTTTCCTCATCGAACTAAATTAATTTGTCATCTACGAAAGGTAGCTATACTTTGCGAACTGTATCGCCGGAAATAAACGGCCGCATATATGAAGAACGTAATTTATTTCGTTGTATAAGATATACAGATGCAGGAGAAACTGATTCGTCGTGGATCGGCGAGGGACAAGGAGCCTTAGGTGAACGGGCTAAAAATGTAGGCTTTATTACACCCAATTCTATTATATCTCCGAACCGTGAAGACGGGTGAGAGTATTCGAGACTTGGACTTGGGCTTTAACTCTATACGCTGTTAAATTCGCAGTCTGGCAAATTATACTCAATTTGAGTTATTTTTAATTATTCCTGTAGATCGCCACTGCTCCTACTCAATATGTCATTAATTTAATTAGAACAATGTTAATTTAACTAAACCAATGAAGTTAAAATAATACTGTATTGTGTTAAAATAATAAATTCTGATACACATGGTAATTAAAAATAACAAAATGTAATTTTTAACTCGAGATATTGGTCTAAATTTTATTCTTTAATAACAGTGTATGAAGAGAGGAGTTCGGATAAACTGTTTGAAATTAAGAACCCGACCATCCGTCGACGATCTCTCCTACTTCTCGACGCCGCGGCGGCGCCGCGCTGAGAAACTCGTCTCCGACGACGGCCGTTGGTCGCGTCAACTTTCGTGCGAAAATCCATACAATTAATTAATTAAAATCACCATCGTATTTACAGTCTGTTACACAAGATCATTGTCTTGAAATTAAAGTTCTTCGTACCGTTTGAAAGATCGTTAGGTTGCATTTTCGTGCTATTATCTGATACAAAGATAATGTAATAACATAATATAATACAATAATCTAAAATCTAAAATACCTCTTGTACGCGCGCGGGTTGGAAAGTAGAAAATCTTACGACTTAACGTATTACATTAACCATCTCAGTCGGCCAACTCAACAGAAAAAATGTTCGGTCTTTCATCGGGATGAAGTAAACATGCGCCCGCGCGTCTTGAAACAGCCACGTACGCTTCCAAAAGCGATATAGCGATCATTATGCGTATCAAGCGTTGAAAATTTAGTGGAAAGTAGTGGAGAAACGTTGCCGAGCAGTTGGATTGAATATTATATTGGGTAATAGCACGAGAGTTAGGTAATGGCCTGAGTGTGTGTCTAATGATCTTTCAAACGACACAAGAAATTTTGTAAGGCAGCTACGCGAGAGCAATCGCCCACACGCTTTCCTGTGACAAATCTCTCTCTCTCTCTCTCTCTCTCTCTCTCTCATATTTACATATATATTTAATATCAATCATTTACAAACACATGCGTACGATACATATTTTGTGTTTCTATGTTCGTTGCTGCTCTCGCGCGCTTCGTTTAGACGCGATTAATTGATTTGCCAAGAGGAGTACATGCATATATTTAATATTAAAGGATGAAATTTAAATCAATACCTTGGGTTAAATAATATTTTGTCGCTTTTAACTATCATGTGGGTCGCGAAATTTATTATTTTAACTCCATTGATTTAGCTAAATTAACATTGTTTTAATTAAATTAACGACATATTGAGCAGAAGCAGTGGCGAACTATATAGAAAAAAAGAAGTTAAATTAAAACTTGTATACTCGTATATACGCAACAATGTATAACTTTCTTATAAGAATTTCAACTTTTTATTTTAACTTCTATTTCTTGAACTATAAAATTTCGTTTAACTATATAAATAAATGACCTTCCTTTAACACAATATAATTTCATTTTAAAATTATAGATTGTTGTGTATAAATGTTGATTTGACACTTCTCTTTTTTTCTGTGTATAATAAAAAAATGGTTAAAAAGGACTCAAATTAAATATAATTTGACACTACAAATTGAACAGTGTAGACAGTGCGCATTCGCCCGGTATTTATGGCGAATCAATCGCCGATTGATTGTTCGTGAGCCTCCATTGTGATCGGGCCTGCATCGGGGAGACTGAGATATCGCTCCGACGGAGGGGAACAATCTCAAGTCGCCGTTTGCCGAGCAAGGTGCCCTTCTACGTGTGGTAATAAACGATGCAGGCGTTAAGGAGAGCGCGCCGCGTCATATTGCGTTACATGTAATATTACACATCGGGCACGTTCACTCGAGCGATTTTGCGATTTTATAGACTCGACTCGCTCCGCTACTCGACTTGTGCGCCCGGTATCCTCGCAGACTCCTCTTCTTCCATGCTCCGTCGCGTCGTGCCCGCTGAGTCCGCTCCGGGTATAACGCGATCGCGACGATAACGCGTGGAGAGGAAAATGAATCAAATCACCGAGGCGTGAACCATCTCCTCTCCGCTTTTTCCTTCGCACGAAATCGGATCGCGTCTCGCGGTACTTTTCTACCACGCTACACCTGTCTCCTCTCGCGAAAACAATAGCAAGGAAGAACACGGATAAAGAAAAAATATTATATAATCACAGAAAGAAAGAATATTCTTGATTGGAAAATATCTTTGGTTTCAACGTGGAAATCTTAAAATAAGATAAGATTATGTTGCGTTAAACAAAGAAAACTTGCTTGACTGAAGTTATTTTATATAGTTCGATCGAGAAAAAAAGTTGAGATTCTTACAAGAAGATCATAAATTCTTTTACGTATGTACATAAGTTTTTTGATTTGACATTTCTTTTCTTTTCTGCGTATAAGTTCCAACACTTTCGTCTTCATATATATTGGGTGTAGGAAAAGTATATCCTCGACGCCTGTCTCGAAACCCCGCATCTCAAATTCAAATCTCCTTTCCGAAGGCTGTATTTCGAAGTATCGACATTAACATTAACGATTATAAGACGCTACGTGCAGACAGTAAGCAACGTGACTGAAACAATCGTTAGTGTTTCACGACGACGACCGATAAAATGTTAATATTAGAAATTGCATTCTTTTCATATACACGGCTGAAGAGAAACTTGAGGCCGATGCCGTCGAAATGGTTTATGGTTTTATGGTGTGCTCCTGGTGAAAATACCGCGTATTTTATTTATTCCATTGCAAGCGCATCTACGGCAAGCGCATGTATATACCTATCTAAGTCCGCCCGTTTCCAAGATTATAACGTCTCTTTCGGGAGATCACGGGGGACCGCACTGACCTACATAGACACGTTACAACGATCTGGGCCTCTGATCGGTAATTCGTGTCCCTCCTCGTCGTTCGCTCACGGACGTCCAATAAATAACTCGCGGGTCGAGCACCCGCGTGGATGAAATCAGAGTGAAATGCTCCGCGCGTGCTGCGCGCAGCGCATATCAAAGTTTTTCAAGAGGACGTTACGAATGCCGGTCATATCCTGGCAGCCGCATACGGTCGCGTAACACAGCGACGGACGACCACCTACCTATCCGCAGAAACAGATTCGTTTTCGCTGTTCTCCAGTTCTTGCCCCCCCCCTCTCTCTCTCTCTCTCTCTCTCTCTCTCTTGGCGTCTTAAACGAGCGACAGATAATCGCACGGCAACAAAGTATTCGCGGAAGAAAGTAACATTGGGTAACGAGCGATCGCGTCCGGCGTCCGGCTGACGATGATGACGGTCCCCACAATAATGTAGCCGTTAGATCGGTTTACGCACGGTAGCGGATTCTTTTTTTTTTACACGCTATCACGTTTCGCTCTTACCGCGAGTCCTCGTAGAAAATAATGAATAATTCATTGGTACCATCGATCGAGTGGATAGTTATGTCAAGAGCGGTTTCGCGACATTCCTGAGATTACGATAGCGCGATGAATAACTCACCTTTTACAGATTTTAAGCGCCTCCGGACCGGAGTTTAATCGGATATTTAAATCAATGGATGTCGGGTTCGGTGTAGTAAAGTGTAGTGTTTTATTAACAAGACGGCTGCCGTCGTCCAGAAATATCTTCTCGCACATTTTACGTAATGCCGACCGTGCGGTAACCGCGGCGGCGGCAGCGAAGAAAGCGAAAATTACTCTCCAGTACCGTGGATGATACAGTTTTTTAATCATTCCCAAGCGTTCGCGTTTCAATCCGTTTTCTCCGTTATATTCTTCACTCGCCAAATACCTTTCAATCTCTCGACTAATCGTCTTCTCTCGCGAACTATTCGCTGTGCGATCTCTACATAAATAATTAATTAACAAAAGTCAAGAAACAGAAAAATATTGTTCATAAATATATATTTTATTTATTCGTATATATTACTGACCATACTAAGCATTAAAAATATATATACTTCTTGCACTTTACCGAGACGTATCTCTTGCGTTTCGTCCAAGCTAATAAATAAAAATATCTAATATCTAATTAAATATATATAATTGCAATATTGAAAATAAAATAAAATCTGAAAATAAGATAAAATATTAAAAATAAAGTCAAAATATATTGAGTAAAATAATTTAACAAAAATGCACTTTGGTTTAATAATTCAACCCGAGTTAGCTACACGTTTCTTAACTTTCGTTTGCGGGCGGAATCTGCGCGCAATTGCCGCCGATTAAGAATTATCGTGGATATACGCGAGAGAATAAATGCTTTCGTTTCGGCGGTATATACGGAAGGAAAAATCTCGGCCAGGCAGCGTCAGCTAGATCGTCGCGTAAATCGTTCCGCGCGACGATGAATCTTCATTTTCTGGAGTACTTTCATTTTCTAGCTGTGTGTCGCGCACCTTTGGTCCCCGCGAATCGAACCGCGGCGGCCGAAGAAGAGGAGGCGGCCAGGCGGCGGCGGCGGCGGCGAACGATGACGACGAAAGAAGAAACCCCCTCGAGGAGGCCTGCGTAACGACGGCGACGACCACGAATACCGGCCACCTTCCTGTGCCTTCCTTTTCCGTGGGTATCCCTCTCGGTTGGCCTCTATAAAAGTTCGGAAGAGCCTCGACCGCACGCCACACGCGTGAAAGCTCGCAAGTGAAACGCTCGACATTCCTCTTTTTCTACGTGCCTCACATTTCGGGAGTACTACCTTGAGCCTCCGGCGCGCGCACACACGTGGGAGAAAATGCGGACCACCGCGGTAAGTAGCGAAGCGCGACCGCGAACGTATACGTTCTTAATTATCGAGCTCAATCATTCGGTCTCCTATCCGAAGGCTCGCGGTCTTTAAAAATAATCGGTGCATATTTTTTTTCTTTCCATCATTGTTACTTCGCTTCTCACGCGCTGCAAGTTTGGAGATGAATGCGAGGTGACCGCTTCGTCGCGAACGTTCTTAATTATCGAGTTTGATTATTGTTTCTTGTACACTGTTAAATTCCGTAGTGTCAAATTATACTCAATTTGAGTTATTTTTAATTATTTCTATAGGTCACACCACTGCTGCTATTCAATAGTTATTAATTTAACTAAAACAATGTTAATTTAACTAAGTCAAAGGAATTAAAATAATACTGTTTTGCGTTAAAATAATAAATTTCGACAAAAACATGGTAGTTAAAAATAGCAAAATGTTATTTAACTTGAAGTATTGGTTTAAATTTTATTTTTTAATGTTTAACAGTGCACCCAAAGGCGCAATTATTTCTTCGAAGATAATTGTGTATTTTTTTCCATCGTCGGCGTTACTTCATGTTTCTCGCGCTTCAAGTTTGGAGATGAGTACGAGGTGACCGCTTCGTCGCAAACGAACGTTCAAATTATATACTCAATTTGAGTTATTTTCAATTATTCCTACAGGTCGCTATTGCTCCTACTCAATATGTCGTTAATTTGACTAAAACAATGTTAATTTAACTAAATGGAATTAAAATAATACTGTTTTGTGTTAAAATAATAAATTTCGACACACATGGTAGTTAAAAATAACAAAATGTCAAGGTTTAAATTTTATCCTTTAATATTTAACAGTGTACTCAAAGGCGCAATTATATCTTCAAAGATAATCGTGCGTATTTTTTCTTCTCACCGACGTCTCTCACACTTCAGGATTCGAGATAAACGCGAGGTGACCACATCGTCGGTACGCAAGAATATCTCAATTAAATCATTATTCTCGAGTGAATCCGTTTACGGCGCGATGCGAGAGACGTTGAAAATATCCGAGTGTCACGTTTGCCGTTTTGCAAACATTTATACGCGGATGATCGTGCGTCATATGCGTGTCGGGAAATCGTTTTACTTCGATGACTAATATATTTACGACGACGAGCGTAATTTTCCTGTGAATCGCTCGCTCCTCCGAGCCGCGCGATTATCCGAAGGTGCAAACGAACGTCTCTTCTGCAACGTTCAAGACCGGTTACCAAATTTAAACGTCGATTGACGCAATCCTCTTGACCAAGTGAAACGCGTAAAGTCAATTGATCGAGTGGCCAGGTGCATTTAATAGGAGTAACTTTCGGTTCGAATTCTTACGAAATCGTCATGCAATCATCGCTGGATACATCCAGTCGCTCGTCTCTTTTTTGTCTCTTTTCTTTTTGCGTTTTCACCGCGTCGACAAGGCATATACGCGAGATTAATGATTCGTATATACGCGAGGGAATTTGTCGAAAGGCATCGGGAATTTATTCGAGATGTCCCTCGAACAAGAGATATGTTGCTCCGTCTCGTTCGAGGAGAACCCCGTGTGCGTTTACGTCAGCGCGGTTCCAGCGGTCGCGTCGGCTCCTGTTTTTTTCCCCAGCCGATGGAAAGCGACGACGTGATCGCGTTTTTCCCGAGGAGAGGAGAGGAGAAAAATCCGTCGAGCGTGCATCCCACTGTACGCGCGAGGTGCATCGGCACGAATTTCATATCGCGGATCAAAACCGCGCTCGCGGCGCGGGCAAAAGTAAAAGGGGAACCCGCCTATACCGTGTGCTGCTCCCGCTCTGTTCACCGACACCGACGCCGATACGGTCTCGATAATTATAGCGCGAAAGAAGGAAAATGGGGAAAGCGGCTCCAGAAGTCTTATAGCACGCGGAGCGGAGTTTCGATGCGGCACTAAAAGCATGATTAAATGATCGGCGCGGGGGTCGTTAAGTGAATAGGAAGCTCCGCTCGAGCGGAGTGAGTTATCGCTCACATCGCATCGCACGCCGCGCGCGCTTCTTCCGTTTTCGCGCTAATGGAACATGCCCGTCGCGGGAATGGGAAACGCTATTCGGAATTTAATGGGCTCTCTCGCAATATCTCCGGAAAGAACGCAAATCGAGAATTCAAAGATATCTGTCGGGCGGACGAATGATGGTTTCATCTAAGAGAGCGTAATTGGCGTGGATTATAACTCGCCTTCCTGCTCGCGCGACCGTAACATTCGAGATTTAAATTATACTTTTAAAACGCGCGCGGATGAGACTGGCTCAGTGGTGAAAAAAAGTAAACTTCATTTCCCAAGAGATGAAAATCACTTATCTTTCTCTCCCGTTCTTCTTCTTTGATTATACTCGGTGATTTTTATTTTGAAGTAATCATAAAATAAAATAATACTCTTCTCTTTCATTTATTAAGACTCGAAACTTAAGTTTTATGAGTGTCCACTGTATATTATTTTAAATTTTTAATCAAATTCCAATTACGGACGACTCGTCACTTCACGCGCTGAGATACACAAAGCTTTGAAAATCTATAAAGCCATTACAAGCTAACGAAATCTTAGATAAAACGTGGCACTTTGACCCTGTCTGTCGGAAATTGACCAATCAAGTGAAGAAGAGACGAATGTATAGCTTATGTGTGGGGGCTTATTGAAAGTCGTTAATCAGTTCCTTGACGCGTCGCATTTACCCTTTTACCGAAGATAAATACATGAATAATCGTGCGTGATTACGCGAGTCAGATCGTACACGGGGAGTTCGCAATAAACGAGCCATTGTGCTCGCACAATTTGGCCGATAGCGGCCGAGAGAAGTTGCTAAGTGGAAGTGTCTGTCGCAAATGAGCTCTTTAAGCGAGTTAAGCAATATACCATGTCGCGTATTTTCATTTCATTGATCCTGAATCGCCGTGGACGAGGTAATCGGTAAAATAATTCGCTGTTACACGCTTTATATCGCGAACGTGTTATATTCGACACGCCACTCGCCTGCGATAAATGATCGGCGAGTCGTTGATCTTGCGGAGAAAATATTGTAGCGTAAGTTACATAAAAAGTATAATCTGTTTTACATTTTTCGTAAAGCTGGAATGTAATGACGTAACCATCTGTTACTGCGAGGAGTGGCAATCAATTAATCGTCTATTTCGCATTAGTTAAAAATTATAATGTATATTACGAAAGATTATGCAGACTCTTCACACCAGACCGAGTAGAAACTTGTATATTATAAAAACGCCTATGCTGTAATCAGCCAATCTCTCGTTGCTATCTAAAAATTACTATATCGGTATTTTCATTAAATAACAAAATGTACAATTTAAATTGTAAAATCCTTTCTCGAACTTGGTTTTCTCTGAATTGCATTAAAGTGTATCGAATAATCGCAATTCTTTTACAAAATATAAAACGCAGGTGAAATTTTTGAATAAAGATATAATTCCCGTCGAATGTAAATGCCCGCGATATGTCTCGGGATACAGCAAAATCTTTATCGTAACTTTCGCTACAATTCCCCTCGTTAACATTACAGTCACGATCATGCCCGTATTTTCACTTTTAACAGGGCACGATTTTCGCTATCGCCTGCTCGTCGATCGCGCTGACGCTCGCGAAACCGGCGCCGGAGCCGCCGGTGAGCTCGTACTTTCCGTCCTCCGGAGGGGGTGGCGGTGGCGGCGGCGGCGGTGGAGGTTACGGACCGCCCGCGGCGGCTTACGGGCCGCCGCAACAGAACCCGGTGATCCACAAGCACGTGTACGTCCACGTGCCGCCGCCGGAAGCGCCGGAGTATAGGCCGCCCAAGAACATACCGCAGCCGCAGCCGCCGCAGAAGCACTACAAAATAGTGTTCATCAAGGCGCCGACCCCGCCTACGCCGACCGCGCCGCAGCTGCCGCCGCTACCGCAGCCGGACGAGGAGAAGACGTTGATCTACGTCCTGGTGAAGAAGCCGGAAGAGGCGCCCGACGTCGTGCTGCCGACGCAGACACCGACACAGCCCAGCAAACCGGAGGTCTACTTCATCCGCTACAAAACTCAGGTAACGGATCTTTCTCACCAAACATATGTGACTTTGCTTCGCCAATAAATAATTGACAAATTGTGATTCTTTATTCCAAAATTGACTATCTTGTATCTAATATAACTGTCACAACTATATTAAATAAAGATAGTCAGTTTGGTCGAATAAAAAATCACTGTTGATCTGTCTTTCTCTCTATAAAACTTAAGTAACGATCTTTCCTTCCAAATATGACACTGCTTCGCCAGTAAATAACTAACAATGATTTTTTTGTCCGACCAAACTGGCAATCTTTATTTAATATAGTTGTGACACGACTATATTAAATAAAGATAGCCAGTTTGGTCGAATAAAAATCATTATTGATCTTTCTTCCTCTTTCTTTTTTTACGCTTCGGCGGTGTAATTCACGCAGTTCTCTTTTTTTTCAACGCAATCGCTTGGACGCGCGCAAACTACGAACCTCGGCAAGGATAACGCACGACGTCCCTATCGTCGGATCTAAATGCAATGCGTTGCGCAATTTTTCAGTTGCTCAAACGCGCGTATATATATCTACAGCTGGCAGCCGCTTTCAAAGCGGTCTATCGAGAAACGATTTCGGCGAATGTCGAAAGACGAAAGTGTGACGTCTCGCGCGGCATATAAATTGCTCATTTCGATGATATAGGAGCGAGCGGCGCGGCGCATGTTTTTGCATAGGATACGAAAGGATCCGGATATTAAGCGTAGATGATATTCGCACGTCATATATTTCACTTCATCAGACGAGTATACGACCTTACTATTAGTCGGACGCGAATCACCTTTCCACGGCTCGACTATATAAAAAAAAAAAAAAAAAGAAGAAGAAATTGTCAAGGTGATTGCCGTGCCGACAATTTGAATAATTACAGAGAGTTTCTCCTCGAATGTCGCTTTGTAATGCCGCTCTAAGCGAGCTTGTCGAGATTTCTACTACAATGTGTCGCAGATTGCACAGGGATTAATTGTATTGTAGTACAACTCTAATATCGCTATAACTCTTTGTTACAAAAGATATCTTTCGCTCGCTATACACGTCGCACTCCGCTTAGCGCGCTACAAGTATCGAGAGCCTCGGTCCGCTTGTCGATCAAGGGATGTTCTTCCGCGTGGCGTACAATTAAACCGCTGAAAAAAATCCCTCCAGCCTGAGCTACTTTCCTTGAAATTGCTTGCCTTGCTAGCTAAACTACTAGATATATCGGCGAGAATTAAATTATGCGAATACGAAGACTAACTACCGAACTCTGCTAAATTGCCATCACAGAAAAGATCACGGCCGAGTGATAGCCACAATATAAAATTCATGTATGCGCCACGTGTCGTCTCTCTCTCTCTTTCTTGTCTCTTATGTATTTATTTTTTGCAATTGCAGAAGGAACAAGGCGGCGGCGAATACGGCCCGCCGGGGCAACAACCGGGGCAACCCATCGACAGTTACGGGGCACCGCAACCGGGCCCCAGCGGACCGTACTAGAATCAGTCGTCGCATGGAGCGCACATCACTCTCACCCTCGAGACCCTCGGCATTTCACGGAGACAAATATTTTACGTGGTGACTACTCTCGGTCGTTTCGCAATACGCGACGCGACGCGAACGCGGGCCCGGATGGATCTTAATAATCGTAGGAGGGATGTATATATATCGCCAGTATCTCATAAGATAGGCCGCATGGTGTTTGAAGGTGCTTAAGAGGCAGACGCTTCGTGTTGCTAAAGCCTAATCGTGATGTCGCTCGCACACACACACACGCACACTCACACATGCATAGATCACACACACACACACACACACACACGCATACGTAACAATAAGTCCTTGAACGACTGAGTGCCGACGTTTGTCGCGGTCCTCTGTTGAAAGAAATGTAAAGAAAAAAATAATTTTTATATACGAGACGTCGATGTTTCTTTTGTATCTTTTAAGAAAATAATCGTAAATACACTGTTTTTATATCAAATAACTTCCGGCATTATTAATCACTTCACCGCCTTTCTCTTCGCTAGTCTTACTCTTCGTTTCGCAGATTCTTACAATCCGTTTCTCTCTCTCTCTCCCCCTTTCACTTTCAAGCTTCTTGTTCCATCTTTCACTACTGACGTGACACGAAATCGAAATTGTTGAAATCTAGATCGCAAGCACACTTGCAAGTGCAATCCTTATCATTATCCTTGAAACAACGTTTTAGATTAGAGAGTCCTGAACTGTACTCGAGAATATACCTATTGTCCAAACGTCTTGCCTATCTGTCGACTAAATTTGCGATTATATATATAACGGTAACGATTCCCACGAAGACGTTTGGAACGTATGATTCCAAGATAAGGTATTCGCAAGTATTTAATAGCGCATTTGCCGAGCGTGTTCGCATTGGTATTAAGTACGAAACAAACGACCAGCGTGAATCTTAATTCTCAAATTAATTTAAGAGTTAAAATTCCACCATTCGCGACTTATCAACTACGTATAAGGGTCTCACGTCAGAAAAGTCACGTTGGACCGTCCTGTTAGTTTCAACTCTATAATAAATACTATCGGCAAATGTACGCAATATAACTCCTGACTGCGCTACGCTTGTACAGTCCTATTTGTTCCAGTATCTAAAAATTTGTAAACCTGTATGCGACTACGTTAAAGACTCCAGAGACTGGGCGTACTTGCAATCGATAAATCAAGGTCGTTAAGCGAAGGATTACATTTTTTTCGTCGATCTATCTTAATCGCACGTGAATGCGATAAGAGTGTCAAAATCGCAAAGTATATCAGTTTTCTGAACACTTTGTTTATATATCGAACTGGTATCCACTAATATCTCTTAATTTCGATGAGCTGTGTGTTCGAAGGGCTGTGTGCATAATAAGAGCCGTGTTCTACTGCACGAATAGATAAATACATCGTTGTTAAGACTTTTACCTACAAAAATAACTGCAAACGTATAAGATTGAAAATCGCTTCTCGCGTCGCTTTATACCGTATATTGACACTAATAGAGCGTGCATATAAACGATAGAAGGTACACACTCGACTAGAATCACGGTCAATCTGTTATCGTCGTATTTACATCTAGAGAGGTATAGCAAACGCGTTTAATCGCATTAGATCGGTAAAAATGTAGCACTACGATAAAATATATATATTTCAACTTCAATCGTGCACGATATCGCGTATACCTGACTATGTTCTTTTAGCTATTTTTGCACTTACAAAAACCGCGGTATTATTCTCTAGGTGTTCTCTGCAACGCAATTTCCCTGAAATTATTTTAGCGAGTGGACGTCCTTATTGCGTTACCTAAATGCACAATTGCCTCTTCCTTCGAGTCTTTTTTGAGATATTGTGACACTTGACTATCTTACGCGGCCGCTACACTATTATATTCGTAACAATCCTTATCGCTAAAATAACGCATTTAAACAGATTTTATTACAAATGGAATACATGTAAATAAAACTTTCCAATCGAACACGCTACATATACAAAAATACGATTGAAGACGCAAGAACGTACTGTTGTAGGAAAATACTGAAGTATCTAGAAACTATTTGCTAGAATCGCTTGAATTTTTGTGTCGTAAAGTTTGATCGTAGAAACGTCCAAATACAGGCACACAAAATTCTCGACCAGCGAAATTTTCTCTAAATGGTGCGTCGATTTACAAATTAAAATGTTCTTAGCAGTAATATCCGTGCATATATTCCATCTACCACCGTCATTTCATTTCAGCGATAGATTCTTCAAGGGAGAATTTTTCACTCATGAAACTCGATCGTCGACCGTATATTCAAGCCATGGAAATTCAGCATTATGAAAGGATTCACAGCCGTTACGAAACGCGATAGTGATGGTAATACGCTTTATTATTTCCCGTATCTTCCGTATTGGATATGCGCTATCACATTTCTCTCTGAAGACTAAGTGACTGTAAGTGAACGTAACTGTATACCAGCGTTCCTTACACCACAGCTGTACGTCTTCTCGAATATCGATTCGCAACGAACAACGGTGCGAAAGAAAAAAAAACCAAGTACAGGGGCAATGCCTTAACGATGTGGAGGGAAAAGAAAAGAGAGATTGTGCTATCTTATTCTTGGTGCGATCGCTGACGTTCATGTCTTTGACCAATCAATCGTTTAATGTACGGCGCGAGGAACGGGTAGGAGAGGAAGAACACGTGTCCGCAATAATACAAACTAGCGTAAACTTGATTATACCGCGGATACGAGAGAAGTACGAACGACACGAGGACGTATCCCATGAAAACAAAAGTGTAAAGCTTCATAAAGATCCAAGCGAGCATACGTGCTTCCCATCGCGTCTTCAGGAGCGTTTGCACTTTCTCGCTGTTCTGTAATACTGGTCCAATCTGAGAAAAAAAGAGAAAGCGAGCGGGACATGAGGATTAAACAAGCAAGCAACTGTCAAATGTCAAAAAACATGCGAAAGCTCTCTGTTCGTGCGAGCCGTAATTGTATATACTTACGTCTCGTTCAAAGTACAACACGATAAATTCCATAAAGAAACTGTGATAGTATCCAGAGTGAAAACCGTGCCAGAGGGCAAGGAAAAGCAGCGTTATTACTTGACTGTACATTTTTGAACCCAGAAACTTCAGCCTCTTGTAAATGTACTCGGCACACCAGTGATTGGTGTTTATGTTGAACGAGAGAATGTAGTGATTGAACTGCGTGCTAGTTTCGAATGTTCGCAGTTTAACGTTCGCACAACCGTCCCATTTAATACGACCTTTGGAGTCTTTTCCGTTATGTGTGAGACCAAAAGTGATGCACACCTGAAATCGAAACATTAAACGATAACAACACAACAAGCACATACAAATAAAAATAAACAACGTTAAAAAAAAACTGTTTCAATTACGTACCCCTTCTGTGATTAGCCAGACGCTGACGTATTTGTATAGATTGATACGGCCCCACAAGCCGATCAGCAAGCACTTCTTTATTAAATTCAGCTTCTGGAACGATGGTTCAAAGAGATACTGATCGGAAACGTAGAGTGTGCCGATTTGGAATATCGCTACATATATGAATCCAATGAAAGCTCGTAACAATCCCGCTGACACGCAATCCGGCAGCTTAATGGCACCAGTTCGAGGATCCTATAAAATGTAAAAACATGATACTTATATTAAATGGACAGTCGTATTTTCTTAAACTGAAGAACTAAATGATTCGTCGATAGATTAGTATCTTTCTAATTCATTCATCAACGTACGCGTTCTGTGAGATGACCGTTGACATAGTCCAAGTACCGTCGCATATTGAACTGCGGCCCGATGAGGAAGGCGCCTGGAAAATAAGCGTACGCCGCAATTTCCAACAGCGACGGTCGCTCCTTCAATGCCACGCGTTTTTGACTATCGGAAAGCTCCTCCTACAACACCGTGATCGTTACGCCGCGAAATGAACGAGATAATAGAATTATGGAAAAAAATTGCGTTTCGTACGTCACGTTTTTGACCGTCCCATAAATTAAATGCAAGTCCTATTAACCTAAGGGTCAGCACGCACTGCGGCATTGTCCATTTTATATCGTAATCTTGGGTACTGGTGGTGTAATAGCCTGTATTGGAAAACAATTTATGTTTAACAAACAACAATTTGTTTAAATTGCTTTGTAGCTCGAAACGATCGACGAGAGAAAATGAGAAAACGATGACGCTCATTACGAAATAAAAGCAAACGATTGCGAAACTGAAAAGTAATATTTCGACCAATTACAACAAAAATTATTATAGTGTAATATTTAAAAAATATATTTAAAATGTTATTTCAAATTATCGATACAAATTGCTCGCAACTTTTCGAATATGCCAAAGAAAATTCCGAATGGAAGGCTGTAACGCACGTAATGTAAGAAAATTGTCGTTTTTCGTTATAATTGTCGTTTAATTCTTACATTTCAATTTTTTGCGCCGTTCTAGTTTTCAGGTGCGAAAAGTGAATTTAATCGGTAAATCAAAAAAAGTTTTCTGCTAGAAACCTTGAACGCATTATTTTAATTCTACGATAACCGCGCCAGATAGCTTGAGAATAATAAATAGATAGTGCCGCAGAGTATAAATATGTAAATATATAAATATGTAAATATGCGTGGACTAGTTTTTCGAAGATGAATAAATTTTCAAATTTATCGTCATTGTTGCTTTACCGTAAAGTAGGTACGTCATGTTGAAGAGGAACGTCACTATGACGGACAATGCGCTGCTGCCGAGGATCGTCAGGATCAGATACGTCGCGCATACCGCCGTCGATGAATGGAGTATATTACAATCTGCAAAATCATTATTATTGCCATGTGATCATCTATTATAAATATACGAGCGCCGGGGTATCATTTGCGTGTCATTCTCCGCGAATTAAGATACTGTTCAAGTGAATTACCGTAATTCCAGTAGCCAATTGAGAGACCGCACGCTATAAAAAATAAGTGCTGACGAATGGGGTCTTTGCCGTAGAGCGTATACCTATGAATAAGAGCAACGGGAAATCCTGAAATCAAATTACATATCAAGTTAGAATTTTTTATAATTTTTTCCTTGGTTATTATAGCTCCACATTAATTATCTCTATAATTTTCTGCGTCTTTTCTACATTTTCTCTGTTGTATATCGATCTTGAATGAAATAAATATTGATCTGTATACAAATTTTATATACCTACGTGTATAAAATCTTTATATTGTGATTCTAAAAGTCTCTGAACCTGGCCAAAATCATTTATACAATACTTATATAACTTATATTATTTTTTAAATAAATTTCGTTTAAAATAATTCTTGTAATAACAAAGTAACACAATAATACGTGTATCTTGTAACATTGCAATAAATTATCAGAACGAACGGTATTGGTTGAGCCATTTATATATGGATGTCGATCACATATTCATTTATCATGAACACCTTTAAATATCTTCGTTAAATATTTTACGATATCAGCAAAGGGGGCAAGTTCTTTCTTCAGAAATTCAAACTTGACATTCAGATAGCACATTAAAAATGAGATCTCAATCGGGCTTTTTTGTAGGCCTATGAATGCAATAATTTATTGAATCAAAATAAATAAACCATATTGGAAATAAATATCGTTTAAATATCAAATATCAATGCTCATTTGGTTAAAATTAATTGCTCCTCCACAAAATTTTAACCAAATAAAGTAAAAACGGACATATTATTTCATATCCGAAAAAAATCCCAGAAAAATAATTTAAAAAATACTTTTGACGCTATAGAAAAAGTAACATAGAAAATTATCTATTTTTAATATTCCTTTTAAATAGAGTAAAGTGAAAATATTCTCGAGATTTGTTGGTTCTATAATCTTTCGATATAGCACAATAAAAAATCATTACAATTACCACAAATTGATAATTAAAAAACAAAGCTTTGGCCTGTTTTTTTGAAAAAATTGAAACCACTGTGCGTTGTAATGTTATATTACTAATGTAAGCAAAAAATAGTGTAACGATTGTTTTATAATTATTTTATTGTTGCAGGTATATTTATTTATAACTATTACATATCATACGATTATTTATAATTATATTATTATATATCATACGTATGTATGTCATCCAATGATTCTTTTATCTTACAATTAGATACTCATTCAAACTCGCTCGAATTCGCTTTATCTCGTTTTCTGATAAACTGTTATAATTAAAAATTTTAAGATTAAATACAGTCAATATAGTAAAACTCCAAATTTTTAATCAGATAAAGTATCAAACGGGAAGCGAGAAACAAATTGCAGAGCTAAATGTTTCCTCTTTACTTTCCTTTTTTCACTCCGTCTCGCTTCTCGTTTTATCAAATCTCATTATTTGATACAATACAAGCGCAACTTTGTGCTTATCATATGCCTGTCATATTCTTGGCATTCTTACGCAATCTGTCTGTTTAAACTCTGTTTCTCTCGTCTTACGTTCCGTTCCCTTGCGATTAAACTATCATTTTGTTACGGATAGGCATCGTATAATAGCCGCCCCTTTTGCAAATATGTATATTTTTTTCCATTTTCTCTATGCTCTTTTTAATCATCCAACCAACTTAGAACCAAATCTTGTAATGTCTTGTATATACAAAGTAATAAAGTTATCATTGTATTCTTGCTAATCACACATCTTCGACGCTATTTTAACAATAGATCGTCTAACGCGTAGCGTATTTTTCTATTGACCGGACTAAAATTCTATCAAAAGAAGAATAGAATTCGACCTTATTAGGACGGAACAGATCACGCCTGTTTTTTAGATATAGCGATGTATCTCCTAGCGTAACGTGGTTATGTAACGTGACGCGGTCGTAAATAAACACACTTGTGCATATATACATATATATGTATGCCCAGAGGTAGGTTCCGGGACTGTTTATGTTTTCTAAAATGTACAGTACTGGAATATACCCTCACATTTGTAAAACAGATTCGAAAACTGTCCTGGAAACTGGCCGTCGGACTTAAATTTTTTTCAGGACAGTCCTGGAAAATATCCTCTGGAATATATGCCGATATAAAATATAAAAGTCCCGGAACATACCTCCGAGCCTGCATATATTTATATATATGCTGCACGCACGCGTTTTTTTTGCTCCCACATATACATTTCATATTATTTTACGCTGACTAAACACACGTAATATATTATTACTGCGTGTTATTGAGCAGAGGAAGGAGCGATTGTTGACGTACGCGCGGGACCGAAAAGAGTGCAAGGTACAAAAATTATGAAATATCTTAAAATATCTTCCCCGTGTGCGTAAAAAAGCTCTCGGAAGATGAAACGCGATTTTCAGCGTCGTTAAACAAAGAAACAGCAAAGGACAAAGAGCCTGGATCCGAATCTGCGCACATGCCTTTTTACGGGACACGGAAATGAGACAGTCCGACAAGAGAAAGGCTGCTGACAGTAAAGTGTGTTTTTTAACGATTAGATAGGCAACCTTCGCGTAGGAGCAATTACGTCGTTATAGATTACTATCAACCGTATCGCTATACACGCTATAACGACGTAACGCGAGGGGTGTCCCCGAGGGGGGCTCCGCGAGGACGGGGGTGGTGATACGGGGTGGGTGGTTGCAGTTCGCACTTCGCACGCCGGCGATTCGAGCGGACGAGTCATGAATGAACACGCGCGGATCGATTCGATTCGCGAGACCGAGGAATCTCGAGAAACGGAAAGAGAGATGAAGATGAAGGGAGGGAAAATCGGGTCCGCTTCTCGGATCGCCCCTCGTCGATCGTCGACGTCGACGCGGCACGGCGCGGCGCGGGTGGAAACGCGGAAGAAAAAGAAGAAACGGGTTAGGTTTACCTAGCAGAATGGAGACGAGGAGACGCAGCGCGGGTTCCGGAGCGCCGAGCAACGCCGACAGTCTCGCCAGCCCGCCCGGGCTGTGCGTCACCGCGCTGTCCATGATCGGCGACGACGAGGACATTGTGTGTGGACGACGGAGCGGCGGACGACAGCGACGACGATGCGTGGCGTACACGCGCAGCGGCGTCGAGTGTATTGTATTGTATATACGCGGCGCGACACGCTACACTGCTACAGCATGGCCGCGTCCGTTTATGCGCGCGCGCGCGCGCGCGCCCGTGCGTGCGTGTATGTTGCACCTTTTATCAGCAGCGAGACGTGCCGCCAGACTCGGCACTCTCGGCAGCTGCCACCGTCAGCAACGCGTAAACTGTCACTATCGAGCTCTCGCGGCTCTCGCGCGGAACGGAACGGCCGCGATTAAACCTTCGCCACCGTCGTCGCCACCAGCCACCGTCGCCAGTACTGACCATCGCCACATTCGCCACCCGACACCCGACCACCGCTACTACCACTGCCAAGTTTAGTGCCAAGTGCTGGCACCGTCGTCGTCGCAGCAACGGCAGTGGGGTCGGGGAGTCGGGGTGACAACGGCGACAACGTTGACGACGCGACGCCGTTACCCGGACGACGCGGCCGGCGGCCGTCCGAGAGAGACGCGTCTCGTCTCTCGCCGCGTCGCGTCGCGTCGTTTGCGACGACGATGATGAATCAGATGCTCGGATTAGATTGGAAAATTTAGAACGAGAAAACTAGGGCCATCACTGGTGGCTCGTCGGAAGCGCTTGCGCTTTTCTTCAACGGCGATACGTTCCTCCGGATGAAAGTCCGATTCGGACCTTTTGCGTTGTGATGTATATTGTATGTTATTCGTGGGACGCATAGAGGGAAAGTAGAAATATACTTTTGCGGAATGAGAACCAGCTATCGATTAGTCCATGCGAGGTCAATCGGTCCCAGGAGTTATGACTGAAAAATTATATATTCTGTAAAAAAGGTAGAAGAAAAAGTGCGCGTACTTGAGTTGAAAAAAAAATACAGCCGGATAAGTTAAAAGCGTAGGAATATTTCGCTAATAATAAAGATAGATTATAGAGATAAATTTGAAACGGTAATTTATAGCCCTGTCCTCTTATATCGTTTTCAAATTTGAAGCATTGAAAATTATATAATTTTAAAGATAAAGAAGACTAAGCACAAAGTATTAACATGACAAATACATTACAATATATTATTGTTTAAATCTATTTTTTCTAAAAAGAAGATAACGACGTTACAATCTAAGATTTTCAGGTTCGCTTCGTCGTTCGCAGCACCGCGTCTCCCTCGATTAGGGATCTGCTATTGAACTTATAATTTTCTCACCTTTTCCCACTGTTTTCTCTAAATGCACGACTATTTTCTATTTTTTTTTTTTTTTAAATAGGAGCAGAAAATGCAATGTAATAGAGCTATAAAAAAAACAGGCCTTAGATCTCGATCGGTCGGGAGGTCGCGGTCCAAGCGGTTTCGAAATGCGGTGTATGTACGAGCGACGGCCGTCGCAAGATTAAATGGGTCGAACGGGGGCCAATCGAGGCTGACAGCGGGCCAATTGGGCCGGCCGCGGCCGCGGCGTTCTCGAGGCAGGGCTGCGCGGATATCGGTCGGTCGGTCGGGGGTTCGCGAGCCACGATCTCTTCTCATCTCGGCGGAAGATCGATCGATCGAGCGCGGGCGACCGGGGAGGGTATCTACGATTAACACGCGCGCGGTCGTCGCCATCAAGGCCGTGTGTGGATTTTGTTCCCCGCCAATTCCGTTCCCTTGGCGCTCGCGCGTATCAGTCAGTCTCGCGATTCGCGACCGCGTAATCATCGTGATGAGGAAAAAAATACGACGATCCGACACTCGCGAGCCGCGACTCCTCTGCCTGCAGATTCCGCGGGTATTTGATCGCGGCGCGATTTAGAAACCGCGAAACGGATGGACGCGACGTCGCGTCGAAGTCGATATAGCCGAGCGGGAGATTGCGCTTTCCCTGGAAACGCAGGCACGGCGAAATGGTCATGGAGTATGCTTCTCTCTGATCACTTTCGCTCCCCTCTTGCTTTCGTTGTCGAGTGAAATCCTAATGATAAATCGTCCCGATAGAAGAGACGAGCGAGCGAGCGAGCGATTTTGTCCCTGAATTGACGGGCATTGAAAGCGCGACATTGTTGCGGGCAGCGATTGAAAACGCTATGAAAAGAAATATCAATTTCTACGTGTATGAAAACGAGTTCCCAATTTTATACAATAATCGAAGTAAATAAAAACTGATTAGAAATAGAGCTTGGTACAACGTACGTTATTATTGGACATCGACGTTCTCAAAATAATCACGAGGGAAAAATAACATGAAATCCAAACGAGAAGGAAATGCCGTGTATGAATTAATGTCCGTAACAACACAATTGTAATTTAATTACAATTGTGATTAATTGTAATTGTCTAGATGTGTACATTAACAATATTGACTTTTTCCTCGACCCTGGTCACCTTTATTCATTATAATCACAAAATAATGAACAAAAAATAAATTTATTCATTGTAGTTACAACGTTTCGACAATTGGTTTTGGTCTTTCTCAATCGATTTAACTTTTGATGCTAATAAGCATCCTTTTTAAATCACTGTAAAGAATATGTGTATTAATTTATGTAAAATGAATATTAAGGAGATGCATATTACAAAAATCGTATTGCTTACATTGACATTCAATAACGCAGTAGCAATACAGTAAATTACCGAAAAACTGCATTTATTGCCGATATTACTGAAATTTTCGGTTAAATACCGGTATAATTGAGAGCTTTTAGAGCATTGCGGTTTTACATACACACTGAAAAAAATTTATTAAAATCAAGAAAATATATTTTTTTGTTTAAATAAGTATTAGGTAGATTGGATAAAATATTTTTAACTCAGAAAAATGTTTTCTTAAATCTACCCAATACTTCTTTGAATTAAGGAAACTAGATTCAAAGAAATCTATTTTCTTGATTTTAATAGATTTATCTTTTAGCGTAAATTAAAAACGCGCACGCGATATATACATGCGCATACAATAGCCATATAAAATTGTCACGACGTTCAGCCTTTATCTGCGAGGACAGGTGTACGGAAAGGAGGAATAATAAACAGAACGTTGCGTTAATCTCAAGTCGTCTTTTATTTCGCGAAATAAACCTAAATAGATAACATTATACGTATAGCGTAGCATCGCGGGTACGCGCGCCTTATGTGCACACCCGTATATATATTTTGTAAACGCATCATGTGTGCCACGTGTCTATCACAGAATAAATGTGGTCGGAAGACCCGCGATACGGTGGCGAATAACGGCACGATTGCTTTTCGCTCGCTATCAACATCCCTTACGCAATCGCCTCGCGTCACGGCTGTACGCACACGCATATACACACGCGCACTCGGTGTGCCCGCTCCTTACGCGTCACGCACTCGGAACCTCCTCCCAAGGAGGAGAGGAGGTCCTCCTCCTTCCGTGGCTCCCGTCTGCGTGAAATTACGTCGCGGCACATTTTCCCATGCTTCCCCGTAACGTCCTCTCCGTTGCGTGACCCACCGCGATTCTACTTCACTTTCTCGCATCGCGAGAAAGTACTCGCGGAGGAGACGTCGCTTCTTTCTCCTAATCTTCAACTTCAACTAATTCGAAACGCTTTGTAAATAAATTACGTTTGTCCGGAGAAACGGAATGCTTTAAAACCAAAGCAAACATCGTTGGAGGGATATTTAAGTTGGTATGAAATCACATAGAATTAATATTGCACGAATAATAAACTATAACGTTCTTTTATACCAGGGTAAGGCGTAAGTGTCTTCGTTTTGCAACCCTCAAATATGTCGAAAGCGCAAAATTTATGAAAGAATTTTTTGACATGTAGATACTAATCGATTTATCTTGTTGATTTTATGTATAAATAAGGTATAAATCGAAATTATAGAAAAATCGATATTTTATGAGATATCTCTCACACTTTTCTATCAAAATAATACATTTAAAATATTCCCGTCTCTTTTATAAATTTTCGAACTTTTTTTTTTATAGCTTTATGTTAATACTTTTATATTCAGGAAAAAATAAATTACGTAAGAAAATATTGTGGCTCCATTAATAACATCTGTGACATATATAGATACCTCATGAAAAATGCATGCGATAAAATTTGCATGCGCGCATCACGTTTATTCTCTGTTTGAGATGCAACATTTTTATTCGAGATATTTGCTTTTTAAACGCTTCGTTATTTAAAATATCTGGGGCCTCTTTTCCGTTCTCCTCACTATACCATTCAACGATCTCCAACGTGTGTAAAGTTTACTTAACGTCAATATAGAACAATCATAAATAATACGTTCACGTTTATATATTTACGAACATTAAGATTGGATTAGTCTAATAAATTTTTCTTTTCTCTTTCGTCGAAATTGGCACTTATAAATGTTTTCTCGGACGCAACAGATTGATACTAGCTTTACTAATACACGGCGTCTTGCAACGCGAAATTGTCAAATTTAATGTCTTCAAGCGTAAAAAGATCAGTCTGTCGTTCGCATCGAGTCAAATTCTTTTGATCTTTGCCTTCTTAATCGCCCGCCAAACACTAAACATATATAGTTTAAAAATTCCCTCTCTACGCGGTCAAGCTTTATAGAGACAAATCATAAAGAAAGCGTCGTTAAAAATAATATCACAGGACCAGTCCGAGTTATTAGTCGCTTACACGTGTCCTATTTGTTTGTAGAGAGTCGTTTTACAATTAAATCATACGTTTGCTGGGCGCGTCACGTTACGAGAGCGAAAGGAAAAGAGTTGGGAAGTCTTTATTCTGCATGTTTCAATTATACGAGTTACTCATGTCCACGCGTGATAAACTTTACTACTTATGTCCGGTCGTATATATGCGCGCTCCGTGTCTTTGTATCTTAAATCAATAACGATAATCTTGACATTACTACAGTACTGTCACAACCACGTAATGTTTATCCAGTCAGGTCGTGCGTTACGAGCGAACGAGCGATCGAAAAGAGATCGGCGGGGCGAATAATATGTGGACGCTCTTAGGGCCGGTTGTTCCAACCTTTTGATAAACTAATTAATAGTTAAATCATATATATGTCTTTGTTTATCCTTTACATTAAACAAAGATAGACATATGATTTAACTATTAGTTAGATTACCAACAGGTTGGAAAAACCCTAAAGGGCGCAAAACGCGAGTCTTGTCCTTCCCTCTCTCGTACGTGCATATAGATTTACACTTATTTTGCCGGTTAAATTATACATATATCTATATAAGGAATACCGCCAATGTGCGGCGCGCATGTGTATAATGATAACGCTGCGAACGTAAACGTCACTAAACGTACAAGTCTTGTCGCTCGAACGAGGCGTCTGTTTCACTGCGACACGAAACAGCGGATGTGTATGTGCGTGATAACATGCGATACACGGTCACAAAATCTCTCTCGCTTTGCCTCATCACGTGTATATTCACCGATAATATATATTCCATTTTCCCTAGGCCGTTCCTATAATATATGTACCAACTTAGGGTCTTTATATAGTTTTTTATCTTAAATATGCTTTTTATATATCTTTCTTTATATTCAAATGTGCATAAACAGGTAAACATATTTGATTCTTTTGCCTTATGTACTATAGTACGCGAGCTACGCGTGAATAAATACTTTCCTCTTGTATGTGGTCTTTTTCGCATCAGTGTTTGTTTTCTGTAAGTGTAAAGCGTCATTTGGGGGGTAAAAAGAGAAATTCACTTTTGCCCCCCGATTTGATTGTGTCATTTCCACTGCGGCTCTATATTATATTTTGATACATTACAGACACTTTGGCTCCCCTTTTCTTTTTTGTCTTTTGAACTATGAACATACAATGTAACTCCTCATAGCCAAATCTTCCGATCAACTAAACTTTGCAACGGTAAATCTAAGCGATGATTGTACCGGTATGTCAAGTGTTGTCGTTATTCGTCCTATTTTATGCTATTATATCTTGTATTTTCATATCGCAAACAAAATACTTGAGTTTAATCGTATCAAAAAACTTATGCAAAAAATACTTATAAAAACGATTTTACGAGTCGTAAAAAATTAAAAAACTATCAGTGCTGGTTCTCTCTTTCTTCCGATTCTCTCTTTCTTCAAAAAAGAAAACGCAGAGCATGTCAAGAATCTAGGTAAGGTAGAACAAGTTGCGAATAAAAAGCTTTTAAGCCGCTAATTATCGCATTATCTTTTATGAACATTATAGATCCGTTTGTATGTTTCTTACTTTCAACATTCAATATTAGTCCCGTATCACGAAAAAATACAAACGTAGTGTGCATATATGTGTGGTGTATATATAGATATACAACGTACATATACATAATATCTTCTCGTTTATAAACTATTTGTCTGTTCAACATCTTTTTAAAAATATAATGATATTTTAGCTCACGTATTCTATACGTTAGTTGCCTAGTCATAATTTTCTAATCGCAATAACTATTCTTTAAAATTATAATATATTCCTTAAAATTCGCGCATTTTTTATAACCACAGAGATTTTGTTTTCACGTTAGAGCCGTACCTCTGGAACTTTATCAGGACTAAATACACACAAGAGTCCTTTCTATATATATTATATATTACGTACAATAATAGTATCGGAAGTTCAATAATTATCTCGATTGGTACATTAAGATTCTGAGACTCTAATAATATGCGTCGCGGAGAATTGATTAATCGTCTTCAGTCGTAAATCCCAAACTCGTTACACACTTGAAAGATTACGATTTTACTCTGTGACTCGGTAAATTTGCGTGCGACAAACATTCATATAGGTCTGTACACTTTACTAAATGACGGAAAGAACGATTATATATCTATTGCCAATTTTTTTCGGATTTCTCGCTCGTAAGCCGAATCCTATATTGCATTGATTTTATATTGCGATAATCATGCGTTCGAGATATATGATTTTCCAATCATATCATCCCGATATCGTGGAATAAAATCGTGGAGGGAACAGTATTTTGTCCAATATAATTAAATGTTCCCCATCGTTAACGTAAACAATAACATTCCGTTTTTTTTTCCCTATAAATTTACGTCCCACATATTTAATATTAAAGTCTACTGTAGAGCATAAAATGTTTCCACAATATGAGATCTATCGATTAGGACATCACAATAGCACAATCGCTATTTCTCTTTAAACCTGATTTACAACTAGTTTGATTTACAACCAGTTTGATTTGCGCAGTTTTATTTTCCGTTTAACGACATGGTATTATAATCTCGGGTACCCTCTCATTGGAATAATATATTTAGTCATAGATAAAATCCTGCCGTATCTGATCTTGTAGAAACTTTCAACTCTTTTCCCGCAAGTTTGTTGTAAAATTTCACGTTTTGAGATTTTCGAAGCAATTATATATTGGATGCGTTGCGTCAAAATGTTATACGTTACTTCTCCCACAAAATTAATCACCCGGCTATACTTTCACCAATTTAGCAGACCTACGATTAAGCTAGAGATTTACCGTGCTTAACCGTTAAGCTCAGATCTCGGGCTCTCCGTGTTGTTGTAGTTTTCGGTGGACACCATGATCACCTCGCTATACGGCGTCGTCCCATTTTCGGGGGTGCAATACGACGCTATGCCGTGAAAGCAGGTACCGACTGAATTATTGTTGAATATAATCAGCAGGAGACCCGAGATGGCGACCAGAATACCGGCGACCATCAGGCCGAGCGCCGGCAGCTTCTTGGACGAGAGGACGGGCCCCTCCTCGAGCTTGAGGTAGCAGAGACCGGGCAGAATGTAGGCGAGCGGCACGGCGGCGAGGATGCCGTTCAACTCGAGAACGACGCCGAGGCAGTCCGTCCACGTGGAGATCAGATATGCTATGAATAATATCGCCAAGGTGATTATCAGGTACTTACGGTCCGAGTCAGGCACATAAGCCTCGTCTCCCTCCAATTTTTCCGTCCCCTTGATCGCCGTCATGAGCACCTGAAGCGGTAATAAATCGCGATCGTAACTCTTGCAAATTCTCCGATCTGATGCGTTAGACGACCAGGATGAGAGACATTACCTCGCGCGTAACGAAGCACTCGATCGGAAAGGTGAGGAGTATGGTGCCGCTGAACATGATCCTGGCGAAATTCATCAGATCGTCGTCCAAGCAGTAATTCTCCATCAGATCGCCCTGAACGTACGACGTGAAGGTCGCGTAGCCGGCAATCCCGAAGGCCGCGGCGATCAGGAAAGAGGTGAAGAGAGACCAGTGCGTCACCACGTCCCACTTCTGCTGGGTCGCTCTCTCAATCGAGCCATAAATCAGGAAGGTGTTGTGATGGCACATGAAGGCGAACGCCATTATACCGATGGACTGGACGATCCCTGAGAAATTGGCGAACCTCCAGCTGTCCTTCTGACTCGGGCTGCAATCAATCACGCCTATGATTACAATCATATAGCGAATTTACAGGAGATAACACAGTGACCCTCCCCCCTTCCCCATGAACTACAGGCGAAATTCTCGCTTACACCGTGTCGGACATGGTGTCCATCCGGATGAAGATGGCGAGGAGAATGAACCCGATGCAGACCAGAGAGAGGAAGGAGATTCTCGCTAACCGCGCGATGTTCCTGTACAGACAAAGCGGGACGATGATGCAGAGGGTCGTCAAGAGGGTGACGATGTTTCGATGAGCGAAAATGTTCCATTGGTCCGTCCCCGTCATTCTTACCAGGACCGTGGTGACCGTGTCGCCGACGACGACGTTGTAAGAGATCATCGCTGCAACATCAATAAAAGCGTTTCATGCGTTGATTAAATACATGGTCGAAATATGACGGTCGACATGGATAAAGATAGATAAATATCATTATTTATTTATTATTTACTATAAACGTTCTTTGGGATAGCATATCCTTTCAAGCACTAGTGTACCTATGAACGGATAAATGAACTGCAACACCGTGAGGATGTAGAAGCCGACGCGGCCGAAACTCGCTCGCATCAGGCCCTGATAACTCATCTCGCCACAAATGTGTCCGCTTCGCACCATAAGAATTAACGAGTAGTCGGTCAGTGCCGCTACTAAGATTAACAGGGCGATGCCGAGACCGAAGCCGGCTTGATGCAGAGCATACGGTATTCCTGTAAAAATTTACATTAATCTAGCCGACTTTAGGATAGGGCTTCGCAGAATGTCAAGCGGATTTCTTTTTCCCTTCTACAATTATTTTGACGATATATAATTTTCAACGATATTATATAATCTCGGATCTAGAGCTATAGATCATTTTTTCTCACCGATGACGCCGCTGCCGATGATGGAATTGATGAAATTGAAACTCGCGAGCGGCAGGCTGCTGAATTTGTCGGACTCTCCTTCCTGCTCCTACAACACGCGCCGACATTAGCACGAGTGCTTTTCGCAGTGATAAACGCGGCAAGAGATCGTATTCAGTGTATTCAGAGTATCGCGATATGTTAACGTTAATTAACGTTAAACGTTAATTAGATGTCACATTGCGTATTCGAGCTCGTACCCGCGAATATTCTACGAGCATCCATATATTTTCATACTGATGAATATTAATGGCACGAGCGAGGGAAAAAGCCGTTAATTCCGAGGCGCCGGTTAAAAGTAAATAAAAATACGCGGGTATAAATTACAGCGTAGGCAAATTAGCTAAGACAGGCAGGAGCTAAACGGTTACGCGCGATCGTAGTTCAGCGGAATAATTTGGAGCGATACCGAGCTGAGAGCGTAGCGGAGAGGGAGCGGCGCGATAAAAGTTAAAAGAGCGCTGCGAGAAAATGATAACGCACGTGCGCCAGGTCGTAGGCCAACGGCCCGTGACTAATTGACGAATTGAACGTCGCGTCGCGTCGGAGGAGTGCATCGTCCCGTCGCGCGTCGGAACAACATTACGCGGGACTAATCGATAGGCCAATATCAGCGAAGCTACTTGGGAAGTTTCTGTCGCGCGCCAATTAATCCATGCTTGTTGTACGCAGCCGGGTATCTCGCCTTGCAAATTAGAACGGGCATATAATGAAGCTGCGTCCGTGGCAATTAATCGCTCGTCGCTCCAATAATTAGAGGGAGATGGGAATGAGTGAAGGAAGATGGCGAAATAGTCAATTTCTATAATTAATTTACAGAAAAAAAGAAGAGTTAAATCAAGAGTTATATAAACTGCAATCTATAATCTTGGAACTGAGATTATATTGCGTTAAACGAAGAAAATTTGCTTGAATGAAGTCATTTATATAGTTCAATCAAAATAAAAAAGTTAAAATTCTTATAAGAAAATTATAGATTGTTGTGTATATACGAGTATATAAGTTTTAATTTGACACTTCTTTTTTTCCTGTGTAGATGCGCAACCCTTACCCCGACTAGGTGTCTCGTGTCATCGTAGGACTCTTCCGATGCGACACTGCCGACCTGTCGAAATTTCCGAAACAATGCGTCATAGTCATATATAAGACAGTTGTGTGCGAGAACGTATCCGTATTCCTCTTTCGTGTATCGAGAGAAAACCCGACGGGGTAACGAGGATTTTCATCCCTCTCGTCGCTCGCACACAGAGAGAAAGAATATTCTTGATTTAAAAATATTTTTAGTTTTAACGTAGAAATCATAAAATAAGATTATATAGCGTTAAACAAAGAAAACTTGCTTCAATGAAGTTATTTTATATATAGTTCAACTAACAAGTAAACCCTTACCTTCTACCCCCTCGCGATTGAAATGAGACTTTGGGAAATGATTTAGGCATGCCTCAGGATCATTTAAAGCTAGTCAGATTTGCTGCAAAATTCTCAGAAGCACCAGAATTCAGAATCATTGTTAGTGGGCGGGGTCTACCGCCCAAACTGATAATTGCATTTGCATGTACCTGAAGAATTGCGTGTAAAATTCACGCGAATAATATTATTAGGCAACCAAGTTCTGACCGTTTTAACGGCGTTTTCTTTAATTTGATTTTATAAATAAATTATTATAATTTATAGATAATAATTAAGTAGAATAGAGTAGCATGGTGGCCGCATGTGCCCCTACCAAGATGGCATCACATTAATTAACCGCGCGCGCAGACAAAAACGCGCTTTCTCGCGAGTGCTCGGCCGCGCCGACTTAAATATATAAACAAATTCGACAACAATATTCATTATCCTGATCGACGCTCTCACTGACGATCTTATCGGACGACAAGAGCTAGGCGGGTTTAATATTTGTGGAGTCTCACCATCGCGACTCACGGAGAGTCACATGGTATTTTTGGGGACACATCCTCTATACAAGTACATCCATCCAACCATATATTTCTCTCCATCACCGTCATCCCACGATCTACCAGGCGATCACCAAAGTAACGAAACTGCGTTCAGCTGCTGCTATAGTCGCTGCAAACAGGGGTAATTTTGTGGAAACATTCAGAAACAACATTACCCATAGAAGTACATGCAATGCATTATCAGTTTGTACGCTAGACCCCACCAAGCCATCAACAATTATCCATCTGAATTTTGGTGTTTCTGACAATTTTGCAGCAAATCTGATTAGCTTTAAATGATGCTGAGGCATGCCTATAAATAATTTCCCAAGGTCCTCATTTTAATCACGAGGGTAGAAGGTAAAGGGGGTTTACTTGTGAGAAACCGAAAATAATAACGAAATTTTGCTGAAATGTATTTCAAAATTTCTCTCAATTGACCCCATTTCATTATTATTCCATCCATATTTCAGTAAAAATTCAGTTTTTAGTTAAATTCAGTTAATTTCGTTATACCTAATATTTCAAAGAATTTGTTACTACTTTTCAACAGTATATAATTTAACTTTTCTTATATTTTGCAATATTACATTATATTCATTTTAAAATATATTCAAAATTTTTCAATAATTTTATTTCACTTTTCATAGTATTTTCAGCAAAATATTTCCGTCAGGGAAAAGATTATCAAATTCTTATAAAAAGATTATATAAATTGTTGCGTATATACGAAACAATGAGCGCGTTAATTTGAGTACACAAGTACAAAATCTACAAGTTTGATTCGACACTCCATTTTTTTTCTATGCACTTTCCGTCGTTCGCAGGTGCTCGCACATCCATACGAGTACCTTCATTGGCAGTGTACGTCTTAGACGGATATGACAGCTCTTCGCGAAAGGCAGAACCGCGCGGGAGAAATCACGGAGGCATTGATTGAAACGAGCGTATCGGGCGAAATGTCATCGCGGAAATTTCTCATCGCGGATGGAATTGTTAAGAGACCGCGTCTCTCTCTCCCCCTCCCTCTTTTCAAGACGACGGAAACTTCAATCTCGAAGATATTGGAACCCGCGCTCGCGCGAGGAGAAGAGCCGTAATTGCGCGTTTCTGTTCGGCTCGCGCGATTACACGCCGCGGGGAGAATCGAGCGAGAATCGCAGCTAGAGCAATCAAGATCGCGGACTTTCTTGCGCTTAACACCGCGGGTTAAGAGCGAATAGAATTAACGAGGTAGCGAAAGTGGCGTATATAGTAACTTTCTCGTACACTTTTTACAATCGCTAAGAGGATTCTCGCGATTCTCCAGCACGGTCGTTCGCGAAATTACTTTTAGTAAATCACGCGACGGGGTTGCTCGATAGCCGTGCGGTGGCTATTCACTTGATAGATCCCGAGAGATTTGCTTATATTTCGAGCAAAACTTCCCCTCGTATGTGGAAAAAAACTATTACGTAATACAAATTACATAAAGAGCGTATTCTTTTTTCACATTCTATTATAAAGCTGTAACATATTGTAGCATACGTTGCTATAAAAATTGACGAGTAATTATTTTTACTTGAATCAGCCGAAATTATAATGCTTCTGAAAAGTTTATGCGCGTATTTTAAATTCTACCAACGTATAAAAACTTAATTATAATAAAGGTTTAATATGCAATTAATCTTTTTTCATGTCTGAAAAATGACTATATCGATATTGTAGTTTACTACAAAATGTTCAATTTGCATAAAAGCAACCAAACTCGGGTTGTAAGACTTCTTTCTCACTTTAGAGGAACTTGAATGTTTTAAATTGTACATCAAATAAAGTATTCGAATAATCACAGTAATTTTTTTGTAAAACGTAACATCTTTGAATAAAAATACCGTAATTTCCGTCATAATGTCAGTATAATATCCTAGAAAAATAAAAACCTTATTGCAATTTTCACTACGTTTCCTTCGCGTAGCAAATCTCGGTAAGACGGAAGAAAGAACACACACGAGAGATAGATACGAGACGTTCTCTCCTCGTTGTAGTGCCGTTTAATGATCTGATACGTCGCGCGTCGCTTCGCCGGCGATGATTTCGCTTCCGCGAACGAGAGAAAAACGGAACCGGATGTGCGCGCTCGACACGGTAGACCATATCCTCCGCCGTCGAGCAGAGCGAGATGGAGACGGCTTACTCACGTCCTCGAGGTTCTTTTTCGCGTCCAGGATGTAGCTCTTCTCGTTGACATCGTTGGACGCGGCGTGGGCCATCCCGATCTCTCGCGATTAGGATCTCCTCTCCCTCGGTGAAGACGGCCTAACTCTAACGGGAGAAAATGATAGCGCGAGAAAAACGTGCAAAAACTTAATTAAAGGGAGGGAACGAGACTCGCGGGCAGGTCCGTAGACGTCTGAAGTTCCGGCCTGTCTTCTGCCCCTTCTTCAGCTTCTCCGCTTCTCGTCTTTCCCCTCTGGCCATGCCGTTCTCCCTCTCTTACACACTCAATCCGCTCTCCCCTTAGTCTCTCCCTCCGCTCACGCACGCGCGTACATGTATTTTAGCTTATTTCTCTCTTCCTCTTTACCGAGAGCCTCAATCGCACCCCATCGTCCTCCCCATTTTTCATCCTTCTCCCTTGTTCTCGGTTAATCGGGAATCACTATAGTTCCGCACTCGTCCTCGTCTACCCAATGTCCGCCCACATATGCGCACCCCTCGTGCCCTCCCTCCCGCCCCTCTTCTCATTCATCTATCTCGTCTCGCCCTCGCAACTCGCAACCTCCCTCTGCTTTCTCCCCCCGGTTAACCGGTCGTGTCCTATTTTCTTTCTATCTCTCGTGCTTTCCCTCCGTCAAGATATCGAACGAGACTGGAGCCAAGTTTATTGATTCCGTGGCGTTTAATCTTCCCCATCCAGTTCCACCAGAACTTCATTCTGCATGACGGATACGTTCCACGTCCTGCGTTTTTTGCGTGAAATACATGAGCCCCGCGCGCGCGGATCTGCGCCAGATCGTTACGATACGCACGGATATAGCAATGTACAGCAATAGATTCAACAATAGATTAACCCGCTGATTGCAAAAAAAGCGGATTCGATGCACGACAGACTAGATTTTCCATAGTTTCCCGTATAACAAGTTCGCCGCTATTAAGCCATTAGTCTTTCATCGATCTTGTAAATGACCTATCAATAGCATATGTTCATACGAGACGTTCTTCTAACTTTACTAGCGCTAGCGTCTCCGTGCCGGGAATACATAATAAAAGATCTTGAACACGTTAGTAAATCTCACGGCAGCTTTCAGAGATATATTTACAATTCTATATTACATTTTCACATATTTAAACAACGATTTCATTAGCGATTCTCAAGAGAGAACCTATCGAGAATTTTCGCAGAGCGTATAATTATTTGATTGTTTGTTATCGCTGTCAAGGTAATTCACGAAGATAATTTCAGGCTCTCGTTACATTATACTTAACATAGGAACAGAAATGAGAACGTTAGCTGCGAGCTGCAGTCGCCGCCAATCGTTAACACGCGCGAAACTTTATCATTTCCAATATCATTTTCTACGAAAAGACAATCCGTTGTAACCGCTATCGACATATGCGCATTTTCCCGTACTTATTTTAATTCTAACAAGCGCTTCATGCGCTTAATATCGTTTAAAATCTTTTTAATACACGCCTCGCGCGTATTTATTCCAAATATTATATTTGCCTTGCATTTAATTCGTCAAATTCAAATGGAAACACTAGTATGCTCCTGTATATATCATGATTAGTGCACTGACTTGAGTAATGTTACTTCGTTAGATCTGTCATTACAGAGAAGTCAAGCTCGCAAGCGAGTCGTAAAATAGTTATTTACATAGATAACCACATATTAGCAAAGCGAGAAATTAAAAAAAATTTTTAATCTCTTGCATAATTAACTAAAAGTAGCAACAGGATGTGGATTGTGTTTTTGACACATGATTAATTCAATCAGACACGGTCGAATATACAGTATATCATACAGTAATGAAAGGATGCAGACCTATATCCATTTCGAGATTGATACTTGAAAATATCTTCACTACTGTGCGATATGCCATGCATGAGCACGCAAATTTCAGACAACTTCGGATTTTCATTTCAAAATGATCTCAGGAATCTGCTATTAATGGACATCATGATAAGTCTGAGACATTCCTATACTGCAAATACTGTATGTATACTGTATACTGCGAATATCACATATAGAAATAAGCGCATAAAATACTTTCCATCGATAGACAATAGTTTAAATACTAAAAGCTGCATATTACATCACACAATATACATACATATTATATGTCAAAGTGTAAACGAATGACTCGATGAATCGAAAGGACTAGATTGCAATTCATTATTAACAATGCCTTCGAGGCTATGCAATCAAAAAAATCTTCCATATTCTATATTCTCTAACATTCTTAATGATATTGCCGCACTTGCGTTTGAAAGTGTGAGTGTGTGTGTTTGTTTTACTCTCTTGTATTGATTGTATATCTTGTATTAATTCAACTCGTGCCGCAAACGAGAATAAGACAAAAGATGTGACTGTGGGGGAAAAAAAAACTAACGGAAGGCGTATCTGTAAGTGCGTACTTGAAATTGCGCTTTTCATGTCGAAAAATCGGAAGTCAATTGTACGGTTACCGCGCGTGGATAGATAGCGAGTTTTGATAAGATCGGAAATGATCTTCCGCTATGGGCGACCACTCTGATTCACATACTCTAGTAAGCGACGCGGTGTTGATTTACATTCGTACGAAATTGGATTGGAATCTCAAGGTAATTCCATCCGCGTTGCGCATCACCGACTAGTCGTCGGGACCGTGCAACGTAGCGTAAGTACACTTATCGTCGAGACCTTTGAAACACGTCAAGTCGCAGCATCTCAAGAGAGCCTCGATGGGTCTTGACGGTGAGGTACCACCACCCAGCCGTTGTTTCCCGAAACGGCGGGCCCTATCGTCGACGCGGCAGCGGCACTCGTCAACGCCCCCCTCTGATCCTTCATGATCTGCAATTGCCGCGTCAGATTGCGACACAGTTTCAGCAGGGATTCCTGAAAGTCATCGCAATAATCATCAATTGCAATAATTATCGATGTTTGAAGCCTTTTTAAGCTCAAGGATATTTTAAGAGTTACATTATCATCAACAAGAAATCATCCATCGGCTCCAACGCTGCAAGCGAGTGCGAAATTTATGCAAAGAGGAATAAAAAGGAGAAACCTTTTCGTCTTCCAGCTTCCGTAGCTCCTGCTGCTGCCGGAGACTGTCGACGCTCAGATTCTTCAGCATCTCGTTCTTGTGCTGGCTTAACAACGCTATCTCCGTTTGGACCTTAAGGTATTCCTCAGCTATCTGCTTGTGCTCCTCGAAGATCTCTCGCGAGAGTTTGCACGTGTCGTCGGGCGTGAGAGGCCTCAGGTCGGCATCCAGTAGGCGGCAAACGTTGCCCAAGTCTTCGCTCGTGGTGCTGCTACCTATGACATCCCAAGATTTTATTACGGATGTTGATAATCGCGAGACTATCATCGTATTCGGCTGCAACGAAATACGTATCATTAAGAGTACAGCCCTAAATATACAAGCGTAAGCCTAAGCAAGCCTAAGTTTCCAGAATATTATAAGATTGCATGTTTGCACTGACAAATGACTCGCTCGTGAAGGTTTTAGACCCAGCATCGCTTTAACAAATCTGCGCGCGCTTCCAGTCTTACTAGTCATCCGTAAACGTAATTCCTCTTAAATTCTAAATATGCTTCGAGCACCGGTTTCGCCTAGAGAATCTGATGAGCATGTACTAACGCAGTAGGACCCAGCAGCGTTTGAGAGTGTCGGTGCCGACGATCTCCGGGTAGTCGTCGCACATGTCGATCATCTAGCAGCCGCCGCTCTCGCGCGAGCCGCAGTTACTTCGACGATGACGATTAACGTCCACGATTATCCTCCGACAACGTGGCTGATCCCGTCGGCATAATTCCTTTGTTCGGTTCTTCGCTATCAGATTCGGGTCCCCGTCCTAAGTAGTAAAGTGGCAGCCACGCAGACAGCGTGATAGAGAATTGCAGCGCGGCGATAGCGATATATCAGGAATCTCACTGGGACGGCTGGACCCTCGGTAATCTCACGACGGTATCGCTAACTCGATTGTTCAGTGGAATGATCCGGGAATGTGCGGCCGTGTTAAAAAGATATATATCAATCAATTCCCGGTCGGATCGGTCGATGTGCCCTCGATAAAATCGAGCTCGTATTGCGCGCTTGGCGACCTGCGATCGGCGGGAGGTGCTCCTCCGTAGGGAGTCGGCTCTCTACTAAACAAACGTACGTCTATATTGGGGATGCTGACTCAGCCACACCTGCTTCTAAATACCCCCCACCCTGAGACTTCGTCGAGGAACGTCGCGGAGCGTATATGCGAGCCAAGAACAAAACCGCGCTCTCCGCAGCTTGATTCATCCTCGAGAGAATTTCATGCTTGATATTTTTTTTTATTCATCTTGCGGTCATCTTCGTCATCTTCCTCTATTCTTTTGCGCGTATTGCCTTATCTTCTTTCTCTTTTTCCTCAACGTTTCTTTTGCTCGTTTCCACAATTCTTCTCTCTTCCTCGCGCTTCCCTTGGCCGTTGGCGCGATGGTCGTCCTCTTCTTCGTCGTGCCAATCAAAAGCGAGTCACACGTCCTAACGATTAGTCGTCAGTTAAATTTAGTGCACGCGCACATCGCGGCTGCTATTGCGGCTACACGGGCCCTTTGCCAGGGTACATCACCGGCGAACTCCGCCGATCGACGAACCCTCGATGAATATAGCATGCCGAGCTCATAACTCCGTCCCTTCTCAGATCACCGTCCGATCGTATCTCGAGATTTGACCGCGATTACATTATTTGTACGGTCACTATACAAAAATACATGATCCCGTGCGAGGAGATACTTTTTCTGTTATACACAGCATATGTCTTATATACAGCAGTGTACATACGTAAATTTTTACAAGCTTTATGCGTAAAGTTCAAGATGTTTAAAATTATAACAAAATGTGCGCACCCAGAGATCTATACACTAACATAAATATATGCTCGGCAAAGGCAGAAAAATATTGTAATATTAAACGATTGTTATACCTCCCCGGATGATTGCGTAAAGAGAATAATTATCGTGTTGAGCTAATAACTACGACGAATTGCGTACGTAGAAACGCATTATGAGCAATGTGCGTTAGTCGACGCAGACGAGAGACGAAGACGTGGTCGAGGAAGGCGCCCGGTGAGTCAGCGCACGGTGCTTAGTATTCTAGGCCGAAAATAATCTTATACTTCGTGTACCACAAAGCGCTACTCTGTAAGCTCAAAATGCGTGCTCGTGTCAGCTCGCCTGAGGCGTTGTGTCCATTCGTTTCGCATTATCCGACATATTAGTCACGCTAACTTCGTGCCTTTTTCGTAATTGTGCCCAACGATCAGATATGATGAATTAATGATAGAAGTTAATGATAGAAAAAATATCTCCTTTATCATCACTGGTCGATTACTATATCGCAAAAATCCTGTGATGAACTTCCTATATCGATATTTATAATGCAAATACAGTGATTTATAGTATTTTACATGCCATATGTGCTATAACATTATATGCATTATATAATTATTTATGTTATATCTATATTATATAATATAAATTTATAATTATTTATAAATTTATTATTAACAGTATTATTTATATATAATACTGTTATATACTGTTAAATAAATATAAATCTTTTTTGATATGTTCAATATTTCTGGCAATAACGCAATATTATTGTACAGTTAATTCATGCATCGATTGCCATATAAGGCATAAACAGGTAATTCTTGCGCTAATGTTCCTGGCAATATGCCTTCAACGCGACAGAGACAGGTCTCGCACAGACAGCCAGTTTGGTGCCACAGCCTCCTTGCGATCTTTTTTCGTCACTTGTTCTGAGAAAGGCTCGAGTGCATATTCAAGTACAAGCCTCACGAAACTCTTCCTGCTTGTTCGTGAATAAATCGAAATCAAAGCGATCCTGTACTATATTTGAGCATCGCGCACAAAAAAAAAAAAAATAAAATAAAACAGAAATCAGAACATCGATTCAGTAAAATGAAAAATATACTTTATACAAGTATAGATCAAAATTAAATAAAAGTTTTTAACAAAAATATAACGCACAATTAGAATTTAAGCATAAAGTTTCTAATTTTTTTTATTCAGTATATTTTTTCATGAAATAATTCTATGTTAACTAATAGCTCAACATTATGTAAAAATTGCATTTTTATCTACATACACAAGCAAACCAAATTCAAAATACTCACTTTGGTTATTTTTCTTTGTTTTGTGAACCACTTTGTCTAATCCGGCCATGTTATTTGGAATTACATAAGATGTGTCAGAGGAGCTCTGCAAATCCCAAGCGTTCTGCAAGATGACATAAGATTTATAAAAATTATTTTTAATACAGACAAATACACATTTACATACTTTTGATATTATGAATTTAATAATATAAACAAAGAGATATGTGAAATAATCAAAGAGAAAAAGTTATATGTGAGACGTAAAAGACAGAAATGTATAAACTAAATTATACAAAAATAATATTCAAAATACACGCTAACAAAAAAATTACCAACCGGATCGCATTCCACATGCAACGGAGCGAGACTGCAGTTTCTGTCTTGTAATGCGGCGAGCTTGTCGTCACATGCCGTTGTATTTTGCGAAATCGATGATTTAACGTGTCCTAAATTGCTGTCCACACTACCATGAAAGTTATTCAATACCGGAACTTCGTCAGGTATTCCTTGAAATCCTAAATTATTTTCTCGCGGCGAGAATTTCGTCGATCCGTCGTTGACCGACGTTGTACGAGATAATGCAAAGGGTGATGAATTCTCTTCATTGAAGCATTCGTTAGTTTTATCTACGGGCTTTGGAATTGTACGAATGGTGCCGTTTGCGACGGAACCATTCATACGAAAATCTAACGTACTGACTATATCTAGTGTATCTTCCCTCGAAGTTTCGTTTTCATCTATATCATCTTCACTACCTGCAATACATATATGACACGTGTATATATATATATGGAGGGGTAAAAGTCATAGTGGTGTAAGTCAAATTTTTTTAAATTTTTTCTCGAGTGCATAGATGCAATCCATACAATATATAAATTGCATCTGTGCACACAAAAAAATATTTTTAAAAATTTGACTTACACCACTATGACTTTTACCCCTCCATATATATATATATATATATATATATATATATATATATATGCAAATGGTTTATGTGTTATGCACTAATCATGAAATAAATATGTATTGTACATACTTATAGAATATTCAACGGGTTCTAAATGGCGGCTGAAAAATTCTGATAGCTTGGTCATTATCCTCACGACCTCGTCCATAGATGGTCTTTCTTCAGGTGTTTTCTGCCAACATCTATCGAGAAAAATAACAAATATAAGATTAGGAGATAGATCTTATATATTTCAATAAGTACACATATTTTTTTATAATTGCGTGATTTTTAAACCATCATCCACAAATATTAGAAATTTATTTCATGAATAGTCTGTATACAAATAGTAGACTTAGATTTGTAAGTCAATAGATGAATTTATACACTAATGTGATAAGTTATTAGTCACGCTGTTCTTTCGCATATCTCTTACCTAGTCATAAGATCCTCAATTGGTTTCGGGCATCCTTCTATTAAAGGAGGCCTTTGTCCTACATGAACAGCCCACATTATCCTATAGGCTGAAGCACCAATATCATCAAAGGGTTTTTTGCGTGTTAAAACCTCCCACAAAATGATACCCCAACTAAATACATCGCACTTCTCTGTATACCTAGATCCTTCAAACACTTCTGGTGCCATCCACGCGGCCGAGCCTTTATTATTAGTCATATATGTGTTTAAGTCACAGGCTGTGCCGAAGTCACAGATTTTAAGCATCTGTCCACCCATAACTAACAACAGATTGGGTGGCTTTAGGTCTCTGTACAAAATCAAATACAAATTCATCAAATTTACTTCTCAATTCAGTTTCTCGAACATGAAAGGACATCAAGAGCGCGTTAACGTTATATTTACCTGTGTATCAGCGGTTTGGGCTTCATATTGTGAAGATAGGCGACACCACGCGCGCACTGGAGAGTCCAACTCATAGCATGACTGGTAGTGTAATGTGGTTGAGGATTGCAATGTAGCACTGCACGTATAAACGTAAAATCTTAATACGATTTATTCAGTTTGCGAAATTAGATGAGACAATTTTTTCCGAGGGGCATTACCATTATATAACGATCCACCTTCGGCATATTCCATCACCAGGCATACCGGATTCTTGGTACACGCCCCATATAATTTAACAATATTAGGATGGGCGACTCGGGACAGTTGTCGAACTTCCACAGTGAAGGCTTTTCTCTCTCCTTCCGAATTTATGTGTTTCACGGCGACATCCTGCCCTCTCCACTTTCCTTTCCACACAACTCCAAAGGAACCCTTGCCAACTACCTACGATCGAATAAAGACCAACGATAAGTCAGCGAAATACAAACACTCTTAGGGCCTGAACAGCATAGCTGACTTATAATTCTAAGACAATGTTTTATGCTTTAAATTTTTGTTTTTAGTAACACAATACTGTTTTGTGTCTCAAGTCTTACAACTATTGACACTTCGTGCATATGTACAAGACGTGTGACACAAGACAGTATTGTACATTACTATAAACAAAGATTTAAAGTACAAAACACTGTCTTAAAATTATAAGTCAGCTATTCTGCTCAGGTCCTTAGCTGAACATTTTGATCTCATATATCAGAACATCGGGTAACAAAACTGTATATCAAAAGAGAATGTCATGTAACCGTATGTTCTTTTTTACATATGGGTGACTTCGGTCAAACTCCGATTGATTGAATCGACAATTAATTGATCGGCAGAATCATTAACAAAGTAAATAGTAAAAAACATCCAGCTGTTTCACCTTTTCTGATCTAATCTTTCTTACCGTGTATCGAACGACGAGAAATTAATAATTATGTTCGTATTAACATCACAGGTATTACTTAAAGTCTTAAAAAGTTAATCGCTCATCAAGTTAATAGAAGTTCGGCCGAAATCACCCCCTGTATTCTCTTGTGTACGACTGATCGTTCTCTCTCTCCTTTGAGGTTATCCTACCGAGATCGAACGCTCCGTAGGAATGATAGGAGTACAAAACAGGCTTCGGCTGTAAAGGATTAACGATCGAGACGACGTTAAATATACGTAAGAATCATCCGGTGAGAGAGAGAGCGTTCGCTTTCAACGATCGAGGGAAAATAGAATACGATGCGGGAGGAACTACCTGCTCCGTTGCGATTTCATTGTAATCGATTTCCTCAACGAACTGCTGCTGATGGCCGGTCATCTCTTTGCTCGCCATCGCGCACAGTCGACATCACATCACTTTCAGGGCACATTTAACCAACGAGTTGCGAGTGCGCGCGCGAGTCTGTGTTTACTCAAAATTGGCTGCAAACAACCTCGCGGATCGCCATTTCATTTCCCGTATCAGGCCGAAGGGCACTGCACGGCTAATCCCGTTAGGACGAGCGAAGCGCCACTGGCGGCCCTGCGGGGGGTGTCTGTGGGGGGGGAGGGTGAAAGCCCGTTTCGAGCGACTGAGGACCGCGACGTCGGATGGCGCTCGCAGTACAATTCGGCTTCGTCTCTGCTTCGGCACTCGATCGCGTTTACGAGGTTTACGATGCGTACGATATACGTTTCATTTTAACTGAATGGCATATTCTTTTAAGATTCGCTTCGCGAGTGCGAGACTGAGGGAACCTGATGTGACAAGAATATTTGGAGGTAATGAGGTTATATACGTTTTAAATTTGTTAAGTTCGAATTTCGACTTGATCTCGAAGTATACAAGTATTGTATCCGAAATCAAGATTTCAGATTTACTACACGAATACATTTATGCGCGTAATTAATTATGTCAATTGTAGGAAACATATTTGGTAAAATGAAGAGTTTATATTATTTATTTGTATATCGCGAAACATATGCATACGTAGGCGCGCGCATGTGTGCATATGTGTTGTACAAAAGATTAAAATAGAGAAAAATGATAGAGGAAAAAATTGGGTGATATAAAGGTCTATGCCACTCTATGCGATAGATCTGTTTTTTTTCGTATTTTTTTCGTAAGTACAAGAATGCCTTACATTTTTTTAAATATATAAATTTATTTTTTAAAAATATACAATATAAATAACATATTTATTCAAAGAATAACATTATATATATATATATATATATATATATATAATGTTTATTTATTATATTTAAATATATATTTTTTATTTATATTATTAAATTTATATACTTTTTTAAATAAATCAATTTCTTTAATTATTTCGCTTATTAGAAAAATATATAAATCATCAAAATATCAATAATTCATGATATATTTTATACTTTATTTTCACATAAAATATAAAATGTCTCGTGAAATATTTGTTTATCAATTATCTTGCCTTAATACATAAAACATATATTTTTATTATTTTACGCTTATATTTCACGAAACATGTTTCTTGTACGTGATACAATTTTTATGACACTAATTCCTATCATACTCGGCGTAAAATTAAGATACCGAAATACAAATCGAGCGAGATCGAAAATCCCCGCGTCGTTGCGGCAGGACGCGACGAAACAAAATACGTTCGCGGAACATCCGCGTTATCTGGCAATGCATAATTCCAGATGTGTACAGATATCGTTCTCGTACCACGCGAAGATTCGCATGCGAATGTGGCAATAAATGCGCGCGCGCGAGCGCGTCGTAGAATAAGGAAAGCGAGAAGGAAATGGCTCCTCTTTCGACCGAACTAAACTAAGCTTAACTCGCGCGCGCGCGCGCGTGTAATTGCGAGTTAGGGATATGCGGTTGTATGTACGTATATCGGGCCTAGATATACACCGGTGCCTGGCCTTTACGATGACCCATGCTTTCACCCGGTAGCGTCTTCGCCTCCTCGACTCGCCTCGCCTCGCCTCCTCGTCCCCCCGTAGCCCTCATCGCGGATTCGTCCCCGCTGGTCACCTACTTAGCCTGCTGGTCGTGACGTAATGTACGAAAGGACGTTTACGCGAATAATGCCGGATCTCGAGTCATTATCGAATCTCTCTAGGTCCTCTCGAGGTCCTCTATGCGGTAACGCCGACCTTGCGATTGCTCTCCCGAGAGAAGAACCCTCTTTGCGCCAAAATATATTACCTCGCGGAAGTTATTTGCCGGTAAAAAGAATTTTGTGGAGATCCTTTTAAGTGCGCAGCACTTTGCACATATTTTCAATCCTTCGTGTACTCTCCCTTATGAGATTCGAAAACTGAAAACGCGCGACTTTGCATATCTGCAAAGGGCTTTCTCCGGCCCTTCCGGTCCTTTTTTCCCTTTTGCACGGGAAGGCCCAGAAGGTCGTTACTTATTTAAAAAATACTCAGAATGCTAAAGAAAATTGCGCATATAATGATTAATAATAATGATACTAATAATAATAATTTATTGCGTGCGAGATGACAGCGATAGTTGACGGGATAGACAAATATGCGGTGCGAGTGATGACGGAGATACACGCAGAAGATAAGACGTCGGCATCCCGCTGCCGTGATGTCTATCAGAAAATTAAAGGAAGAGATAATGAGAGATTCGCAACTTAAAACATATAGAGTGTGAACGAAACAAAAAGGTGCGGCAAACACCTGATTTGCACACGCGATTTTAGACATCTCGAGTCGCCACCTTATCACTACACTTTTCCTTGTCACGCTATTAACGGTGTGAAAAGTTAGTTGGAAGAAACGTTATTGTAAATATCTATTTATAAAAATTCTAAAGTAGAGCGGAGCTAGCCAAGGCGTGTCGCGTCGACACGCGAGAGCAAAGAGGAGAGCGCACCGGAGTACAACGGATTACGCCAAAGTTACATTAGGGTCTGCTAGATTATGGAGATAGATTAGACAGTAGCGTGAGTCTGAGAAAGCCAGAATATACAGGTATCTCTGCCGCAGTGCGACGGCGACGGTCTCGTATGTACGCGCTACTTTGGCGTTATTCATTATGTCTCTCGCAATATTTCGTAACGCGGTCTACGGCAGTACGGTTACGAAACCGTATTATTTCGAAGCTCGCGATCAATTAATGAAATATTGAGCGAGGATCTAATAAGGAAGGAGATGGCTCATAAGCTATACGCTTTAATGTTGCTTGCGGTATGTGCGTGTGGTGCAACCGTCATCTATTTGTTATTACGTGATTATGCTACTCCACGGATGATCATTTTGTCATATCCGCGCGAAACCGGCAGTGCCTTAATTACCACCATTTTTCATTACGATCGTTGTGATACATCGTTGACAGCGATGATCAGATCAATCAGAAGTTAGATAGAGATTTCAAAGATTACAGCTGTAACGATTAAATTAATTATCATCATAAAAATAGACCGTTGTCTTGTTTATTGAGAAGGGAAGAAAAACAAGACAGAGAACAACGAAATAAAATTATATATTTCGCCCGATTTCATTGATTGTGCGTCCAAGAAATGTATATCTCTTATGTCCATTTCCATCAATGTAGATTGACTTTAATCTCGGCAATCTTCAAAGTTAATCTGCATTGGTAAAAAATGGACATTATACTCCGCGAGACATATTTCTGTATTTTTCAATGAATGTATATACATCTATTTATAAAATGCGAGTGATAAGTAGATTGATCAGAAATTAGATAGCAATTTCAAGGATTACAACTAATTACAACCAATATAACGATCGGTTAATTAATTGCTGTCACAAGAAACACGCGCTTTAAAATACGTCGCGTCGTTACTTTACGGAGAAGGGGAGAAACGAAATGGTAGTTAAAAGATGAAAGCAATTACTGATAAATTTATAATTATTACCTTAATTACACATTAATATATTTAATCGATCGTGAGTATCGTGTAAGTACAAGAATGTATCTGTTAAAACGCGCGCGTGTTTCGTCGAGATGAGCGATGTGTCTTTTTATCCAAAATGCGTTTGTCAGGCTGACGTAACGCGATGTACGACCGGTCGATGTAATCGTATGATAATTCGCTACATTACTAGGGTTAGCATCTCCTTCGATTCGGTCTTGTGCCCCGTGAATACGGCGAAAATGGACGGGACATACCGCGCCGTACCGTGTACTACGTACTAATCTCTCGCTCTCGGCACCTTTCACCGAGCGCGTGTCATCACGGTCCATCATATTCGGGGGAATTGTGTAGCGGCTCCAGGCTCCAGAGAGCCTCGCGCGCTCGCTCGCGAATCCGCGATCTTAACGTACCCTCTCGTCTCGTGAGAGCTGAGAGCTCTACCCGCCGGCTATAATATCGTGTCCCGCACGACGATGCTCCACGTCGCTCGGCACGTAGAGCCCGGCTTTAAACAGTATATACCCCGGTCTTACGTAAGGAATGCACGCGGGAAAAGCCGCGGTTTACTCCCCACCCCACCCCACCCCTGTTCAGACATCGCATAATCGCATTTTTTTCACCGGTGCCTCAAACTATGCCGGTGAATTACCCCCGTAAATGCCGCGCGACTGGTAATTCCGCTTTTCTTACATTCCTTCGTGAAGAAGGAAGCGACACGGGAGGCTTCCAGTGGAATCTCGGGCATACGTGGTCGTCGATTAACCGAGATCGACGGCCGCTTATTAGCGGCTATTACGGCCGCGATATGGATATATAAAAATAATTATTTATCGTACCGGGACTAACGATCGTGCGCAAAAAAATTCCAAGACTAGTATATGAATCATAACGAATGGAAAGGCTTTTGGAATTTTTTAAACTCGAGCTGGGATGGACAACGTAAACGATCTCGGTGAACATCCGTAATAATGGTACCGACTGCTGATTTCGCGCGATAATATGGTGTACCTTTGTCAGGGATCTCGAGAAGATCCTCGACTCATCGCGGACGTTTCCGCAAAGATGAAATTACGCGATCGCGTGGAAGTATCGGGAAACTTGAGACAGTGAAAGTGATCCCTCGACCCCGGCGAATGTACCTCCGATGTTCTAATAAATTAGTTGGATGGTGCTGATCAGGCATTCATTCTCAAACTCGTGGGATAAGATCCACGGGAAGAAATCTCTCGCGTTAAAATTCCTTCCGCATATTATATTGTTTAAGTTTAAACCTTACTATGTTACAATATATTATAATGTATTATAAAAAAAAGATAAATTTTATTGTTGCTTATAGTATTATTTAAACCTGTTTTTTCTATAAAAGTAATGATATAAAACATTGCACTAGTTGGGATTAAAATATTATGTATAATGATATGAAAATTGAATTCTTTCGCGCAGCACATTTCGATCTGCTAGATCCATTAAAGAAATACAGAAGTAAAGAAAATTTAATAAAAAATAAACTTGGCGATGCTATGCAACAATTTTCAAGTGAGATATCTTAATTAACTAAAAAAATATCTGGTTATTAACAATAAATGTTTATAACGGCAATATTTATTTTTTATTAGCATACAGGATAACTTGTAACAACAATTTGGATAACTGTGTAACTGTTTTCGTATTAATTAGTCAATAAAATATTTAGTTACTAACGATAATTTTTATTAATATGTCAGTCAGAATGTTATCTTTGATCGACACTCGATGGAATACATCGTGATCGGTGAGAGATCGTTATCTCATGGGAGATTTAACATTCTTGATGAATAATTGATCGCGAATACGCATCGCTGGCGCTGTAATGTCTTTAATTGAAGTTACGAAATACCTAAATGTAAACCGCGTAATGATATTAAACACATCATTACTCGAACATAACGCGTTAGCGTGAACGTCCTGCCGTGATTTCACGCTCCACCGCGCGTTATTATCGATCTCTTGTTAGAAGCTATTAAGTACCATTCATTTCTACGAGACCCCGTGGCGACTCGGGCAAAGAATTCATTCGGCATCGAGCCCCACTCTTAAAGCCAATTATATCGATGCACCTTATAATCTCTAATTCTCCACGACAGGTGCGTTAACGCGCGGACGATGAAAAAGCTCGACACTAAGGATCATGCGGCCGGTTTAGAAAATGTATTTGTCATACCACCCAGTGGGAGGGGAAAGGATCGCGCTTTCACGCTCGGACCAAGCGTCCCGCGACCGGGATGAGATCACGATCGCGGGAGAGACAATGTCCGAATAACGGCCTCGAATCGGAGTCGTCCGATTTTTGAAGGAGGCCGGTGTCCGACCTTTCGAAAGTGTTTTTTCTCCTCCCTCCCGCCTCCCTGCGTGCCAGCCGGCCTTCTCTCTTCCTCGGTTAGGCTCGAAAAAAAAAGAAGCGATGTTCCCGTGAAAGTTGCCTCCTGGCTACTATATACGAAGTGCCGTCACGCCGCCTCCCTCCCCGGTGATCTCCCCTAACTTACCCCCCGACCTCTTCGCTCCGCTCAACCTCTTACCCTGTCTTCCATCCCATAGCCCTATTTCGCGCACAGAGTTTCTCTCCGACGCCAATTTTCTTCAAAATTATGGCTAACACTTTTTTCGTTACGTTTTTAACGAAGTTCGAGGTTTCCTCGAATCCGGAAAAGTTACTTGAATATTCTATATCGATAGACCATCAGCACAACGAATTCGCGGTAATATAAGTTATAAATTATTCTTTTTTGTGCGACAACTGGGAGCGTAATTTTTCTTTGGAGATTTCTCTGCTCCGGTTCATTCGCACACAGCGCAACGCGGAAAGACACAAAGCGGCTAGAATTCACGAACCGCGCGCATAGGACGCTTGACTTATTCACATCGTGAATTCAAAGCGATTTGAATCGTCGTCCTGTTCCCATCGTTACTCGCGTCACGTGCACGTGAGAGCCCGCGAAAGAGAGAAAGAAAGAGCACGCGTACATATACAGACTGTCGCGCGAGCGTGCCGGCGAGCTTCCCTTTCTTTCTTTTCATCCGTTTTCTCGTCTTCTCTTGCGCGTTAAACTCTCGTGTCAATGAGTAAAGCAGCCTCGCTTTCGCTCGTCGTCTCATCTTTCCCCTCCGGGCAATTTCGAGCAGCGACCAGCTGTTCGGCGCTGTGATGCACGCGACGTACATACGCTTTTCACCCTGCGTGTTTGCCGCACGGTAAACGATAGCCGAGACGACGCATTTTCTCTCCTTTCGATCATCATCTCCTTAAGAAACATGCAGGCACTTCCCTCCGTTAAATTATCTTTAATTTACACTTTCTTCTTTTTTTTAAAGACCTACTAAATTGTAAATAAAATTAAAGCGATGTGTGCAAAACTCTTTCTTCGCTAAAGAAAACAAATATTACGTGTTATAACAAACGTGGCTTAGGAGGCTTTGTTAAATTTGAAAAATTCAAGCAAATAAGAAATTAATACAAACACGTAACGAGCAAGTCGATCATTAAATTCGTATGTTACATTCAGCCTGTAACTCCCAATTTTATTACATTACGTGAAAAATAACAGAAATATATTACGTACGATGTATATATCTATAGAGTATATTTGTTCTCTCCTGTTTCTTTCGTCCAAGACTTTCGTTTGCGAACAGATCTTAATTTCGCGATACGAGAATTTGTGTCGCCTTAATTAATTGAGACTCCCAGCTGTCTCCTCGCATCCTGTTAACACTTTTTAGGAAGACGCGTGCAAATTTCGCGCGTGTCCTATGCATTTCCCATGCGCATTGACGCCTAAAGAAACGCACAAGCATTATTCGCCCAGTCATCGTGGGAAATCCTCCTGCGCTACTTTACGGATTCCATCGGATCTCATCGTTGAGTGTCGAGTATAGCTCGCGAGGATCCTTCGAGAAGCGTTCCGAGAGCGAGAGAAAAAAAAGGAGAAAGATAAAGAAAGAGAGAGACCGAGAGAGACAGAGGTAAGGGAAACGCTTGAACGAAATCTGGCGACGAGCGTCGTTCTCGTCTCTTGATTAGCGGTTGTTTAGAGGAGCAGTGAAAGTTCCTCCGCTCGCGAGAGATGCGCTGCCTTTTTGGAAAGAGATAAAACGCGGCTTCCTCCCGTCTTCTCGCCCTCTCCCGCCCCCTTTCCACCTGCGTTCTCTTCTCTCTTTTTCTCGGCGAGAATTGTTGTCGCTGTCGCGTAACACTCGACGGCGTTCTCATGCGGAAACGCACTGAGAAGGGAAATCGTCGCCACGGGGAATTAACCCCGTGGCCCACCTGTCCGATGAAACCGGGACCAAGCTGGAGTTCGGCGTCTCCCTCTTTTCCCTCCTCTCCCCGAGTATTCCCTAAAATGTCAGTTGTGATACTCTCATACAAAATACGATTATGTGCGTGCGAGTGTATTATAAAGCCACGCACCGAGTATAATCGGGATTAAAGCGCCTCGTTGGCACACACCAATTGTCGTGAAATTAATCGTCCATAAAAATGGTGTCGCGAATTTCTAGAGGGAGAAAAAAAGCCGCGCGCGCGATCGGTTTGGGTCCTTTTCTAATTTGCAATTTTTTCCGAATTTTACTTTGTAATCCCGTTTGGAAAATTGACGAAATTTTTGACGAATTTGTCTATTGTCTTTTTCGTTCGAAAAAAGCAACCTTGGCAGATTCAGAAATGAAGGAAATTCCACTGAATCGGTTAGAATGTTATTAGAATCGATTCGAGTTGGAAAGGTGTACAATAAGTTGAGAGGCGTAGACATATTTTTTTTTATGTAAAAATACATAAAAAAGCTTTATTTCGCCACCGTTTTCTTGCAAAAAATAAGTATAAAAAACATCTCTCCTTTGCTCTAGTCGTCGTAAACATCATCATCATCATCGTCATCATCATCATCATCATCATCATCATTGTTATTGTCGTCATCATTATCATGGTAGTCGTCGTTGTGATCGATATCATCATCATTCTCCTCATTATCGCCATCGTCATCATCGTCGTCGTCGTCATCATCGTATTCAACATCGTCATCATCATCGCCGTCTTCAACTTCGTTATCGTCGTCGTCTTCTTCTCTCGGCGATCGCGCATACAACACAGCGATACGTCAATACGGCAAGTATCATCGTCGCTGATCATGTTAGAGGTATGTGAGCGGTGTGTGCGTGATGTGTGTCGGTGAACGGGGGGGTAGGACGGAGGGGCCGCGACGGGGGTAGCGGTGAATTGACTAGTATGGCCCGGATCCACCACTGGGTGCCCCGTAACTCGTGCTGGGTCCGCTCGGTCCGGTGCCACCGATTCCGCCGCCGATTCCGCCGCCGTGACCGCCGCCGATACCGCCGCCGCCGATACCACCGCCGAAACCGCCGCCGCCGCCGCCGCCGCCACCGGTAACTTCCTTCTGTTGATGCGAAGAAAAAAGAAAATTAAATGATTGGAAGATTGGTTTAGAATTTTCGCTTTTTGTTTACGTCACGCCTCGAGCTTCTTTCCCTTACCTGCGTCTTGTATTTGATAAAGTAGACTTCCGGTTTGCTGGGCTGAGTGGGCGTGATGGTGGGCAGGCTGATCTCGGGTGCCTCTTCGGGTTTCTTGACCAGCACGTAGATGAGCGTTTTCTGCTCGTCCTGTTGCGGCAGCGCGGGGATCACCGGAGCGGTCGGGGTTGGCGGAGTGGGCGCCTTGATGAAGATGATCTTGTAGTGCTTCTGCGCCGGACCCTGCGGCGCGATCGGCCTGATCACTCTTTCTTCGGGAGCCTCCGGGGGTGGTACGTGAACGTAGATGTGTTTCTGAATGAGCGCGCCACCGCCGAATCCACCACCGAATCCAGCTCCGCCACCTGCGCCGAACTGTTGGATACCACCACCGCCAACCCCGCCGCCGAGGCCACCTCCTCCGCCGAATCCGCCGAATGCACCGCCGCCGCCGAATCCACCGCCACCGCCACCACCTTCGAATAAAGCGCCGACCCCTCCGCCGCCTCCTCCGAGGGATATCCCTCCGCCGCCTCCTCCGCCGCCTCCGCCGAATCCACCGCCGCCGCCGGGAGCACCGTAGCTACTGCTAGGCTGGCTGTAGGAGTATCCGGCTTCCGGCCGCGCCATCGCCGTCGCGGCGAGCGCCAGAATCTATGATTGCAAATTGATTCAATTTTACTTTCCCGATGTTTAGATGTCAAAATAGATAATAGAGATTTTCGCCTGATGTTCGAGCATTGTCTCGTGGTTTTTCTTTAAGGATATTTTAATATGTTTATGTTTGGTTATAATTTTAATACAATGTATCCCTCGTTATTCCACTTTCTCTTTCTATTCTTATTGTAATTTATTATATATATTAAGCAAAAACTATGCTACTGTTAAATATACAGCTCATAAATAAGTCAAGATGAATTCGTTAAAATCTCTCAATATTTCTCACATAAAAGAGATATACACGTGCGAAAATATATTATTATTTACTTGGTGTACATTAATATAAACAGTTCCCACGCGTTCTTAATTGATAAATATGTAATAGATATAGATCTCTCTTGAAGACAATGTAAATGCTTTGAAATATGTCAAGTGAAATAATCCTCGGTATTCTTCTGCTCGTTCTTAAACTTCGGCAAACGAAGCAGTAAACGTATATCTAGAGAATAAGCGGTAAAACGTTTCCGGAAGTGCACGGCGGTGGATTTACGAGCACGTGGAACTCATCCTTTTGTTTCAGCCACCGGTTCGCGCTTAGCGTTCCACGGTGTTGTTAGTAGTTAGTATTACGTAAACCCGGGAGAGAATCCCGATACTTAAGTTCTTTTCTTCCTATTTTCTCTCTCTCTCTCTCTCTCTCTCTCTCTCTCTTTTAAATCGCGCGAACGGAACTAGAGAAGTGGCACAATCACTGAACCGGTTCTCGGGTTAGTCACTATCACGGAGTACATTGACACCGCACACAATACTCCCTGTGCACCTTCCCCTCTCTTTTACTTTCTCCCGCGTTCTCCGCGCCTCCCGCCCTCGGATGGAACCCCTCGTTCTCGGTCGTGAACGAACGACGAATTCTCTCCTTGTCTCTCTCTCACGGACTTATCATCATCCTCCGAGAAATCTCCCGTACGCGCGAGAAGAAAGTCAGAGAGAAGGATCCGAATGAAAAAAAAAAAAAAAAAGAAAAGAAAAGAAACAGCGAGGACGGGAGGAAGAGGAAGAAGGAACGAGAGGGAGAGGAGAGGAGGGGAGGAGGAGGAGGAGACGAGAAATCGGGGAAATGAGAAATCGTCGTGGACGGGCTACTCACCACGAATGCCCTCATGGTTGCTGCTGTTCCTTGATTTGAGGACTGATGCTTCGCGGATGTCTTGTAGCCCCCTTTTATACGGGCCAGGCATGGGGGCCCCACTCGATGCCTCGACCCATCACCTATGAGATGCGACGGGAGCACTATTGCAAATCTCTCTCTCTCTTTCTCTCTCTTTCTCTCTTTCGGGGTTCTTACCTCTTCTTGCGATACAGAGAGCCCGTACTGCTCAAATTTGTCTCTCTGTACTTTCGGTTGAAAAATCAACCATTCGATCCGGATAGGATCGGTTGCGTCCATCCGTGACACACATGCGTCAGGTAGTGTTAATTCAATGACGAATGAACGTGAGAAATGGGCCGTACGACATCTTGTATCACGAATATCGCGAGAATTTATCTAGTTTGTTTATACGCGATACCGTAATAACAGGATTATTTTGTTAACACAACGGTCTTTCAACGAAATGATCTTATCACTGCTGATCAAGCTCAGATAGTTCTTATTAATTTTGATGGCTGCGTGATGTTCTCGTACATAAATTTAGATAAAAATTAAGTATTTTTTGCGTTACATTATTCCTAATAAAGAACGATAAAATGCTGCGATAAAATATTAAAAAATTCGTGTATAAATTTCGTTGACTTTTATTGACTCATCGAATGTCACATTTTATGAAGTTGTTAATGGCGAACTTTTTAATGATATCGCGCAATCATTACATTCCTTATTACAAGGCTCTTACGAAGAGACACAATAATGTCGCGGGTACTTGAAGAAAGATTGTAATGCAGGCATTATTCCACCCGCAAATTATGCTGCGGTTTGCCATACAAGTTTCAGTCCATTTCCTGCAGTCACCTGCAACTTCCTATATAAGTCGATGTCCGCCCACGAAAACGCCGCTTTCTTTAATACCAAATTTTTTTCACGGCCAGGTAAATTGTCGATTAATTGTCGTCGAGCTGAAGCCGGGAACGCTAATACTGGAACGGAACTCCACACAGAGAGAATTTTCTCTTAGAATTTATCCTGAAAATCATGGTATTTGTGTGGGACGACATGTATTATACGAAGAATTTTATGCGAGCTATTCTGATTAATATATCTACCGTAAGAAAAAATATTAATATCTATCTATTACAATAAAATGTAAAATATGTTTGATTAATTTTACTGAAATATATAGTAAAATTTCAATAATTTTTCAAAAATTACCAATTTGCTTGGTAATTTTTATTAAGTTGTTTGTAAAATGTTTTGTATATTTCAAAAATTTTTCGGTTGCCAAGTTGTCCCAAGTTTGTAGTGAATTTAACGGTAACATATGACGAAAAATTCTCTCCGTGCAGATATTTTTATTGCCGCGATTCTTTTCGTACCTCGTGCACGTACACGTGTTCGGGTAAGCAGATGACGAGGGTACACACGGTATAATGACACGCAACAATACGAAATAGGCGAATAATGCGAGCGTGGATCTTGCGCAGGGTAGTTAAATCTTACACTTAAATGCAGCTACGCATTTCGGAAAATGTGAGTGAGAGCCGAGGGCAGGCTGAATCGCGCGAGAACCTCTGTTTTGTATGACTCGTGGATTTGTAGAGCGATGATGATAACTGATATAATGCTCGCCGGCCTATTCAGGCCCGTGGGAAAAATTGAAATTGAGTTTTACGGCGGTGCGTAGGCCCATTATCGTGCGTATCGCATGTTTAAAAAGCGTGATTTTCGCGCTTTTGTAGAAAGCGTAACTGGTAACGTCCGACAGCCGCTTGTGGCATCTCCACGAGACGCTCGACTGAACAAATTTTGCTCTATTACGTCATATTGAGATGTGCTACTTGAAAAATATTTATGCAATACTCTAATTCATAAATGCTGCGATATATATGAAAATCTTCGGGCTTAATGCGAACTCTGTTTCGTAAGAGCTTATAAAAACGTTGCTATCGATGAAGAGGTCAATCTTTCCTCGTAAAAATCTATAATTGGAATTTAAAATAATGAGCCTGAATTTATTTTCCTCGTTTTTATTTATTTATTTATTTATTATGATCGATTTCGATCGAACAATTAAGCGACGAGAATCCATCCAATGTCATTTTCGTCAATTTTCGAGGCTTCTGTCACACGTAGAAATCTGCATAAACGTTTATCTCGTTTTTTTTCTCCTAACTGAGATGCGGACGTTTCACGATTGACTAAGGACTTAATTCGCGGTAACCGAATGCTTTCCGCCACTGGTGGTTGAAACAATGGAATTGGCTGCTTCCGCGATCCGCCGAGAAACGGGCAGGAAGAGAAAATAACTTAAAAAATTTCGATTGCAACTTCCTCGGAAATGCCTTACGTTCATGCATACCGCATAACAACGAGAAAAGCAGAAGGACCGAGAAAGAAAGGGGAAGTGAGAAGATCGGTGAACCGAAACTCGTTTTTTTTCACCGATATATCGTCGCTATTAATGCGGAGAAAATTAGCATAGAGGATCCTACGAGCACGTGCTGACTTAATTTTGCAATGATGCGCGATGCTCTTGCCGCGATACAAGAAAAGTAGATCACGAGCGGAACGAGTTCTCCAATTCGGACGCGGCACGACCATCGGTCGACGAAAAGTCAGCCTTGCTAAGTGACGGTATCCTCTCACGTTCGAGGTCCATCTTTCCTGCCTCCCCCTTCCCCTCCTCGCAGTTAACATAGATATAGACGAAGAGAGGCTACGGTTTCGATGAACGATTCAAGAATGACATAATAACGAAACTGACACAGGCCTCCGCGCAGGTCCTACTCTTCTTCTGGCAGCCTCGACACGTAAACGCTGTATCATTCGGCTCTTCATTTCAACGACTGTTTCAGTCAAACAAAAATAGGATAAAAATTCGAGAAAGTTTAGTCGCACGCGTTGTGGGATTCCACGATTTTATCTTGTTTTTGTAAACACGATTAATAATCGTTAAAATTAATTATGTCTACAGTTCGCATACTTATGTAATAAAATAATATAATTAAAAAACTGAGAGAGAGAGAGAGAGAGAGAGAGAGAGAAGCAGAAAAAACGTCAACTTAAAATAATGACCAAGCGGGAGAGATTTTGGTCATAAAAGGCACACTCGCTACACGAATTTCTCTCGGAGAATCCTTCTTACGATATAATCAACATGATAGATCGCGGTAAAAGCAAATGTGTTTTTCGTTTGATAGATAAATATTTCGGGGAATGTTAGAGCTCACACGGTGACAAGTCGCAAAAATTATCGTCGGCCTTCATTGCGAAACTGAAAGTCTTCGTTGCCCGCAAGGAAGCTTTTGCCTTCCTTGCGGGAGAAAGAGAGAGAGAGAAAGAGAGAAAGAAAGGGACCTCGAAATCCATTTGACCCGAATATTCGACTCGACGTACATACATACGGAGACGCATCAGCTTCTCGTTTTCTTCTTCGTTTCCCGGTCGAGGAGGAATTAAACTTTCCCGGCGAAGGAAGCGACGGCGGGAATCTTCCTTCCTCTGTCGCGTTCTCCTCCTTTCCACTGCCTGAGCGTGGATTCAACGGGATCTAGATCGTTATCGATCGCACACCGGATTCTCCGATCGGCGGCGGCCATTGAGGACGAGGACGAGCACGAGCACGCGAGAGAGAGTCGTGCCGACACAGCTTACCGTGTACCACGATTCCCCTTGGAGAGAAGAACCGACGCAAATTGCTCATAGAATTTGGTTGCCAGACGATACATTTTTTAAACTGACACTAGAAACTGACGCTCGTTCCAGTTATGTAAACTGTTAAATATTAAAGGGTGAAATTTGAACCAATTATCTTGAGTTAAATGACATTTTGTTATTTTTAACTATTATGTATGTCAGAATTTATTATTTTAACACAAAATAGTATTATTTTAACCCCATTAGTTCAATTAAATTAACATTGTTTTAGTTAAATAGCATCATATTGAGTAGGAGCAGTGGCGACTTATAAGAATGATTAAAAATGACTCAGTTGAGTATAATTTAACACTACGAATTTAACAGTGTATTCTAAGATACTAATAAAACAAACTAACAAACTAACAATAAGTTAAATAGATATATAATGAAATCAACTCGTCCTCTTTATCGCCGAGTTTTAAAATGTTACAACCTTACCGAATGCAACTAATTTATCATTAAAAGGACGCTCTTAAACGGTAGCATTGTAAACCTTTATGCGTTCCGTTGCACAAATACCCGCTACACAAAAAATTCATATCGTCCCGAAAAAAAGAAATATCACCGGCCTAGAGAGTGTCCCAACTCCTTCCCATAAAGCGTCGTAGCGCGTAATGTAAACGTAACGTAATTTGCGTCACGTACATTACGGGCAGATTAGACGTCACGCTCGTCGCGAATGTGGAATACCGTGAATAGTGCCTCCTTTTCCGTGACCGTTGTGCAACACACGTGTGTGTATATGCATGTAACGCAACTCTGCGCTAGCCATTATGCGTAAGTATCTTAGAGTATAATGATAATGATAGGATACGTCCTCGTAAATTTTACGCTCCCTCGAGGCAAAACGCTAAACCGTCGGAGCACATACACCTACGAGGCAGTGAAATCCCTCGAGATCTTCGAGATCGTGGCGAATAACGCGTATTCGTATGTCGGTACGTCGCGCGCAGAGGAGTCGACTTTGCGTAACGGATCTGCCTTCGAATATGAATACCGCACCATAACGGACCATTCGATAGGTACCGATAGTTTCCTCATTGAGAGCACTGGACAATCGGCGGGAAAAATTTTTTCTTCTCCCCCTCACGCGTCCAGCGTGTCCGGAGATCACCGGGTATAAATTAACGTTGCGCAATATTTATTGCAAGACGTAATCGAGCGAGAAGCTGTAAGAAACCGAATGTGTAAGACTCGGGCTCGTTAGAAGGTGAAGCGAAATAGGAATTCGCTCGATCTGATGGCCGCGATATGCCGCGGCCGAAGGTGCGGCGAAGAAGCTGGACCCGTTACGCGAAATATATTACAGCGAGAGAGAGATGCCCTCGAAAACGCGGCGTGGCGCTCGGCAAATGAGTTACATGCAAATAACGTTTCGCGAGCGATTCAATTCGTGACGGAACATCCCGACACGCTGGACACCCCGCCGCCAGTCTTTCCCACCCCGTTAGATAATTTCGCAACGCGAGCAATTTGCGCCGAGCGCTGCGTCAGATTGAGCATCGATTTTTCGCAGCATCTAGATATTCTGATATTCAATAGTTATAAAAAATACGCAGCATTTTTAATAATTATAAAAAAATACTTTATATATATATATATGGAGAGGTAAAAGCCATAGTGGCTTTTAAAATATTGACTCGTGTGCACAGATGCAATTTATATATTGTACAGATTGCATCTATGCACACGAATCAATTATATTTCAAAAAATTTGACTTACACCACTATATGGCTTTTATCCCTCCATATATATACAGTATATTTTTTAGCAAAAATCTAGATGCTATACATATTTATATATTAAGATGTTCAAAGTGCTTTATATGCGGCGATCCGTGCGTGGGCCTCTCGAGGACAACCAGAACAAATCTCTCCTATTCACTGACCCGGGAAGGAAGACCTTTCTACCTTCGAGCGCTGTGGCATATCTCGGGACGTCCGGTTAAATCGCGCGGGGTACTCGAGATACGATTTTCCCGTTCACCTCGGGCCTTACGCGGCTTAATTACATGCCCCTTCGCTCTTGCTCTCGGCTACGTTAACTGCCCAGTAAGAGCGCAGCGAGGACGCCCGTTCTTCCTCCGCTGTACTCCTATCTCCGTCTCCTCATCTGTCGCATCTCTTTCACCGTACAAATTCCATATTGACGCCGATCACACCCGGAGTGGTCGTACTCATTGCCGTAATTGCGAGGATATTTTAATTAGATCACTTAATTTGTCGAAAAGCAGTAGATGTATCAGAGATGCGGTAAGAGTAAATAAAATTTAAAAGAAACTTGCGTTGTTGAAATCAATAAATTAAAAGTTATTAAATATGGTAAGTTATTAAAATAAATAAATTAAAAATAAAAATTATTAAAGCAGGGAGCAAATTATTCGTTATAATGCTCATTACAATGAGATCATTACAATTTATTCCATGCTTTAATATATTTTTTTTAATTTATTGATTTTAATAACTTAATGTATTTAATAATTTTTTTTTCTAATTTATTGATTTATTGACTCTTTGGGATATTGAATTATAATTTTAAATTACGCAAAAGGGATACAGTTAGTGTTATGTTGTAAGCTACAGGATTAAACGCGACGCGATCGCCGATACTGACACGTGTATTCCATAAGGCGGCGCGTAAAGTCTCCTCTTTCGTGTTCTCTCGATCGGCTCATTCGATTTGTCGGTCTGGCATGGTATTTCCGCGGGGATAATCGCGTTATAATTGTAATGCCACGGGAGAAGAAGCGCTACGCAGACCACAGACTTGCCCGAGTGCCAAGTTATCCTTATCTAACACTTTCTCTCCTTTCCAATACTGTCGTCAGAGTATCCGAACGTCGTCTCCGAGGCGCTCATCTCTCGTCGGGTATTAAGGTAAAATCGTCTATGCGAATTTTCGGTTAAACCAACACACAGGTCAATTGCGTAACGCGCGCATCTCTCTCTCTCTCTCTCTCGAGTCTATAATCGCGTGATTCCTTATTTATTACTGTACTATATCAAAGAACTCTACATACCAGATAATTTTATGATGACTCTCTCTCTCTTTCTCTTTCTCTCGCTCATTCTGTATAGGATCTTACGAAATTTTTACTGAGAAAAAATATAAGGAGAAAGAGAGAGTCGTTATAAAAATGATTATAAATTGATTTACGTGGAAATTAGATATAATATTGCGTCATCAAGCTGCGATACTCGTTCTCGTAAGCACGAGAGGTCTATAACATTGATCTATAGATCCGCCGATGATTTCGTCTGGATAATGTTAACTCTATACGCCGAAGAGTTTCTTTCCGTCGAGATTACTCGCCCGATATTGCCCGTTCTCCGTTCTCTAAAACTTTTGCAAGCTCGGAGAAATGGAAGCACGTTAATTCCATCTCCTGGGAACACGATATAGCGGCTCACCGGGGACTCACCGTGTTACTCTCGATTAATCGGCGCAATCATCGCGTAATTCTCACGTTTGCTGATGTAATCTGGAACGGCCGACGCGACGCGATTCGTCCTTTAAATGGGCGGAGTAATTGGCGCACCGGCTTCTTGCTCCATATCTATCATCGCCCACGTCATAATTCTCCCGAGGTAACGGTTAACCCTTTCGCTCTTCCATTTTTGCTGCGTTGTTAAATATATATTGTATAAGATATTTAACTATACGAGGATAAGTTCCACGTGGTTCTCGTTGTGTGAGAATGATATTCATTAAACGTTACGAAATTTTGGTGTTTTATTTTATTTCTTTACAACATATATTATAGATGACGGTAAAATTGATCGAGAGGATTAATCTCAATCTTTATATTAATCTCGTATTAATCGCATATTAATCTCGTGCCCATAAAATTCTGTCGAAGACTTAACTCCAGAATTAAAATGATTCTACCAATACACAATAATTGATAACAATGGAGATTGGGTATCAGAGTGCTTGATGATCTTTCAAATTGAGTAAAAAATCTTTTTTTATTTTAAGACAATAATATAAGAATAATGATCCACGATGCTCCTGCACGACAAGCTATAAATTCTTACTTTAATTTATTTAACATGTTAAGAAAATGAGCGTTTGCTCGCTCAAGTCGCTCATAAATCCGATAGCAATGATTATCAATTAGACGGACCATCGTACGATGGGGTATCGTGAGAAACGGCGTGTTGTATAATAGCGCTGCACCGATCCTCGCTAACAGACGGATATAAACCGTAGGCCCGAGCGGCGGCGGCGGCGGCGGCGGCGCGGCGCCGGCGGCGGGGCGTTATATACTTTCCAGGAAGTATCCAAGGCGGAAGGGGTACGTGGTCACCGGGGTCAGGAAAATCGATACGTGCGCAAGAAGCTGCATCACGATTCTGCATCTCCGTTCTTCGGTATAACCGACACACCGCGCGATTTCTTCCGGTAAGAAATATCTCTCCCAATTCATCACCTGGCGAGTTAGACCTCTGTTTGCATTAGGTTTCCGGTATGAAGGATAATTTATTTTTTGGGGGAGGGAAGGGGAACAAATTATGCAATATACTTAATGACATTTCGTATAGCACATTCGTAGCCCGACGTCCAACAAATCTTCTTAATCCAGCTATAATATAAATAATTTATAAAGAGATACTCTCAAATGCGCGCGCTGAAGAAATGCGTATGAGCATCTCGAAAAGCGCAAATCACGCCGACGAAGTTAGAAAATCGGCGTGCAGCCGTGAAACTCCCACGCCGACAAAGGTAGAAAACCGCCGGGTCTAAGAAAAGAAGAAAAAAAAAGAGAGGAATCTCCCGCGGGGGTGACATAACGTATTGTGAACGCCGATCGAAGGCGAAATCGTCTCGGCGGCGCCAGTAACACCGGGAAGTGAGGAGAAGATGCGTCAATAATAGACAAAACCGGCGGAGTACTGAAAAGCTGTGGGAACGCGCGGTGCCAAGCATCATCGGCGGTGGTAGGAATGTCTCTATGGCCGAAGAAAGTTAAGAATTTTCACCTCCTAGAGAAAGCACACCGCATGACGCATGTAGATATTACGCCACGTATAGAATGAATTTCCCCCCTCGCCTCGACGGCCTTCGATCCCGTCGTCGTCGTCGTCGTCTTCGCCGTTGTCGTCAGCACAATACATCTTCTCTCAATGGGTCGTGTCTTATCGTCGCGTTGAAGCTTCCTTCTTACTGCCTTCCGTTTTCTTCCTTTTTGTATAATAATAATAATAATAATAATAATAATTTTATTGCATAAGATCCCAGCTAGCAGAAGCTTCTAAGACATCTTAAAAACGCTTAAAAGACGTCTAACGTCTGAAAAATTATGTCGTCTTTCAAACGTCTTTAAGACGTCTCTTAGAACTTTCTGCCAGGTAGGATTAATTTATGATAATTATAAAGAGCTCGAATATATATATATATATATATATATATATATATATATAAAGAAAATGTAAGGATAAAACTACTGATAAAAAAGTTATTGCTACGATGCCTTTCTGTAATAAAATGAGATGATCGAAGCGAAAGGTGGATAGATTGTAAAATAAAAACGCGGCGAACAGAATAAAAAAATTTCCCTTATTTCTCTCTCACATCCATTAATACTATTTTCGAATTATCGTTCCAATATAACAGATTCATATGAAAATTGTGGTATTGCTGGTGCACTATGCAAATTCACGATGTTTTTCGAAGAAAGCACCCGCGTCTCTCAACGTTCTTCATCCAATCAACATTCCAATATGTATATATGTTCTGCGGCTCAGCTGTGCGCGCGGAGGAGATAGTTGTCATTCACTCTTACAGCACTAATACAACTTGTAATTAAGTCGGTTAATTAAGTCAGTTAATTAATATCATTTATACTTGAAAAATTCATGACCCAAATAGCATTTTCGTTTAGGCTTAATTCGGAGATGCGAGCAGGCATAAATGGCAAGCTCTGAAAAACTGTGAGATTTTTCCAAGACAAGTACTAAACGATAACTAATTAAAGAGGAAGCAATCTCGATAATTGTTAAAATCGTTTTCGGTTTTATGCGTATAACTCTGTCAGAATTTTCGCTTGTACCTCTTCGCATCCTCCAGATCCACGAAATTACGAAAGAGCGATCCGCGGAAGCGTCCCGCGCAGCAATGCGTAGTAGCGTAAATCGCGATAGGCACCGTCGGTCGCATCACCTCGTGTTCGAGGCACCCAGGAGTCGCACGATTCTTACGCAATACGGTGGATTGCAGGCGTAAAGCGATTACGCAGTAGGCAAGCAAATTTCACACTCGGACAGGTGGCCGAAATGTACAATAGCATAGAGAAATGAGTTCCTAACCGGTATTTCTGCGATACCGCGAAGAAATTTCGCGCGAAATGTAGAAAACAACTGTTGATAGAGTAAACTGACGAGACATCGTATGCGTATTACAATCAAAATGACGATAAATCAATCACGAAATTGTAACAATAATCGCGTAATATATTTACGCAACATGATTTATTTTTTACAATATGATCGTATACTTAATAATACTAATAATCGTATACTTAATAATACTAGAAACAGTATTTGATTACTAATAGAAATATACAATTTTTCTGAAAAAGACAAAGTTTTATCATATTTTACTTGTACTTTAATATTGCCGTAATTGCCGCAGCTGTCATAATTTATGGTTTGGTGGTGTTGTATTATAGGTGTAAGGCATTTTTGTCTCAAAAAATTCTTTGGTCTAAAGATATCTTGCTTATAGTTTAAATCCCGAATGAATAGCGACCATACCGAACGTAAGATTTTGATAAGTCACATTTCTGAATCCTGCGAATTCGATCATGTTCTGAAAATATAACAAAGAATATGAAGAGCAAGTATAACTAAAAACCGCAAACTACATTAGCAAGTTGTTAAGTATAATAGTAAAATAGGCATAATAAAGGAGAGCTTAATGATTAAAATAAAAATAGAATTAAAATGAAACTCCAGAAAGTTCTAAAAAAATCTCTCCTTACAACTCGTTATCGCAGTTTATGTGTGTACGTATAAGAAAAAATAAAATAAATATAAAGAAGTATTCTTTACCTTAAAATCCTCTTGTTTTGGAAATCTTCTTATGCTCTCTACAAGATATCGATAAGGTTTCCACTGCCCTGCGATTAGTTGTCCCATCACAGGTATTATTTGAAAGGAATATTGATCGTACAACCTGAAACAGACACCAAATAAATTTTTCTACAGATTGGTTCATGTACAATTATCTTTTTATAAGTTTTCTATAATTTAAAGGCAATATATACCATTGTAAAGGTTTATTTTCGATATGACTAAATTCTAGGCATAAAAATCTCCCTCCCGGCTGTAATACTCTGTATGCCTCGGACAACACCTGTGTAAAAATAAACATAGATATATGTAACACACAACATAGATATGTTTAATATAAATTTAATATTCAGATGTTAAGACCTTTAGCTTAAAATGTGTAGCAGATATTCTTTAAAGATTAATAAATATAAATTTCATATACTTTAGTATCTTCATACAATGAATGACTGATTGAGCGATAAACTCATTACAAGCACCTTGTCAATACGCGTCACATTCCTTACACCAAACCCTATGGTATAAGCGGAGAAAGAATCATCCGGGAAGGAAAGCTTCTCCGCATCTTCTTGCTTCCACGTGATATCGCAATTACCGTCCTGCGATAAACCTAGTCTACTCGCCCGTTTCTTCCCAACGTCTAGCATATGTTGATTTATATCACACACCGTTACGTGGCTACGCACATTGTGCGGATTTGGCGTGTTCCTCAGAAAATTAATATACCGAAACGTAATGTCGCCCGTGCCACCGGCAGAGTCCAGGAGACGGGTGCCGTGCGTAGGTCCTAATTCTTGCATAAACATATCTTTCCAGATGCGATGGATACCCAGACTCATCGTGTCGTTCATCAAGTCATAAGAATTGGCGACATTTTCAAATACGGTATACACTGCAAGAAATATTCAACATTAAGTGGCCGTTGTACATCCAAGATTTCAACAAGCTGCAAATGTTTGTGATCTCGTCCGCTTGACAGCTGCCAATCTTTCACGGAAAGAAGAGAGGAACAAGAACAATAGAATCTTTACCTTCCTTTCCTTTCTCGCTCTCCTTAACCGTCTGAAAACCGAAGTGCGTCGACCTCTCATCGTCCTCCGATGGTGTCCTCGCCTCTTTCGAGTAACCGCGTCCAGCTGCAGCGGCTTTTAGACATCTGTCTAGTATCCGACCTTCCTTAATGATGTTCGCGCAAAGATTTTTACAAGCCATCGTACCAAACCACGTGTAGACGATCAGGTAAACAGTGCCGTATGATCACATGGAGATCACATATGATACTTGACACGTTGACACTGGTCTGTTCGTTTCACGTGCACTTCCCGCACTCGGGATTGTCTCTCTTCCTTCCTCCGACGTCGCAGTGCAAGATATCCATCTCGTTTCAGACGTAGACAGCGTCGCAAGGTGCAAATCAGTGCAAATACAACAAACAAATCTCAATGGTCGTCGCGTGTTATCAATAGGGGTACTCAAATAAGTTTAACGGTTTGACAGGTTATGTCGGGTTAAAGTCGAGAAAAGTTAATTTTTAAACTTTAGGCACGCTACTCTTTAAGGTTATGCAAAATAAATAAGTGATTCATTAACCTATCACATTAATCTTTGGGTTAAAAGTTTAAAAATTAACTTTTTACCCGACTTTAACCCGACATAACCTGTCAAACCATTAAACTCTAACTTATTTGAGTACCCCTAATGTTATCAGAAAAACACGGATAGATTGTGTCAATTGGCTGTCGAATGGAGCACGTCCCAGGGTCTGAAAACTTTTTCACCTGATAATCAATCGTGTCTGGTTATTGCAGGAGCACTGCAGTTAGTTGCTGTCGGCAGGCGACGGTTGTGCGGTTGATAAGCAGCAGTCCAACGTCGATGGACCCGGTAAATTGGAGTGAACAACAGGATGCTCGGCTTTGTTCTGCCCAATGTCCAGAGAGTCGTCTTGTCCAGTCCGGCGGTGCGTTCCTGGCTGCCTTTACGAATGCCACGGTAAATATCGATATTTACAATACCGCTTCTGCGCTGTACTTCGATCCCCCCGTGCGAACACACTGTTGAGGGTGAAAAACGCTGGTTTAGGATTATGGTGCGTATGGGTGTTCGCCGATTCAAAATTGCAATTACAATTTACCTTGAATGACACCGTGTATTTTGGCGTTCGCCAAGTGGCCTTGCGCGTCGCTCGCGTGTACGATTAAAAAAAGAGAGTTTGGTCTGGAGTCCACTTACGTTAAGTGCTTCCCAATATTTATGTGAAATCTTCCACATGTGAGATATCTAAAGGCTGTTGAAAAAACAAATGTACGATTAATAATGTGCACTTTATAATTAGCGCTGCTTTCCATCGCGATGCCATCACTTTGCAAACAGTAGATTTTGTATATTTAATGTCACACCTGTGTGATTTTAGGCATAATTGATTTTTATGTTTGTTCAAATTGCTTAATTTCCCTTGACGTGACCTTATTTTAAAAAATATATTTTCTGAGGAAATATATTTTTAAATATATTTTCATTATGGTACAGTTTGATGATGAAATTTTTGCAAGTATACTTACCTCATGCCTCATTATATCTTATACATCTTATTGTTTTAGATTTGAAGGCAAGAATCCCGGTTTGAAAGTAAAATAGCAAGTATTTTAAACAATTATCAACTGTTAAAGAAATGCTGTTAACGTTTCTTTATATGATAGCCACCATCATGCAAGCACGAAGGATAACATTTCTAAAAGCGCACTTAGATGCCATCTTTAAGGGGAACCAGAATCGTCCTTCTTTTACGCTTAAAATTAAGTCATCTCGACGTTTAAAAAAAGGTAATTTTTATATGTATACACATATGCCAGATTTTATCATACAACTAACGAGTAACGTTACTTTTGCTCAATGTATACATAATGTGGTCTATGAATACCATAAAAAAATATCGCAAATAGAGAGAACTTTGTATCGTCAGAAAATTTATTTCATAGCCATGTTTTTTTATATACATATTGAGATTTTTAATTCACATTTATTAAAGGAGAAATATTACATCAAATAAATATGCATTGAGATAATATTGTATATTTATATCTTGTATAATGATTTTTTTAAGATCGCAATGGATACGAGCAGAATGAAAAGTTTTTGAGTTCTCACTTATGTACTAACAAGAATCTCGCGAAACTTGATGAACTATTGTGGTATGATGAAAGAGCGAAATTATATACTATATATCCTCAAGTAAGTACAATATGGCTAATATTATTTCACTTATATTTGCAAGTGCGATAAAATGAGATTGACAACTATTATTTTATTTTAGCAAAAAGTTGACGTATCTAACTGGCTGACCTGTCCGTATGGAAATTCGTTTCCCCTATATATAAATAATAATTGCTGTCAGGTTTTAAGCGAATATGACTTGCATATTCTCGTGGAAATTGATATTGAAACTTACGGATCTAAGGCCTCAACGACTTCTGCAAAAGTACAATGTTCAAGTCTTTAATTATTAATTTTATTATTATGCATTCTGCATGTATAACTATATTAATTGTGTAAGCCTTTGAATCTGTATTATTATTTTTCGAATAAGTGAAATTCAAGATTTATCTCATGTTCTACGCATTGTTTTACAGCTTGAAGATTATGGTCTAATTGTGGCATGGACGGTATCGAGTAGAAATATGAACTTTATTTTAAAAACAGACCTAGAACATATTACGAGCTTCATAACTGGGATCATGCAGGGACAATATTGCATTAACAATGGCTTATTTATAAAACGTGTTCAATGTATATATCACTCTTGCATCTCGAAATCTAACATACTTCGATAACTTGACATTCACTTGCTTCATTTTGCTTTATTTTTTTTCAGCTGTTTTGGTATCGGGAAAACCGCGTATTTACAGTGATACTGGACACCTCGGTCCACCGCCAAATAAAAGCAAGTTGTAATAATTTAACTCTTGTACTTGTTGCGACATATCTTCTAACGTGTAATGATTATATCACTATATACTTTTTACAGATAGTTTTTATGCATTATGCGATGCAGCCCAAGGAAAAACTTCCCAGCAGAAACACAAGCCTAAAGAGGTTGTTAGAGTACGTGGTATGAGTGTACAGTCACAAGATAATAATTTGAACACCGAATTTACAGACGAATTCTTTGCAGAAGTTATGAAAGACATTGGTATGTTGGAAGGATATTACGCAATTGCCCGTAAAAAAAATTCATAAGTATAATTTTTATTTTTATATCTCTTAGATGCTAGTTCATCTAATTCTGCACCAGCAACATGTAATTCGTCACCAACCAAACAGCATGTAGGATTAACAAAAAAGCCATATGATTTGAACCATTTACCGGAGGATGTGTTCTTAGCTGTTACTCAAGGCACATCTAAAAATTATACTAACGTTCATTTACCTGACACGGAGAAAAAAGACAATACCGACGATGAAGAATCTGAACATACTGATCAAAGCAAGTCTACTAGAGAAACTGATTCCAAGTTAGTATAATATATCTAAAAGTAAAAAAAAGTATATATGAGGGTGGAGAATATTTAATGATATACTTTCTGTACTCATATTATGAACAATAGAAAAAAAAAACGTGATTTTTATGAATCATATTAATTTACAGAAGTTCTGAATTGGAAGAAGAAGAAAAACCTAGTAAGGTGATTAAACCACCAAATGTACTCGTCTGTGCGGATAGCCTAGGCGCGACCGACAATTTACAGAATTTATTATCAAGAGTGCTAGAGGAAGATAGGTATGTTATGTTAGTTTTATATTATATGGATTAGAATTTATAAGTTTTAATAATTTGTTAAAACTTAATGGTTTCAACAACTTGCTTCTGCAGTTAATTATCTATTTCAATAATTAGTTATGAACGATTGATTTATCTTTTCTAGGTATGTCATCCATGTATTTTCTAAAGGGGAATATGATCGTTGCAAGGTTTGGATAGATCAGGTTTCGTTGGTTGTTCTCTGCGGCAATGTTGGTGCAGAGCTCGGTGCTCATCTTGTAGAATACGTTATACGCGGAGGTAAACTCCTAGCGTTATGCTCCGACATGCTCCATATTTTGCTACCATCATTCAAGACTGCAGAAGTGCGTGAAAATGAGCTCGTTGACTTTTCGTACGGTAAATGGAAACGAGTGCGTATGATGCATCACATTTTTTGCTACCACGCATCTCCCATACGAACTCGTTTTTCTCAAGATCACGAAGATATAAGGTAATAAGTTCTCTGTATTAATAAAATAAAATATAATTATATCGCAGGAGAAAAAGAGAAAAATAATATTAGATTAAAATAGATATGAAGAAAAAGTAATTATCCAAGATGTTACTTTTGTAGGGCGTCTGCGCTGAATCCTCCAACGTCGGCTAGCGTTAAGGACAAAAAAGGGAATTTACATTCGTTTGATGTAAAAGTATTGGGCAAAGAAGAAACGTGGCACAGTCCAAGCATATTGCTTGCAACTCTGCCTAATAGTGGTGGTAAAGTTGTGTTCTCCCAAATCCATTTAGAGATAGATCCAATGCAATATGTGTACGAGGGGGATAAATTTGATGTGTTGAAGAAGAGTAATGTTGCACGTTTGGAGATAATCAGCGATCTACTGAGCACACATTTAGGATTAGATGTAAATCGTGATACAAGTCAAAGATCTGTTCGGTACACTCCAGGTTACTTTTTAGGCAAATTTGAGGTACATAAATATATTTAAGAATGAACAATCTTGATAATAATATCTCAATTATATAATTAGCAGTTAAATGCTATGATTTATTAATGACTACGTACATATGTACACATACACAATATGACATTATACATTCGTAGATGAAGCTTAAGATGCTTGAAAAATTAAAGGATAAAATGAGTGAGAATAACGTATTAAAAATGTCAGGAATGGAAATTCAATTTTGCGCAAACAACGAAAATGTGCAATCACCATCAGCTAATTTTCTTCCTATTATGATGCATATGTGCCCGCCTAATTTCTCGACCGTCGATTATTTTGAGGTAAATTTTTCTAATACGTTTGGATCATTAATTAGTGTACCAACCTTCCAATATATTAACAATAATTGTGCATATTTAGAAATTAAATCATTTTCTGCACTGTGTGTGTAACTTTGATATATAGCTAAATGAGTTAAAAAAAACAATTTTTATTATTAAATTCGAAATTTATTTTCAGAATCTCTATACAAAGGAATTAGGACGCTTAGTAATATACGCGGATGTCTTAACATCATCTATGAATGCGATCGACGCTCGATTAGAACATGGACTGACAGTTATTCCACGACAACAAGCAGATGGACGAGGTACTATTTTTTATTTTTGATTATGTGCAGAAATAGTATAATGGCTACGTCATTTCCAGGGCGATATTCTAATAAATGGCTCAGTCCAAAGGGTTGTGCTATGTTCACTTTACAAATACATATTTCTATAATGTCGAGTATCGGTCATTATATCTCAATTCTTCAACATGTTGCTGCTGTAGCACTTGTGTCAGCAGTAAGATCTATTAAAGGATACGAGGTATTTTTTTTCATTTTCCTATTACAAACTATGAGAGATCCTCATCTCTAATTTTTTTTCATTTTCCTATTACAAACTATCATCTCTATAAAAAAATTCTGACTTTTCATATAATACAATTTATTTTATGAAATTAATGACTAATAATTAATAACTAATTTATTTTAGGATATTGATCTCAGAATAAAGTGGCCTAACGACATATATATTGGTAATTCGATCAAGATTGGTGGTATAATCGTTTCTACGCTGGCGGAAGATGGTGGAGCAATGTTCATCTGCAATATTGGTATGCAACATCAATCACAAATAAAATATAAATTTTATGGATAATTTATCATAATTTAATCCACTTAAAACGAATGTAAATATATATTTCAGGTGCTGGTATAAATCTTTCCAATAGTAAACCCACAACTTGCATTAATGATGCAATTCTGCAATATAATCAAAAATATGGTACAAAGTTGGAAACGTTCTCTTGTGAAAAGTACTTGGCGATGGTATTCAATGAAATGGAAATTTTATTAGATATTCTACATAGCGGCAAAACAGATCACTTCTACCAACTCTACTACAAATATTGGTTGCATACGTAAATAGCCATCATACTTTAACTTCACTTTGTTAATGTTCATATAATAATATTTTCACAGTATTCACACATACGTACATACATATATTCTTTTTTAGGAATTCAAATGTCATGGTAACATTTATAAATGGAAGAAGAGAAAATGTTACGATATTAGGTATTGATAATTACGGATATTTGTTGGTACAAGGAAAAAAGGGCATGTTTACTGTACATTCAGATGGAAATAGTTTCGACGTTCTCAAGGGGCTAATAGTACCAAAAGAAAAATAGGGGATTATATATTCGTTAATTGTTACCGAGAATTATATCTACATGTTAAAATATGGATAATAAATATGTGTACATATAACAGTTTTGTAAATATTAGTACACACGTATCATGTATTACATACATATATTTTACATATGTACATATATAATATAAAGTTCTCTATATATGTATGTATGTATAAATGAATGTATGTACATATGCATAAAACTTCATATTATATATGTGTATACGAGTGTGTGTATATATGTAACATATAATACAAAATTATACATACACACACGTGTATGTATATTATTTTTTTTATTTGTTATATATTTGTTCATTGTGTTGTTAAGAAATACAGTTATGTTTGGAGATTTTAGACAAATAATTTTCTTTATTTTACATGAAATTTGATTCATTTTAATGTTCGATGCTCTGTATGCGTACAGAGATGCTCTACACGCGTAAGTATATACATACACGCGAAATGGAATAATTATACTGCATGTATAAAAAAAAATTTGTAATATCTTAATTTAATTTAATAATTTTTTATTTGAATTAAGTAATGGCTACTGAAATTACTTCGAAATAAATTATGTATAAAGATATTTAACTATATGTGTTATCTATTTCATAAAAGTTTTTCTGAAATGACGGATCTGTGTTTTATAGCTAACATATAAATATACGTTGGATTAACATATAAAGGAATTTAATTAAGAGTGTTATTTCAAGAGAGTTATCTCGTGAACGACGGAGATGCAAATCTAATATTTAAAAATAGATTAAAAAAAAAAATTATTGAGATAAAATGATAGCAAATAAGTGAAATCAATCGCGCAGAACCATGAAATAGATATGCGGGGTAAAAATACACTTAGGATAATGGTAAGATACATATTGTTAAACAATATATGTATACTTATCATTAACTTAATATTATAAGAAACATCATACACAACGTATATTTATGCAATTACAATGCCATTCAAAAAAGTGTATATCATAACAATATTCACATTACCGCCAATAATGAATAAAATTCGATGTAAATAATTCATTATGTACATCTTTTTTTACGTACATAGTAAATCATTTACATGAATTGTCAATTTGATTCATTATTGACTACAATGTGAAAAATATAATTCTGGTCGCAGTATATGACCAGATACGGTAAAATATGGTAAAGAAAAAAAAATTGTTTTCCCTATTTCTCATTCAAATAAAGATAAATATACAAATTTAATAATCTAAACCTATTGCACGCTTATTTCTATCTAATTACATACAGTGTTATAATAATTTAAGTGTGCAGATAGATTGACGGAGTAGATAAAATACATTTTATATAATTAAATTCATATAAATTATCTCTGTATATGTTTTTCATTTTATTATGCTAATGCATCGAATTCATAATCTCAAGTTAGCTATTTGCAGCAGCAATGTTTAATTAAATAAAACTGAATTTGGATCCTCATTGTCGAGCTGCTTTACATGCCTCAGAACGTCTTTCTTTGTAATTACACCTAGTAATCGCCTGCATGAGAAATTTTAATATTAGTTAAACACATAATGTGTTACTATGTTAATATAAATGATTTATATACATACCCGTTATGCGTAACTAGAGTTTGACGTAATCCCAATTTTCGAAACATATCAACTACAGTTTCCATAGGAGTTTGGTCTGTGATAGTGATAGGGGCCATATCCAATATCTTTTTTAATTTCAAGGGCGGTGGCGAATGACTTTGAATATTGTTTCCATTAGTAAAGACAACTAACGATTGCCTGCTAATATCTTCGATCATTCGCTTGGCATTGGCAATAGCAAGATTGAGGTCCCGTCGTAAAACAAAACCAACTAGATATTGAGATTCTTTCGAGACTATTACAGGAAAACCATTATGTTCCGTTTCTTTAAGCAAGTTCTCTACATCTTCAACCGTCATCGAATCTTGAGTAAGAACGTGAAGAGCTTCGTTTCGTCTAAAAGTTAACATATATATATATATATATATATATATATGTATGCATGCACACAATCTTAAAATATACGAAAACATTTTTACATATTATCGTTTTGTGCTTACTTGGGTTGCATGACATCCGCTGCCAGAGTCGTATGTTGAAACTCATCCTTGCTATCCAGAAATGGATATCCATTCAAGCCGATATGAGCATCATAGATGCCTTGTTTCCCGAGAGCATCGCCGACCCATTTACTCGCCATGGCTGCAGCCATTAAAGGTACGATATACCGCACGCCGCCCGTTAATTCAAACATGATGACGACTAAAGAGACCGTCATTCTAGTTACACCCCCAAGAACAGCAGCAGCCCCGACCATCGCGTACAGTCCAGGTGTTATACAGTCGACGCCCATGGAACACTCCTCGCTGAACATCCATATGTGAGGATAATTGTAAGCGAGTTGTTCCATTCCTATTCCGACGATACGACCCATTATCGCTCCCAGACAGAGAGAAGGAATAAACAAACCGCATGGAACTTTCATGCCGAATGTGAATATTGTCATAATGAGTTTTAATATCAGCGCCAGCACGAGTAGCCATATAGCTTTGTAGACTCCTGGACCAGCCGCGGCAATTTCGATTGCAGATTTCACAGCGGTGAAGTTTCTATTGTAATCACTGTTGAGCAGGAGAATTTCTCGAATAATTTAAATACATCCAATAATATGTTAATTTTGAATCTTGATAAAAATTTATGCAATTGTTAAATTTGTGTATTTATAGTAATTTAAAGTTACGCGATATCTTCAATATAGAATAATTTAAATTAAATCACTAAATTAATATTAAAATCTCTTCTTATTTACTAACCATAACATATCCGCATTTGACACTCCACATTGGCTGAACAACAAGTAAATGAGTTGACTAGTGTTCATCCTTGTGTATGGATTAGGATATCCAATTACTGCTGTTACCACTGTTACAATTAACACTTCAGTAACAGGATATTGTCCCAGTTTGGAAGTTTTACGATATCGGCACCAAAATAAATTTGCTTTGATAAATAACGTTGCTATTATTCCCTATCGAAAATTCGCTCTTATAAATACATGCTTTTGAACAATTTTATAATATATAATGAAAGTTACGTACCCCAATTATACCGAGCATGACGAAAGGAATCAATTCAAAGAATATCCAAGGTTTATTATACTCTACATAAAACAGTACTGAATGTTCATTTCCAAATGGATTTATGGAGCGTAGTACAAAAGCAGCTATCAAAGCACAGAAGAACGATCGCCATAAAGTTTTTAATGGAAAATAATAGCTGACCTAAAACAAACATAATTTTTATAGCATAATTTCAAAATATAAGTACATTAGGCCTGTTTGTTTAGCTGAACTTGTTGCACAGTTCATCTATTCTCCTTTTTTCTCCAACACGAAAGGAAAAAGAGGAAAGATGAATCGTGCAAGAAGTTCAGTTAAAACAAACAGGCCTATTATTATTCATGTACACGTGCATACATGCACACATATAATTTATGACATTTTTTCTCGTTTTCAATTCTAAATTCATTTCAGATATATTCACATATAATTAAAAATTACTCTGTATATTTTACTAAGATATCCCTAGCCTTGAAAAAACTTTGTAACCGCTCTTTAAAACACAAGATTATTATATTTATTTTTCAAATACCTCTTCCAAGCTAAACAGGACACCGCCAATCGGGGCTCCAAAAGCGACGGAAACTCCCGCCGCGGCCGCGGCAGATAAAATTTCCCTCTTTTTTGCTTCATTCCTACCATATTTTGGAAATAGATAAGAAAATATATTTCCTATACAACATGCAATGTGTACCATGGGACCTTCCTTTCCCAAACTTAAACCCGCCGATACCGAAAGAATCAGACCTACTGACTTAATAATCAGTGTCCATTTACCGAGATATCCGCGAATAATAAAACCACTCAAAATAGTTTTTATCTGAAAAAAAAAAGGAAAATATAAATAAACATTTAATGTAAGAATCATAAAGTAAATACATTAATTTACTAGATTATATATTTATTATACTATATTATTAGATTATGTATATTTCTGAAAAAGAAAAACTTGATAAATCTTTACTTCGGGTATTCCAGAGCCACAAGCGTAGGGAGCAAACATTCGCACTAGAGATGCAGAAAGTGCTGCAAACAGAAGCGCCCATGCTGTATAAAATAAATATGATATCGTATAAGGCCCTGCACCCTCTTTTGACTGACCAAATACTTGGGGCCATGTCCTCCACTACAAAAAAGATATTATATCTATTAAATTAACTAGAAAAAATTTTAATTAATAGAATATAGCTTTCAAAATTGTAATAAATTTGTGACTGAAATTGAATAGAGAGATATATTTACCTGTGAACAGTTTCCACCATCGAACGTAGTCTCATTATAGCTCCAACAACATTGCTCTTTATTTAGCCAGAAAGCTTGTGGACAGATACCGAATTTGAGATCTGTCATCCAGGAAGCGCCAATATCTATAACACCAGCCGCCACTCCCGTAAAAAGCCCAACTAGTAAAACACACAGCCATCCCGACCATGCATCGTGAGCTCCTTTTATTAAACCCCAAATAGAATCGTGCTTCTTTTTCACGATATAACGATGTCGCATTCGATCCCGCGCGATATCCCGTTGCCAATCGATAGTATGGAAATCATCATACTGCCCGATGCCAGGTATGTCATCAGAGTCAACTGAAACTATTAAAATAAATTTACAAAATTTCATAACAATGAAATATTTTTTTAATACTTGACTTTGAAAATTGTATTTTTTAATATTATTATTGTTATGTACATACAAAAAGGTTTAATGATTACATGAATAGTATCTCAGAATATTGTGTATATGTCAAAGATTAGCAAATAATATCTTTCTTATTAGTGATAATTTATCATAATTTCTCTATCCTCAATTTATAAAAAAAAACATAATATATATTAGATATAATAGTTGAGGTAAGATTTTAAAATAGAGTAAAACGAAAAACGTACACACATTACATTTAACTGTTATGAGTTAACAAAGTAAATTTCAGCATTAAATACATATAACACATACACATAAATACTTACCAGTTTTTCATTTTGTAATAAATTGTGGGATATGTATAAAAAAAGTGAAAAATGTCTTTGAGAAAAATACTAAATAAATCTTTGAAAATAACTTCATAATTAGAAATCAATTTTATTTTAATTATACATGATTAGAAGCACTTTACAAATTACATATCATATTCTGCCGAAAAGACAAAGACGTCATACTAGATTTATGCATATGAAACTTCATTTTTACAATCAGTAATAGTGTAAATACTTTATCCAGTTTGAAAAATATCTTATTCAGATAAATAAATTTAGAATCAATATATCTATTTGGTTATTATCGAATCAACTATATCGTATCTATAGTTATTTTTATTAATTAGTTAAATTGGCATTAGATTGGCAATTAGTCGTGTTAACTTACACATTTTGCCACTATGACATGCCGCAAGTGCAAATAAATTTGGCTCGATTGTTTAACCGGTATCGCTCGGGATAAACCACAGATCAGATGAGCGGATCAACAGATAGGATGAACGGATCAACAGATGTCCCTCAAAGTTTCTTCAGTAGAAAGAGATAAAGTATGACGATATTTCAAGCTAGGGATACAGACACCAATAGGTATAAGACTACTAAACTCCGTGACAAAATTATGCAAATGGATTTACATCTAGTTTTGCAAAATTTCTTTTACACTTCTTTATAGTGCTCGCTAAAAATAAATAAAAGCACTACGTAATTGGATCATTCGGAATCGTGCGTGTGCGAAATCGATTGAAATAAACTTGAAACTTACTATGGGAAGATGCATCGTCGATGCGGACGCAATCCGACAACACGTTATTATCCGAATGAGACGTGTGGTGATTGATATCCAGCATGTCGTCGTCGCTACTTAGATTTGTCTCGCGTCTTACAGTTCCGGTTCGTAGTCGTACATCCTCTGTAATGTCACCATACTTTATATTCTGAAAACACAAGATTTATCAGCTATATCTACAGATTCTGTCTTCACTTAACAACATTGTCGACTTCCGTAGTTTAGTTGTGGTTTAAACACTGATAATTTTAGAACAAAAAGATACATTAAACAAAGTTTATAGAGATAAAACGTGTGATGATTTTTAAATAATTTCAACAACTTTTAGTACATACGAGTATACATAAAATATTAATACATGCAAGAAACATAAGATAACGTGCAGAACTGTTAAGGGAAAAATAAGATAAACATTACACATTTTACAAAAAGATATTGATCTAGGCACAATGGCCTATAAACGTGCAAAGCAAGAAGATGCAGATTGGAACCACCAACATACCTTTGCATCAACCGAACGATATGTTGTAACGGCATTTGCATTCGAATGAAGAATTGCCGAGTTCAAGGACGCTGTACCTTTCAGCGGAAACTTCTCCATGGCATCATGATAATCTAATTTTACACAAGCAAGATATTATTTTACCCGTTTTACCGTCTTGAAAGAGAGATATACAGGGATCCGTCGTCAAGACTCTACGCGGCAGAGAGAAATCGAGAGCTAACAGTGCCATGCACGGTACTAAATATTCTATTTACGAGCGCGTCATTAATATGTAGCTCAATCAGCTTTACTGTAATCCCTCTTTAATCCTCCAAGTGGACGCTACACGATATAACAGACATGTTCTTTTCAGCTCAACTTCTTGCACAGAGTATTTCATCCTTTCTCTTTTTCTCTCCAACGTAAAGAGAGAAAAAGAGGAAAGATGAACCGTGCAAGGGGCTCAGCTAAAAAGAACAGGTCTAATTAGAATGACATATATTCGTGATACAGCAAAATTGCTTCAGATACTTGATCTGTTATGGATTACACAGGTGTGTCATACGTTGTACAAGTAATAAAAAATTTCTTGTGAGAGAAACATCGGTTTTTCCTCTCAGACTGTCTCTCAACGATTATCTCAGTGATTTGCATCTTCTTGTTCGGAAAAGAAAAGAGATTTGTTAGAACATCGATTACACACACCATGCCAAACTGACACTGTCAAAAATGAAATGAAATCATTCCTGAAAAACGATTTCGAAACCAAGTGTAAAAAAAAAAGAGACGCACAAATAAATGAAATGAATACCACAGTACAATGCACTTGGGGACACCATATGACAACTTTTTCTCGCCCTCTCGGGCAAAGCGTGGACGTTACGAACATCGTCTCGCGGACGAGTCAAGCGCGAAAAGTACGTTGACGTTGGTCATGCTCTCGAAAACTGCGTATTTTTAGAGCCTACTTCCAAACTTCCCTTTCACATGACGTTTCATTCCTCAGGCGAGATGAGGTTATCTTGTCAACTTGTGTTGCACGCATACCGCTCGTGAACTTACCATTTTTAAAGGAACGTCCTCGTGTTTTATCTACATGCGCCGATCACTATGCCATGTCCAAGATTAGATTGTATCAGATCAATTTGAGAGTTCCACGACAAGAACTCCGTCGGGCAGATACTCCACTTTACTCCACTATCACGTCCGATAGACCACCCCTTTCCACTACGAAGTCAAAAGTAATTAAAAGGCAGGTAGAAGGTTCTGCGCAAAAGTTGTGGCGCACAGAGAAGCGAGTCGTCGACCAATCGTAGCTGAGAGTTTCGGAACGCAGCCTTGTATCCTCGAGAATTCCTCGATTGTGATTGGCCTCATTTGTTGTATTGTTGGATGCTATAGATTAACATTAATCTCACTCATTGTCTGTTTAACTTACTTTTTTTTATAGTTTTTAAGAATTTTTTTATTGCTTATCTTTCTCTAATTTTAAGAATTAGAAAAAGATAAAAAATAAAAGTTAAACCGAGATTATAAAGTTAATCTGCATTGATAGAAATTAACTAATTAGGCTGCGGTCCACTTGACGCTACAAATGCTTCGAAGCATTCGTCTTTTCTTTTCTTTCAATGAAGAAAGAAGGAGAAGAAAAATGCTTCAAAGCATTTGTAAGCGTCAAGTGGACCGCAGCTAAGATAGATGAAGAACGCGCAGTTTACATTAGATTTGTTCATGTAGCTTGAAATTCTCAAAAATTCGTGCACTTAAAACAAGATAAATATACATTGGGCGTTGGAGAAAGAGAAAGCAATGATTTCAAGTGCAAAAAGTGCAAGCGACACGAACAGACCTATTTATCACGTCTACGATCGGTTTCCGAAACTCATCAAAAATTATATGAACGCAAGAGCACGCACTTTACTGCACTTTGTGCATTGCCGGTCGAGTGTTGAATGTGTTGATGTTGTGACATTACTTGGCAATATTCACCTCCTCACACTTTGACCGAAATAAAAACATCATTAAATGTGAAAATGATTAAACTAACGCAGGATATTAATTTGGAGAATTATACGCTCATCTTGCCGTCGGTGGCGGTCGGAAACGTCGGCCAGTTGTCCGTCGATTTACTCGTTTCGAATCTTAACCTTTCCAAGATCGGTCAAATTTTTAGCGCGTCATTCGTGCCGGTCGTCGGCGCGAATGCCTACAATGAACATTCGAACGAGCTCATCACGGCGATCGACATTTACGCGGGGATCAAGGAACGTATTGTCGTTATACAAATCCGCTCGCCGTACGTGGGCGAGCTCGTGGAATTCTTCAACGAGCTGGCGCAATTTGTCACCGAGAGGAAGATAGCTAAAGTAATTATTCTAATCTACTGTTTCGACAGTGTCATAACTTATGAAATGTTTTTTTTTCTCCTCACAGGTAATAATTCTCGCGAGCAGTCACGATTATGCGAAGAGAGAGGTCCAGCCGCAGCATCTCAAGTTGAGATACGTCGCGTCTCCTGGCATACGCTCCAAGATCGGCAAACTCTTTGAAGACCTCAAGTGGATTCCGCATCAACCGGGAGTCGCGTCCGACCTGACGAGTGGAGAGGAAAGATTGCAGATACCAGGGGGTGGCTTCGCCAAGAGCCTCTTCAAGTTTCTGTCCGATGCCGACATTCCTTGCGCTGTCTTGTTCAAATTCTGCTCCGAGGGGGATAACATAGAGGACGCGATAGCTCTGGTGTGCTACTTAAATGAATGGATACGTGTGTTAGAAACAAGCGGTAGTGATAATTTGAAGTATCCACCGTCTTGGAAACACTTATTTGGGAAACCACCGTCGCAGGATATATATTGAATATGTATGGATATATTTTATATTCCGTTAATCTCGAAATAATAATATTTTTGCTATGGTTATACAAGCGTATATTTGAATTTAATATAAGATCTAAAATAGGAATGTAATTTTTTGTGTATAAAAGTAATAAAGCTATAAACTTAATTTTTATACAGCTTTGCTATGTAAAAATTAAGATTACGATATATTTATATATATACATATATATAAATTTAATTCTTTATGGTTTTCAATGTAAATGCAATAAATTGTATATACCAACTTCTCTATGACGAACATGGAAAAATGTCTTAAATTTTATTTTATCAAGTTTTATATCTCCGAAGGATAAATAATACTTGTTTGAATATACTTTGTTTAAACGTTTATTTTTTTTTAGTAACAAAAGAGTTTTCTACGCTAGAAGTTTGTACTTTGCGGAAAATGCCGAGTAGGACACAAGAATAGCTAAAGCAGCAGCTAAGAATTCCGAGTTTACCCAGGGACCGAGGAAAACACCGGGATTGTTGAGAACGACCACCGCCAAGGGATTCACGCTATCGGGATCCTCTCCATTCCTTATCGCTTTACGTACAGCGACGTATTTTTCCTCGTCATACAGTTTTATATAATAATCGCCGGATCTTGCCTTCTTAATGTCTTCCGTCCAAGATATCTGCGGCACGTGCAAAACAATTTCATGAGTATTACATTATCATTGATGATTTCTACTGAAAGATCGAGTTAGATACTTTGTTTCAAATTCAATTTTCGATCGATAGTTTAAAACAAAAATAAGTAAATTGTTCAGTATCTCTAAATATGTTGTTATTCTCGTTCCAATCGTGTAATTTACAATCTTTGTTTATTTACAGATGTACCTATCTTGATTCATTTATGTCAAGACAAGAAGTGTCAAAAAGATTGTATTACCTGATATTTATTATCGGCGCTCAATCTGACGGCCGGCAACGTCTTGCCCTCGACTTCGGCGTACAAACTGATTCCCTTTACACCGTTGCTGCACTTCAACACGAATTGCATGGTAAAGGCGACGTTCGTGAGGACCGTCGCGTCCTCCGTCACATATGACGAAGCGACGATCTCGGGCTTCTGACAGGTCTCGGCGAGAGCCGCCGAAATTATACCCGTTAACGCGCACAAGAAAATAATTTTATTCATCTTGCAAGTTTTGTCGGTTCTCTCGAACAACTTGACAACTGTCGACGAGAAATGTTGGTTGGAGAATGCGCCTGATGCCAACGTGCGCCGACTGTGCGCCAATAACTCCAACCAGCCACCAACTGACGTTACTGACGTGCCACGTCGATGAGATTGGCGTAACTCGTGTTTCCCTCGTTTAGACTACTTTCGATTGGTGCTTTAATCCACCACGTGTTTCAGACTAACCGCGCGGGAAAACTTGAATTATTATCGATAAATATTTATAATATACTTAAATAATAAGTTATTTTCTTTAAAATCATAAACTATTAAATTCAAATAGAGTTATTTAAAAAGATAATGGAAAAGTACAAAGAAGAATAGAAATATAGATGTAGGTTATAGAGGTTATTAAAGAGGCATTAAATTATAAATTAATAGATAACATGAAAATTATGTGTTAAAAATTGTTTAATTATATAAATCGATAATTTATTTAAATATATATTTAACATTTTTATATTAACAGAGATACAATTTTAATATTACTTTAACAAATAATGAAATTTCTGTTTTACAGATGTAGATTAAAAATGTGTAGAGGTATTAAATTATAAACAGACAATCAATATAAAAATTAAAGATTTTTAGATCATATAAAGTGATTTATTTAAATTTAACATTCTTATATTAATAAAGATAAGATTTTAATATTATTTTGCAAACTGCACGAACTGATGAAATATTTCTATTTCATTATTTATTTCTACCATTGTAGATATAATAATAATAATAATATTTATACATGTGAATTATTGAGTTAAAAATGTTTATTCCCTCAATCTATTTTACGATGTCTTCGTTCTGGCAGTGAGAGCGAGATGATGTAATCAATTGTAATCCACCCGAGTCTACCATAACCTCAAATTGGAAAATATACTTGCACCGTCAATGCGCGATTATTTGACTGATAGTACGATAAGTTCTGGTGTAATTAATATTTATTTATCTAGATTTATTTTTGTCGCATCGATTTTTCTATTCGCGCGACGATGACAGTCGAGAATGAGAAAGCGGACGAAGGAAAAAGGAATGAGAACGGTGCTGGCGGAGGAGCGGCCGCGGACAACGGCGATTTATGGGGATCTGATATGTATCCGGAGAGGAGAGGAGCGAAATTGAAGCGTAACTGGTGGAAGTGGTTAATTGGCGCTCAGGGACGAGAATCAATAGACAAAAACAAGTGCGAAGACAATGTTTATAGATGTATAAAAAAGAGTAAGACATTCTCTTATTTATATAAAAGGAAGTAGAAAGTGAATTAGCGATGCAAATTTATTTCTAATTGCTAGAACCTACTGTATTATTTCAACATATTTTCCATTCTTTTCAAATAGAATTTATCATATAATTTTACTGTTTATTCTATCTAGTCAAATCTAATATTATTTTTTCATCATTTTAATCATGTTTTGTTTCTAGGTCCTATAATAAAACTCATGATGGGAGCACTGAAGAGTTCTGGATGGTTTGTAACTTATTCTTTCATGTTGCATATATATGTGTAAATTTATAATTTCATTTCGTTTACTGTTTACTAGATTAGATTATTATTGATATTCCAGTGAAATAGATATTCGGCGACATATTTCTTGTGAGGTGTGTAATCCGATAGTAACTGGTGGATACGATTCAGAATTTAATCAGGTAAATATTTCTTTTAGTCGTTTAATTAAAATTTTATTTATGCCAAATGTTTTGCTGATAAAATATTTTGTATTATATGTTTGTCGACATGTCAAAAAACAATCTGTAAAAAAAAAAAAATTCTTTTAATATATATTTGTATTTTGTATATTATTGATAATTATACATGCTAAAAACAATAACAACTTCTTTCCTTTACAGATAGTTGTCTGTCAAAATTCGGCAAGTAGTGAAAGCATGGTTCGGGGAGTTCTTTTACATGAAATGATTCATATGTTTGACTACTGCCAGAATAAATTAGACGTGAAAAATATTGATCATCTAGCCTGTACAGAAATTAGAGCAGCAAATCTTGCACACTGTAGTTTTATGAGCTCATTTGTGCAAGGCGATTCATCTTTCATTAACGTAAAAGCAACACATCAGGTAAATTGTTGATCTAAGGGATCGATAGATATATTTATTCATATGAGAGCTATTTCTAATTTACCGTAGCATATGTTAATATATGTATAATGTTATTTATCCAGAATTGTGTAAAACGCAAAGCTAAGATGTCAGTAATGGCTGTGCACAAAGTATCAGAAGAAGTAGCAGATGCGGCTATAGAAAGAGTGTTCACAAAATGTTACAATGATTTAGAACCAATTGGCAGAAGAATTCGTAGAAATTCACTTGATATGCCTAGAGCATACGCAGAAGGACATTTATACGGATATGAAATGTAAATAGATTATATGAAAAAAATCAAATAATAGTATAAATATATTCTGTTGGGTTATATTTACTAGAATTTATTAATATCACATGATAAATTTTATTTTTTTATTCACATTTAGTCATATTTTTTATAGTCACCTTTTTTGTAGCAAAAGGATAGGAAAGCTTACTTTGACAATATAGAAATAAAAACTTAAAATTCTATATATAATGATCTTATTGTATATAGATACAGTTCTAGTAACCAAGTGAAAGATAATTGATGGAAATTTAGCATGATATATAGACTTTATTAAGTTAAACGTTTGATATTAATTGAGTATTTTTTATTTAAAAAGTTTAAACATTTTATTTAACATGGAAATTATTACAGAAATTAAAATTTTTATTTATATTACACATACATATCAGTTGAAACTAGGGTTGGTAACAAAAGTATTTCTATTTACCTCTTTACCTGGCAGTATCAGGCAGTATTTCAGAAAGAGAGGATATTAATATTGTTTTTAAATTTTATCGTACGTAAATTTTCCTCAGGTATACGATTGTTTATAGCCACCTTGTTACATGTTCAATCGTGAATTAATTTTACGTTGTAATATCGGTAATTATCTATACACTAATATTGTTTAGTTTAGAGTTTTAAATTATTCGATAACTTCAAATACTGAAGATAAAACAAGAGATTTTAGTGTACAAAGCAGAACAGTATAAACGTAGAGTATCATATGTCTATTCTATGTCTATTTTCTTTTTCATTCTGTGTCATTTTTATCACAAAGCAGTGCTAAACAATACGATTTTATTGCACAATAAAATATGTAGGAAATTTGTAATATAGATCAATGTAATCCAACTTTTCAAACGATTCCCTATTAAAATTGGTCTGTGATCAAAATAAAAATGTAATAATAATATAATAATTATATATCACAGATAAAATAAGTACTTTTTCTTAATTTACTTTATAATATAACTTATAATTTTGTATTATTTTTTAAATTATTTCTTTATTTAATTGATTATTTAAATATTTAATTGTTAGCTTTGAAAAGTAAAAGTGTCTCACGATTAAAGATTGCAAATAAACATTAGAATTATTATTCTACTTTAAATTAAAGTAAAATTTAATAGAATTCTGATTTTTAGATGAAATTTAAATATCGAATAATATCGAAATTCAAAAAGTTATCAGAAATTATCTGTTCGCTTTTTTCGTTAAAGAAAAATTAATAAAGTTTCGCGAGAAATGACGTTATGTGTGAATTTTTCGTGAGTTCTAAAACGCTGAACACTATTATCGGTATCGTAATAAGAAATATATAGCAAACATTTGTCCTCTGCGTAAGCTAACATATTTTCACGATACATCCTTAATAATCTCCAATATCTCTAAAAAATATTGTTACATGCGGTATATGCGACGATTCGTTGTGCTCTGTAGTCTTTTCGATTTTAACGGAAATTGAACGACAACCCTAGAACCCCACGCTAAAGCTAGTAGCCTCGATTGAAGCTTCCACCCGGTCTTGGTTAGTCGAAGCGAGGATTCTCGTCGTAAGAGATCTGTGGTCTAAAACCGTGTTGCCAATCCGCGGTGTATCGCACAATTTGCGTTCTACCGTCCGGAAGTTGTACCTTATATTTACCGCGGGTGATTTCGCCGTCGCTAATTGCATTGTGAGAATAATCGTTGCCGAAAACGTCCTCCTTCACGGCGTAGTTGAAGTCGAAGGGCATACCAGGTTCGTGATGATGATGATCATGCTGCAATACATCATCAGTTAAATACGCGTGCTATATCTAAATATGTAACATATATGCATAATGTATACATAATATATATGTATAATTTTACATATATACAAATCTTATATCATCTCATTCAGATAAGATTAAACAGTACGAAGCGATTATTAATTTGAATAAAAAGTCATGCTTATACTTTTTATTATAACTGAGAGATTATATCAATATATATCTTATCATGTATCTTACATTTTTCTACAAGAAGATGCAAATATTTAGTACTTGGAATTCTTATGCGTTGAAACAATTTAAACAGTTTGAATAGTATGAATTTTAAGACTAAATTTGAAGACACATTTAACAGTTCGATCTGTTATTTTGACTTCAAGTCTAAAACAAAACAAGCAAAAGCTATTTATTTCCTTTTTTGTAAATGAATACTGTTTTTATTTAAATTTTCTTTTAGTTCGCTATACCTCCCATCTATCGATTCTTAAAATGACCAATTCTACTATAAATGGAAGAAAAAATAATTTTATCTTCTACGATTTCTGAATTACAGATTTCTTATTGAGCAAAGAACGTTACATATCCACCTATTCTGTAAATAATTAAATACAATTTTTTTTATTTGGCACAACAGCGTATACTTACACCAGGGCCGATAACATTTCCATCACCACCGCTTGGTTTGCCGGTATAGTCCGGGAAAGTAGGTGTGGGTCTCGGTCTTGGTTCGGGGTAGGTGAAGGTGGGCGTCGGCCTGGGTCTGGGGTACGCCGGCGTCGGCCTGGGTCCGGGGAACGTCGGCGTCGGCCTGGGTCCGGGGAACGTCGGCGTCGGCCTGGGTCCGGGGAACGACGGCGTCGGCCGCGCCGGACCTCCGCCACCTGCGTCGAACCCTTTGATCTCTTTGATACCACCACCGCCAGTCCCGCCGCCGTGGCTACCTCCTCCGCCGAATTTGTCGAATTGTTTTTTCTTTCTTTCTTTATGCCCCGTATGGATTTCTGGTTCCGTCGGAGCCTGAGTACCACCCTTTCTATCAAGATGGAATGGGGGACTCTCCGGGGAAAGAGTCGCCCTCTTGCTAAATGATAATCCGCCGAATCCACCACCACCGCCACCGCCACCACTTTCGAAAGCGCCGATCCCTCCGCCGCCTCCACCGCCGCCGCCGGGAGTACCGTAGCTACTGCTAGACTGGCTGTAGGAGTATCCGGCTTCCGGCCGCGCCATCGCCGTCGCAGCGAGCGCCAGAATCTATGATTGCGAATCGATTCAATTTTACTTTCCCGATGTTTAGATGTCAAAATAGATAATAGAGATTCTCGCCTCGATGTTCGAGCATTGTCTCGTGGTTTTTCTTTAAGGATATTTTAATATCTTTATGTTTGGTTCTAATTTTAATATACAATGTATACCTCGTTATTCCACTTTCTCTTTCTATTCTTATTGTAATTTATTATATATATTATACAAAAATTATGCTACTGTTAAATTAAATACAGCCCATGAATAAGTCAAGATAAATTCATTAAAATCTCAATATTTTTCACATGACAGAGATATACACGTGCGAAAATATATATTATTTACCTGGTGTACATTAATATAAACAGTTCCCACGCGTTCTTAATTAATAAATATGTAATAGATATAGATCTCTCTCGAAGACAATGTAAATGCTTTCAAATTTTTCAAGTGAAATAATCCTCGGTATTCTTCTGCTCGTTCTTAAATTTCGGCAAACGAAGCAGTAAACGTATATATCTAGAGAATAAGCGGTAAAACGTTTCCGGAAGTGCACGGCGGTGGATTTACGAGCACGTGGAACTCATCCTTTTGTTTCAGCCACCGGTTCGCGCTTAGCGTTCCAAGGTGTTGTTAGTATTACGTAAACCCGGGAGAGAATCCCGATACTTAAGTTCTTTTCTTCCTGTTTTCTCTCTCTCTCTCTCTCTCTCTCTCTCTTTTAAATCGCGCGAACGGAACTAGAGAAGTGGCACAATCACTGAACCGGGTTAGTCACTATCACGGAGTACATTGACACCACATACAATACTCCCTGTGCACCTTCCCTTCTCTTTTACTTTCTCCCGCGTTCTCCGCGCCTCCCGCCCTCGGATGAAACCCCTCGTTCTCGGTCGTGAACGAACGACGAATTCTCTCCTTGTCTCTCTCTCTCTCTTTCTCTCTCTCTCTCTCTCTCTCTCTCTCTCTCTTTCTCACGGACTTATCATCCTCCGAGAAATCTCCCGTACGCGCGAGAAGAAAGTCAGAGAAAAGGATCCGAATGAAAAAAAAAAGAAAAGAAAAGAAACAGCGAGGACGGGAGGAAAAAGAAGAAGGAACGAGAAGGGAGTTGTGGGAAGGGGAGGAGGAGGAGGAGGAGACGAGAAATCGGGGAAATGAGAAATCGTCGTGGACGGGCTACTCACCACGAATGCCCTCATGGTTGCTGCTGTTCCTTGATTTGAGGACTGATGCTTCGCGGATGTCTTGTAGCCCCCTTTTATACGGGCCAGGCATGCGGGGGCCCCACTCGATGCCTCGACCCATCACCTATGACCAGGGTTGCGTAAGTATTATACTCGATGTAATTCTGTAAATTCGTAATTTATTGCATATATGCCCCGCAGCGTTCGCAATCTACTACCAATTCTATCGTTCTCCTCTCACTTTAACCCTTTGGACCAACGGCTTAACGTCTCTTTCCGAAAGACGGAGCCCAGTTTTTCTCCGTACAAGAGCCTATCTTGCACGGAGGGGCGCAGCTATCGGAAAAACATTCCATGCTTCATGGCTCTAGTGGACTCGAAACTGGTTCCTCAGATTACGAGTCTGGCGCTCTATAGTTTCTTTAGTAATTTTATACTTAAAAACTGTTATTAATGATTGTCTTGGAAATGAGTTCGTTGAAATATATTTTCCATTGAGATTTTTATTCTTTTTCCAGCACGATAAGGTCGATAAATATTACGTTATGTGATTTAACTCTTTTTTCTACTAATTTTATTGTTTATATTATTTAACAGGATGTAGCAAGTTCTTCATCGCAGTTGCTGAAACGTCCAGTGTTGTTGCCAATTGATGGCAATCAGAAAGGATCATCCAGCAACAAAAAAGAGAAAGCTTGATTCTTTTGTTGATAAAATATCGGATACAGACAAATCTGTTATTGACAATCAACTTATGAAATTTTTGTGTGGGTGCAATATTACTTTTGACGTCGTAGAATCTTGCCACTTTAAAAATTTGAATAAAGTTGCTGAGGCCTGCTTACAAACTTCCTTCTAAAGACATCATGAATACCACACTTCTGGATACAATGTACCAACAATTGACAAAGAATAATTCTTCAAACTGTGAGAAGTTGGACAAAATATAATGGTGTCACAAATAAATTACACAGCAGATACAAAACACATTATCGGGGTATTATATAGTAAAAAAACAAAGAAATTTGTTTCTTAAACTCTGGACACTCGCAGGCAATGAAAATGAATTACTCGCGTTAGAAGAAATTGGCGACAGAATTCCTGTGCGGCTTTGGAAGTTGCGTTCACGCGCTCCGAGCGTGACACACCACCATTTCGCGATATCTTCTGTTCGACCATACTTCCTAGTTACACTCTTACCTCGCGTTACTCCGATTATTTGGTGTTCGGTTGTGGCTTTTGCTGACATCTATATTAGTTGTATGAGATGATTTGGTTAATTTCGCGTTTCTATGAGTTAATGTCAAAACCTATTTTGTTTACTCCGTATTATTTTCTTCTTTTCTTTATTTACAATAAACCAGGTTATTCGTTACAATGATTTAAGTGAATAATTTGTGCGTCACCCCGCCGAATATTGCGATGCCCTTCATCAACCCCGCCCATAGCTATTAGGTCGAGCTGGTCGACCTCTCGTCCCGCCGCATTAATTCCGTCTTGTGTCGCGGTTAGAATTTTTGGTGATTCTAGCGTACTTTAGTGGACGCGAATTCCGCGTCTGGCGCCTAACACAATACTTTCGCGTATAACTGTCGAGCGGTACGAGAGGACAGTTGAAGGGACTGACATCCTTCCCTCCCTCCTCCTTTTGATCCGTTCGCAAGTCCCGGAGCGGTCCGGGAGTGTAAAAAGACGCGACAATCTTTATAAAAATTTGAATAAATATGAGAAAGTCTGTGCAATTTATCAGAAATTTTCATACATTCGAATACTGAAATATTCCGAAAGTTTTTATCCAATTTTTTCTGAAAGTATCTGAGAAATTTTATAGAAGATTTTTCAGAAATTTTTATAAATTTATACTATTTTTGCAAAATTTCTGAGAAAATATGAAAAAAAATGAGAAATTTTTTCACCAGGGCTTTGTTGTAATTTCTTCATGTACCGCGTCTAACAATTGGTTTGAAAGCTTCTTTCTTGTTGGCACTTTATAATTAGGATTCAGCAAATTCACGGAGTTTTTGAATAATTTTGATTCCGCCGCATTAAAGGGAATGTTGCAGCTAAAAAAGAATGTAGCTAACGCTAGATCAATTGATTGATCGGAAGGATAAGGGCGTTTTGCTCCAATTTTCTTTTGCTCCATTTTTTCCTGATACTCCAGAATTCCTTTTGCTTCAGAATTTATTTTATGATCTGCTGTACTTTTTCATAAACATATAAGGTTTCGACCAATCGCGTTGCGCCAAATCGAGCAACGTGATTGGTCGAAACCATATACCGTCTACGTCCTGTGTGCAGGAGCCATTATCCCACATAACACAAAACTCAACAGAAATGTTTTCAGAAACATTTCAAAGTTTCCAAAAAGTTTCTAACATAACACCTAAAGCGTCATTGGTACATCTAAAAAACATAATATAGAAACATAACAATTAAAACGTTTACCGTAATGTTCATGAAAGTTTTCTATATACAATTCAGCTGAAATGATATGTACAATCGGATGTACTGCTTGTATTCATATAGGTCTAAAAATCCGAAAAGAAATCCTTTACTAAACATCGGTGACAACGGAAAAAAGTACTCGTCCGATAAGAGCTAATTAAAATTATATAGAGTTAAGTAAATTTTAATGTTAATAAATAACATTAAAATTCACATAAATAAACCGCGTGAAGGCCATAATATTATTTAACATTTTGAAAGAACGAGTAACGCATTTCAGCCTGCTCTATATATAAAAAATTGAATATAAAATATAAAAAATATTAAATATATTATCATTGCACATAAAAATATCACGAAACGTACGTTATTTGACTACTTTTGACTGTATTAATTATTAGTTTTACAAATAAATCTTAGCGGCTAAATATCACGCTCGGCTCTATTGCCTGAATTTAATTTGAATTTTTTTATATATAGAGCCTCTACATATTTATAAATTTTATACATATACTTGCATTACAAATAAATTGATGTGAAGAAGGAATAATATTAAATATTTATTGATCTATTTTTCTACATTTTTTAAAAATATTCTTAAAATTTTTTCTATATCTTTTAAAAAATAATCTTGCAACTCCATTTAAATACAAAATAATAAAGTACGATAAAATTATTTTTTGTAATTTGGTCAGCGACCTTTCAATTCAAAACTAAATATCGATCAAAAATATACATAAAGTAAAATCTAATAAAATTAAAAGTTAATATAACTTTATGTAGGGTCCATTAGAGAAATGGGAGAACTTTAAAGAGATAGACTCAAATATGGAATAAATGAGATGGTAAGTAAATGCGAGAACAAATGTTTATGCAATCAAATACATTTATGTTTGTGGTTTAACACAGTTTTGTCCTCTTATTTATCTAACGGTTTTAATTATCCTACTATATAATAATTGCCAGATACCTCTATGCAACGTACTTATAATGTTTTGCAAAACATCTCAGAGATGGTAGCAAAATCTCTAGGAGATGTCTGTGCAACCTTCAAAAGGTCTTTCTGACAAAATAGCGGACATTTTCACGTAACTAAGACATATATGAGACATTTGCGAGATCTTTTTTGTAACGCTTGCGAAGGTCTCTGAAAAATATTTGTTGAGTTTTGTGCTGTGTGGGATGGTTATGTATATGTTTCCTACGTTTCATACGTATAATACAGTTTCCTACATGATAATGTAGGAAACTACTCAAAATGGTCAAATGAGCTAACCCTGCCTATGAGATACCTATGCGACGGGAGCACTGTTGTGCAAATCTCTTTCCTCTTTCTCTCTCTTTCTCTCTTTCGGGGTTCTTACCTCTTCTTGGGATACAGAGAGCCGTACTGCTCAAATTTGTCTCTGTATACTTTCGGTTGAAAAATCAACCATTCGATCCGGATAGAATCGATTGCGTCCATCCGTGACACACATGCGTCAGGTTAAGTCAGGTAGTGTTAATTCAATGACGAATGAACGTGAGAAATGGACCGTACATCTTGTATCACGAAGATCGCGAGAATTTATCTAGTTCGTTTATACGCGATCAACGAAATGATCTTATCACTGCTGATCAGCGCAGACGTTCTTATTAATTTTGATGGCTGCGTGATGGTCTCGTACATAAATTTAGATAAAAATTAAGTATTTTTTGCGTTACATTATTCCTAATAAAAACAATAAAATGCTGCAATAAAATATTAAAAATTTGTGTATAAATTTCTCGTTGACTTTATTGACTCATCGAATGTCACATTTTATGAAGTTGTTATATGGCGAAATTTTTAATGATATCGCGCAATCATTACATTCCTTATTACAAGACTCGGTATTTATGCATAAAAGGGGCCTCCTCTCCGATTTCAATGACCTTGACATATGTTGTCAAGGTCACCCTCCTGAGTGACCTTTAGAAATTTTTAGCCGTCGCGGCGTCGGTCGTTATTTGTTAAAAAGTTATTAACAAAAAAAATTTGAAAAATATAGCAATTTTTTAAAGTACTGAGAGGCATAAACGACTAATATTACGTTTTTTTTTAAAGCAGAGAATACTTTATTTCGCGAGAAAATCGCTGCTTTACCAAAACACAACATTTAAAGCAGTAAATTGTTGATAAATTGAAGTCTTTTGTTAAAGAGAGAATACTTTATTTCGCGAGAAAGTCGCTGCTTTACCAAAACACAACATTTAAAGCAGTAGTAGTTAAATCTTACACTTAATTGCAGCTACGCATTTCGGAAAATGTGAGTGAGAGCCGAGGGCAAGCTGAATCGCGAGTACCTCTGTTTTGTATGACTCGAAACGTGGATTTGTAGAGCGATGATGATAACTGATATAATGCACGCCGGCCTATTCAGGCCCGTGGGAAAAATTGAAATCAAGAGACACGGCAGTGTCTCGCACCAAGTACGCGCGGAGCGAGACGCACCGTGACTCATTTACGCGAACGCACGAGTTGCGAGTACCCGAGATGTTGAGATCTCGATAACGAGTGAATGGATCAAGTTCTAAGTAGGTTGAGTTTACGGCGGTGCGTAGGGGCGGCATTATCGTGCGTATCGCATGTTTAAAAAGCGTGTGTTTTGCGCTTTTGTAGAAAGCGTAACTGGTACATCCGACAGCCGCTTGTGGCATCTCCACGAACGCTCGACTGATTTTGCTCTATTACGTCATATTGGTGTGTAACTTGAAAAATATTTATGCAATACTCTAAATTCATAAATGCTGCGATATATATAAAAATCTTCGGGCTTAATGCGCAACTCTGTTTCGTAAAAGCTTATAAAAACGTTGCTATCGATGAAGAGGTCAATCTTTTCTCGTAAAAATCTATAATTGGAATTTACAATAATGTACGGGAATGCTGGAGACAGGTCTGTTTACCGCGATATTTTCAGACACACAAATCTTTTGATTGATTTCACCGAATTAAAAATTTTTGGTCCAGAATTAAGTATGGACGATAACGAAGACTGCAGGCACCCATTGCGTTATAAAAAACGAAAAGACATTAGAAAAAATTACAGTTTTATTTTCGATTCTATACGGTCGACTCATGACCAACATTTGCTGCACATAAAAAGTTTTAGACTGTGTAGGGGAGACCGGGGCTAAGCCGACACTATTTTTTCAAAGGCAATTTTTAATATTTAATTAAAATTTTAGGCAAATTCAATGATATATATTTAAAGAGTGTTTCTTCAGGTACAAAATTGATTCAGGAAGTTTTGCTGTACGTCGCTTTGTTTTGCCGCCAGGAAAGGAAAAGTGACGCGAAGACAAATTTTCGAATTGAAAAATGACGGGGCGAACTCGACACCCCGCCGGGGCAAACTCAACACTTTGTTTGATCGACACAATTTGATCTGGAACTTATTTTTTATTGTTTAAAAATAAAAATACATTGTTTATCAAATGAAAAGACATTGTGTATTAGAAACAAAAAGTCGGAATAAAGTAAACAATTATTTAAAATAATGAGAAAAAAAAAGATTAAAACTTTTAATTATCTTTTTCTGAACTGTCAGAAAAAACAATTTATACACGTAAACTCGCGATCAGATGTGCGCACACATTCGTCATGAGCCATACGGGTTGCATTGTTTGTTATTAGAAAGCTAATGAAAATGTTTTCCGAACACACGCAACAGATGTTCCTTAAATCGTCATCGGAATCGGACGAAACAGTGACCTTTTTTGCGATAATGTCACTTTAGGTTAGTGTCGTCTTTGCCCCGGTGGCGTCGTGTCGACTTAGCCCCGAACGTCGTTTTTTACTTTTGTTACTCCAAAAAATATAAATTTTGAAAATATGCAAAAATTATTATCGGATTCGTATAAAGCATCGAATTTCCCATCAAAATCACTTACCGCTAGATTCGCAAGAGTAAAGCTCGATGAAAGAGTAGACATTTCGAGAGATCAGAAAAATTACTTTTTTCACTATCAAAAACACTTATGTCGCGTTAAAAATTACACTATAACTCAGAATGTTACCAAATTCCGTTGATAATACTGGCACATAAAACGCATTTACAGTAGCAAAGGCAAGTTTCTACGATAGATTTAAATTGGCAAAAAGCTTAGTGTCAGTTCGCCCCGCTGTCGGCTTAGCCCCGGTCTCCCCTACGTATACAAAAACCTTGCAGCAGTCACGAAAATACAATAAAGAAGAATCCTGTGCTTGCAGAAATGAGCTGCGAGCTTTAGTATAAGGTATAAGAGAAAAGTGTGTTTGATAATTTCATATGCACATGTTACGCGTCTCCTCGAATTCAGCCAAAAACATACGGATCAGTATAACGGGTAGCCCTAGAGCAGGCGCTCTGTATGTATGTGTAAGAATCGGTGAGCACTTCTTTATCGACGCTGATCGAGTTCGCCTGCGCTCGGAATGGAATTGGCTGCTTCCGCGATCCACCGAGAAACGGGCAGGGAAGAGAAAATAACTTAAAAAATTTCGATTGCACGTTCGAGGTCCATCTTTCCTGTCTCCCCCCCTTCCCTCCTCAGTTAACATAGATATAGACGAAGAGAGGCTACGGTTCGATGAACGATTCAAGAAGACATAATAGTACAGGGAAATTAAACAAAAAAAATGTCAAATCTGCGGAATAATTCGCATTTAGCTAAATTTTTGCATGGACCTTTATTTCGTCGTTAAAAACAATATGTGGAAAGTCCCCATCGATGTGACCCCTGCTAAAAATTTTACAGAGGGTCAAAGGTAAAAAAAAACAGTTTTTCGCGAATATCTCATTATTCATTAGTCCTACGGCAAAAATAGTTATTACAAAATTTGTAGCTTATAAAATTCTCTACAAAAAATGTTCTATACGTTTTTTTGTACAAGCAATACTTTTCACGTAATAAATTTTGCAAGATATGTGCTGCGCGGTAAATTTACGGAGCGCGCTGACAGACGTCAAATAAATTGAAGCGTGCGTCGCACGCGCGCACAAAAAATGTCATATCTTTTGAACGAATCATCGTACAAAAATGATCGAAGAATCGTTGAAAGCAGAAACTTTCAGCTTTTTAATGCAATTTGGTTCGTTATTCTATGATAATTTTTGAAAATTCTACGATGGTTTAAACAAATTGTTACATGCATTTTTTGCCTTTTTTCATAAAATCAGCCACAAGTAGGTTCCAAATTGTTTAAAAAAAAAACGCCAGCAGGATATTACAGTATATACTTCATACTTTGACCCTACCAGAGGAAAAAAATTACAAAAATTTTTTGCTTTAAAATCAAGCTATTGACATTTTCAGTAATTTTTAAAATTTTTGATGAAACGTTAAAATTAAAATCGTCATAACTTGGCGAAAAACTGAGCTAGAAAATTTTTTTAAAAAGCAATCGAAAGCTTGAAATGTCTACTTTTAGTCCTACATTGCAATATTCCTCATTTTCTTGCATTTTTATTTATTTATGTAAATATACGAGTTGTCGCGAAAAATCTTATTTAAACAAAGGACTATATATTTACTTATAGTAGTTTTGTATAAAAATTTACGTTTCTCGGGGATAATGCACTGTTTTCCACACCACCTCGGAGGTACAGTGCTAAGCGCGATTTTTTTTTTAACGTGGTGTCCCCATTAGGCCTAATCCACTGTTTTTCTAAGAGAAATGAAACAAATCAATTTCCATGGAAAAAAATTGCGGATTCAACTGTGGCTGCAGAAAATGGGTTTAAAATGTTCAGCAGTATGTAACATTGCCATGGCCAGACTTGCCTTAACGCAGCACCTAATATAATCGAAAAATGCTATGTCAGCTACGAAGACGAATCTCCAGATTTCTTGGCGGAAGCCATAGAAATTGATTTGCTTTATTCCTCTCAAAAAAACAGTGGATTAGACCTAATGGGGACATCACGTAGAAAAAAACGCGCTTAGCACTGTACCTCCGAGGTGGTGTGGAAAACAGTGCATTATCCCCGAGAAACGTAAATTTTTATACAAAACTACTATAAGTAAATATATAGTTCTTTGTTTAAATAAGATTTTTCGCGACAACTCGTATATTTACATAAATAAATAAAAATGCAAGAAAATGAGGAATATTGCAATGTAGGACCTAAAAGTAGACATTTCAAGCTTTCGATTGCTTTTTAAAAAAATTTTCTAGCTCAGTTTTTCGCCAAGTTATGACGATTTTAATTTTAACGTTTCATCAAAAATTTTAAAAATTACTGAAAATGTCAATAGCTTAATTTTAAAGCAAAAAATTTTTGTAATTTTTTTCCTCTGGTAGGGTCAAAGTATGAAGTATATACTGTAATATCCTGCTGGCGTTTTTTTTTTTAAACAATTTGGAACCTACTTGTGGCTGATTTTATGAAAAAAGGCAAAAAATGCATGTAACAATTTGTTTAAACCATCGTAGAATTTTCAAAAATTATCATAGAATAACGAACCAAATTGCATTAAAAAGCTGAAAGTTTCTGCTTTTCAACGATTCTTCGATCATTTTTGTACGATGATTCGTTCAAAAGATATGACATTTTTTGTGCGCGCGTGCGACGCTTCAATTTATTTGACGTCTGTCAGCGCGCTCCGTAAATTTACCGCGCAGCGCATATCTTGCAAAATTTATTACGTGAAAAGTATTGCTTGTACAAAAAACTTATAGAACATTTTTTGTAGAGAATTTTATAAGCTACAAATTTTGTAATAACTATTTTTGCCGTAGGACTAATGAATAAAGAAATATTCGCGAAAAAACTGTTTTTCTTTACCTTTGACCCTCTGTAAAATTTTTAGCAGGGGTCACATCGATGGGGATTTTCACATATTGTTTTTAACGACGAAATAAAGGTCCATGCAAAAATTTAGCTACATGCAAATTATTCCGCAGAAAAATCCTAATTTCCCTGTACTATAATAACGAAAACTGATCACACAGGCCTCCGCGCAGGTTCTACTCTTCTTCTGGCAGCCTCGACGCTGTATCATTCGGCTCTTCATTTCAACGACTGTTTAAGTCAAACGAAAATAGAATAAAAATTCGAGAAAGTTTAGTCGCACGCGTTGTGGGATTCCACGATTTTATCTTGTTCGTAAACACGATTAATAATCGTCAAAATTAATTATGTCTACAGTTCGCATACTTAATATGTAATAAAATAATATAATTAAACAACTAAGAGAGAGAGAGAGAGAGAGAGAGAGAGAGAGAACCAGAAAAAAAAACGTCAACTTAAAATAATGACCAAGCGAGAGAGATTTCGGTCATAATGCTATAAACAATAACAACTTCTTTCTTTTACAGATAGTTGTCTGTCAAAATTCGGCGAGTAGTGAAAGCATAGTTCGGGGAGTTCTTTTACATGAAATAATGATTCATATGTTTGACTACTGCCAGAATAAATTAGACGTGAAAAATATTGATCATCTAGCCTGTACAGAAATTAGAGCAGCAAATCTTGCACACTGTAGTTTTATGAGCTTATTTGTGCAAGGCGATTCATCTTTCATTAACGTAAAAGCAACACATCAGGTAAATTATTGATCTAAGGGATCGATAGATATATTTATTCATATGAGAGCTATTTCTAATTTACCGTAGCTAAAGCTAAAATGTCAGTAATGGCTGTGCACAAAGTATCAGAAGAAATAGCAGAAGCGGCTATAGAAAGAGTGCTCACAAAAGGTTACAATGATTTAGAACCAGTTGGCAGAAGAATTCGTAGAAATTCACTTGATATGCCTAGAGCATACGCAGAAGGACATTTATACGGATATAAAATGTAAATATATTATATGAAAAAAATTAAATAATAGTATAAATATATTCTGTTGGGTTATATTTGCTAGAATTTATTAATATCACATGATAAATTTTATTCTTTTATTCACATTTAGTCATATTTTTAATTTTTATAGTCACGTTTTTTGTAGCAAAAAGATAAGAAAGTTTACTTTGACAATGTAGAAATAAAAACTTAAAAATCTATATATATCTAATGATCTTATTGTATATAGATACAGTTCTAGTAACCAAGTATAGGATATGGGCGTAAGGATGGCAGGATTCCTGGGCGGAAAGGAATACGCACGAGTACTTTTGAGGAATATATTTCTTAATTCGCAAAACGTGATTCACACGTCCTGTCACGTCTCTCGTCGGTAGCGAACTGCCTCGAGGGCAGCGGCGCCTCCCTCTTCAACGCATCCGGCCTTAATGTAACGCGGCAATCCAAAATTTGTGAAATAAGATACATATTCTACACAAGTGAAAGATAAATAATTGATGGAAATTTAGCATGATATATAGACTTTATTAAGTTAAACATTTGATAGTAATTGAGTATTTTTTATTTAAAAAGTTTAAACATTTTATTTAACATGGAAATTAGTACAGAAATTAAAATTTTTATTTATATTACACATACATATCAGTTGAAACTAGGGTTGGTAGCAAAAGTATTTCTATTTACCTGGCAGTATTTCAGAAAGAGAAGATATTAATATTGTTTTTAAATTTTATTGTAAGTGAATTTTCCTTAGGTATACGATTGTTTATAGCCACCTTATTACATGTTCAATCGTGAATTAATTTTACGTTGTAATATTGGTAATTATCTATACACTAATATTGTTTAGTTTAGAGTCTTAAATTATTTGATAACTTCAAATACTGAAGATAAAACAAGAGATTTTAGTGTGCAAAGCAGAACAGCATAAACGTAGAGTATTATATGTCTATTCTATGTCTATTTTCTTTTTCATTCTGTGTCATTTTTATCACAAAGCTGTGCTAAACAATACGATTTTATTGCACAATAAAATATGTAGGAAATTTGTAATATAGATCAATGTAATCCAACTTTTCAAACGATTTGCTATTAAAATTGGTCTGTGATCAAAATAAAAATGTAATAATAATATAATAATTATATATCACAGATAAAATAAGTACTTTTTCTTAATTTACTTTATAATATAACTTATAATTTTGTATTATTTGTTAAATTATTTCTTTATTTAATTAGTTATTTAAATGTTTAATTAAGTCTGTAAATCAAAACAAGAAAATTGGATCACACCGATATACAGTTTGTCCCAAAGTGGTTGAATAGGATACATAGCACTATTCCTTACAAAATTTTGTGTTAAAAATATATTATAATTTGTTTATTGAAAATAATAAGCAATAAATTCTGTTAGTAATTTTTTTTCAGTTGTGAGCTTTGAAAAGTAAAAGTGTCTCACGATTAAAGATTGCAAATAAACATTAGAATTATTATTCTACTTTAAATTAAAGTAAAATTTCATAGAATTCTGATTTTTTTAGATGGAGTTTAAATATCGAATAATATCGAAATTCAAAAAGTTATCAGAAATTATCTGTTCGCTTTTTTCGTTAAAGAAAAATTAATAAAGTTTCGCGAGAAATGACGTTATGTGTAAATTTTTCGTGAGTTCTAAAACGCTGAACACTATTATCGGTATCGTAATAAGAAATATATAGCGAACATTTGTCCTCTACGTAAGCTAACATATTTTCACGATACATCCTTAATAATCTCCAATATCTCTAAAGAATATTGTTACATGCGGTATATGCGACAATTCGTTGTGCTCTGTAGTCTTTTCGATTTAACGGAAATTGAACAACCCTAGAACCCGACACTAAAGCTAGTAGCCTCGATTGAAGCTTCCACCGGGTCTTGGTATGTCGAAGCGAGGATTCCCGTCGTAAGAGACCTGTGCGCTAAAACCGTGTTGCCAATCCGCGGTGTATCGCACAATTTGCGTTCTACCGTCCGGAAGTTGTACCTTATATTCACCGCGGGTGATTTCGCCGTCGCTAATTGCATTGTGAGAATAATCGTTGCCGAAAGCGTCCTCCTTCACGGCGTAGTTGAAGTCGAAGGGCATACCAGGTTCGTGATGATGATGATCATGCTGCAATACATCATCAGTTAAATACGCGTGCTATAGCTAAATATGTAACATATATGCGTAATGTATACATAATATATGTATAATTTTACGTATACAAATCTTATATCATCTCATTCAGATAAGATTAAACAGTACAAAACGATTATTAATTTGAATAAAAAGTCATGCTTATACTTTTTATTGTAACTGAGAGATTATATCAATATATATCTTATCATATATCTTACATTTTTCTACAAGAAGATACAAATATTTAGTACTTGGAATTCTTATGCGCTGAAACAATTTAAACAGTTTGAATAGTATGAATTTTAAAACTAAATTTGAAGACACATTTAACAGTTCGATCTGTTATAAATTTGACTTCAAGTCTAAAATAAAACAAGCAAAAGCTATTTATTTCCTTTTCTTTAAATAAATACTGTTTTTATTTTAATTTTCTTTTAGTTCGCTATACCTCCCATCTATCGATTCTTAAAATGACCAATTCTACTATAAATAGAAGAAAAAATAATTTTATCTTCTACGATTTCTGAATTACAGATTTCTTATTAAGCAAAGAACATTACATATCCACCTATTCTGTAAATAATTAAATACAATTTTTTTTATTTAGCACAACAGCGTATACTTACACCAGGGCCGATAACGTTTCCATCACCACCGCTTGGTTGGCCGGTATAGTCCGGGAAAGTAGGTGTGGGTCTCGGTCCTGGTCCGGGGTAGGTGGGCGTCGGTCTGGGTCCGGGGAAAGACGGCGTCGGCCTGGGTCCGGGGAACGACGGCGTCGGCCTGGGTCCGGGGTACGACGGCGTCGGCCTGGGTCCGGGGAACGACGGCGTCGGCCTGGGCCCGGGGAACGTCGGCGTCGGTCTGGGCCCGGGGAAGCTCGGGGTCGGACGCGTAGGAAACGGCCCCGTCGGCGTGGGCTTCGGAAACGGTACCGTCGGCTTGCTGTACGTGTAACCGCCTTTCGTCGGCTCTGGCGGCAGGTAAGTGTTGCGCCGTGTGCCCGGTGGCAGATCACCAATAACGCTGGCTACCGTCACGCATAGCACGACCAGCTGCGCAGGAGAAATCAGTTAGTTGAGACACACCCTCTCGGAGCAAATTTTACTGAAGAAATTTCACCGAATGGGACTAAAACCTGATGGAAAAATATGTCTCAAAACTGTCTATATTATTAATCAGAATTTCTATAAAAATTTTACCGTTACTTGGATCACTTACTTCGAATACTGTTAATATGTTAGCTCGTATTGGCCTACAATTTTCCGTTTAAATTGTAGAACACTGCTGTACTTTTGTAATAAAAAGTAAATTTTGATGCTAAATCGAAACGCGTGGATAGTCAGAAGAATAAAGAACCCTCAGCAAAACGTACAGTTAAATAGGCAGTTAAGAAAAAGCTGCACCTCTCAACGTTTTTATAATACTTATGCATATTACTTCTACATCGTCGAGTAGTTCTTCGTAGTGCGAGAAGAATGTTGGCGGCTGCTTCAATGAAATATTATTGCCGCATCTTAAGATCTTAAACTTCTCTTACGCCGTTGCGCGCTGTGATATGTAGTTTTTTTATTATTTTGAAGGACTTTGGGATAATTTACCGTACTACGTACGGTAGAGAAAGTTGTGTAAATTTTTCGTAACACACATTTAAGCATTCCACAAAAATAGAACTAATAAAATAAATCGGAATTTCTTGCGAGATTATATAAATTTCTTAATTTTTAAAAAATATTTTTGCTGGATAAAAGATTTTTAAATTTGACAAAAATTAAGATTTATTAAAGTAAACCTGTTTTTCTTTTTTTTTTTACAAACAATTATAATAATCTAGTTCGTTGTGATTTTGTCTTACAATTTTGATTGAGGAATTAAGTTTCTAAATTTTTAATCATTATATCAAAAGAAGATGCAGAATTGGTAGGAAGAGATAATACATAAAAATAAATTTAAAAACCTCTAACGACCAGTGTCCGGTTTCAGAAATTAGGAATTTATAATCTTGCAGAATAACTTCTCTTTCTCTCCATCCTTTTTAAAAATTTATTTATTGCCATGTTATTACGTGCTACATTACTACATTGATGGAAAATGTTACCAAATCTTAATAAAAACTCGTTCTTTAAATAATAGATCTTGTATTTCCAGAATAACGAAACTGAAATAAATGTAATATTATGTTTTGATGCGTAATAAAGCGTCACAAACGCGGCTATTATTTATCTCACAACGTTGAAGACGCTGCAAGTTTACCGTGATGCATCAGTTCGCACTTGCGTTGTGAATGCGCATCGAAGACGTGTTTTTATAACTGGAACATATGTCAGCAGTCGACATTTCGAGAAATCGTCCAAGTCTATATAATGAGTAATAAGTTGTCACGATGTCGTAAACCGATGGAAACAGTTTAGTGCCATACGCACAGATGCGCACTGACATTCGATGCATAGGCTTCATATTTACTTTTGCAATTCTAATTATCATATATATTAGTGCAAGAGTGTTTCGGTCAGCTTTTTTCATCTACTTTTATCGCGATCACGTGTATTTATATAGTGTATCTTGATACGTAACATATTTTATCATGTAGACGAAGAATGTTTATTCTTTTTTTAAATATAGTAACAGTTTTTATAATTTTTAAATATTGCTGCAATATTGCATATTATAGGCAAAGCAAAATATTATATATAAAGTTACATATTTCTTTATTTTTTATTGCAAGATATACTATCTTATAATCTTTTGTATGTAATTATTACGCAAATAGGTAAAAAAAATGACTAGGTTTATGCGACGGGTTAATGTGGCCGGATATATGAGTTTCCGTCGAGCCTTGATTCCACCGTATTACGTGTCTAATACAGTAGAATCTTTTGTTTGAATTATACCGGCATGCACACACGCGCGCGATAAACGTTCCTCGACTTTCACAGATCCGGTGTTGAATATCGCCACAATCGTTCTCGTGTGTAAACTGACATTTGTCGCGTAGCTTATCAGCTACAAGTGCGAGCCGCAACGCGAGTCGTGTGTTAAGAGGTGTGTAATTTTAATAAATCAAGCGTCTCCTCTGTTAGTACTGAGCTTGATATTTAGTACGTCAAGATGCCAGGTATGCCAGGGGGGATATTTTTTTTCCATAGTGCAACGTATCCCGTGAGTTGTGACTTTTGATGAGATTGATGGAAATAATTATAGTCTGACGAAACGCTAGTTGAATAAAATAATTCTAATCTATCGTACATTTATCGTCTCCAATGCCCGTTATCATCGATATTATCGCATTATTATTTGTTACGATAAATCATACGATAATGCAAATATAATTTTTTTGCGGTAATTGTATAAATCTTAAAATGGATAACTCTTATTAATATAAAGATAAAAAATAATATTTGGTAATTTTCTCATTTTCAGATATTCCGATGTTACAATTATTTAATACTTATGTTGCATTAATCGACATAATATTTAGCTTTTGTGATTTGTCATAAATCGAAAAGAGGTTGCGAGAAATGTTTTGTAAGTTTGAAATAAATTATTTTAAATTTCAGGCTTGATATGATTAGCAAAGTTAAATTTTATAAACGTTGTTTTAACATATTTAAATGTTACACTAAGCACTTAGTCATATATAGAAAAGATCAAACATTGATAAAGCTTTGAAAGGTTTATTATAAGAGAATTTGCGGTTAATAAAATTATTGTAATGATTACAATAACTTTATTTGCTTCAATCAAGAGACGAATTATGAAGTATAAGCAATGCAAATGATAAATAATGCAGAAAAATTAACAACAAACTTTTGAACAAATTCTCAATTTATTTGCACTTGGTTAACAATTATTTAATTATTTTCGAAACATTTGTATAAATTACATTTTATTACAAGTTGCAATGTACTATTTATTTAAATTATTTAAAATATACCCGTGATAAGTTACGAAATAGTAATGCAATAAATTAGTATTAAATTTTGTCATTTTTTAATTAATTTTAAATAATTGTTATTTCTCGTACAATATGTGTATAGGTGTATATATGCTGTTTATCCACATATACTGCACTTTTTAATAAAACGCAATATTTTACATTAAGTTTTCATTCAAAATGGCAGAGGTAATGAAAAACGTAAGGAATGCGCTCGCGTGAAGGATCGTTCACTTGCGCTCACAGCGTTAAGAATTAATATATAAGAGAGCTAAAGCAACCGGTTAGCAAACGTCCGTGCGCAACAAACGAGACCGCGATATTTCGCATACGATAAGTACAGCGGGACTTCTATCGCGAATCTTTCTTTTTTCCCCGGCGTAATAACAGACAGATACGCGCGCGATTCGTCGCTGCTCATTAGCCTCGGAGCCGGCCGCGACGGCGAAAGAAAATCGACGTGAAAGAGGAGCAGACCGAATCAATAATGTTACGGCGAATGTTACGTCAACGTTGCAATCGGAGATGCGGCCGACGATCTGTGCTCTATTGCGACAGTGTAGAGACCTTTGTATTATGCTCTTAACCCTGTACTTCGATTGCAGCGCGCCGCCAGAGAAGAGAGGTACGCATATATAAATATAATATAAAATATAAAGGCTGCATTCGGGGAGCGCGCTATTAGCGCTATTGCATTATTCTATTTTTATCGCTCGTCGGGTGTAAAACAAGGATAGAATAAGCAAATAGCGCTAATAGCGCGCTTCCCGAATCCAGCCATAAACACACACGCGAGAGGGTAGAGAGGGAGGAGAGAGGAAGAGAGAAAGAGAGAGAGAGACGGAGAAAGTGAGAGCATATTTGAAAGATGCTTGTCCCGCGGCGTTGCGCGGTGCAACGTACGCTTCGCGTAAGGTGGTTTCGCAACTTCGTTCCAGTAGTCAATCGAAATGTGGAGAAGCGTGAGAAGAGCTACACTCCGACGGGGCTGACAAATGCGATATTGCATGCGCCCCGTTAGTTCATTAATATCTCATTATGATGTCGATGCGCACGACGTGTGGGCGCGCGTCTGACGTGTATATTATGCGATGATATCACCGACCATTGTTGTAATCGCTTTCCTTCATATTTTAATAAGAAGAAATAATGAGACACGCTAATGACAATGAAGGGGGCAGAGAGGGGCGGCCGGATTGAACTGGCGGATAACTTCAATCCTTTCGGAAACTGAATTTATCGGAAGGAAAATCTAAATTTATCACCAGTTGTGTTTCTACATGGCGGTAGATAACTGAGATATTTGCTTAATGCAAATTAAAATAAATATTCTTCTTCTTTCTTTTATTCATATGAAATTTGTCGATCTAATGATAACAGATAATTTTTTGTATCTCGCGACCGTGGGCTCTCTTCGCAAGATCGAGAGCTAGTCAGATCTACCTGCATCACAAACGGCGAGTAAGTATTTAACGGATAGATACGGCGATCATCGATTTGCCGCGGATAAGAGATCTTTCGATTAATCAAGCGGGACGTAAATTAACCGGGCGACAGCCGTAAGTGATTTATAACAAAACCATTCTATCAACGCGCTGACTCTTTGTGGGTGGGCAAGGATTGAGCCGTAGTGGTTTTACAAACGACGTAAAGGTCGCGCGCCGTGTAAAGAGGGAGAGTAATCTTGGCTGATCAACGCACGTATGGCAAGACAAGCTCCACGCACCTTCCCTCTGCGAATATCTAACTTGTATAGGTATTCATATTTTTTTTTACTCGACACGAGTTAATCGAGGTATTCGAGGTAAATACGAGAGATTTGTAATTGACAATTGAAGATCTGAATATGTTTCATGTCGTGTATCGAGAAACTTTTATACCCATCGCTCGAGTATAATATCACTTGTCTTTTCTTTAAACAGGCAAGAAATATGTCGTCACTTTTATGATATAATAAATTACAATTGACTTTTATCTCTGCAAATTACTATAAATTGTTTATAATTATAACGAATTATATAACGAAGCGTGCGACAGTTATGAACAATAAAGTACGAAAGCGAAGATTGTGCAAAGGCTTTTCTAATATTTCATCTTTTGATTTGATGATCAATTTAATGATTTTTTTTTCACGTCATCGCGTGAACATAAACTCTAACTATATATGACAGTTTTGAAGTTAATGATGTTTCTCAATTGTAAATGTGCTGATGGACCACGTGGGCGGTAACGCGCGTCTTGCTGCAACACTCGTGTGATTGCGATTGCACTTACTAAGCGATACACGCGAATCCGTGGTAACAAGAGGATCAATTTTTAATTTTTATAAATTTGTATTGCGTGATATGTACGGCGAATTAATAACTGGAAAAAACCAAATCGATCTCACACGTACCTGCAAGTAATACATCTTTCGGCCGCACTACGTGATACAGGTCGACGTGCTGGAACCACGCTAACTCGCGTGCTCGTTAGCGGAAACAACAACGAGACAACCCTTTAGAGCGATTAACGCGCACTGAAAAAGTTTCAAATTAACACTGCATGAGAGGGGTACGATGGCAGCTTCCGCTATTTGAACAAAATACATGCTCGCGAGAGACGTTTTATGATCATGAGCGAATAAATGTACGAACGGGGGAAAAGGGGATATCAAAATGCGTCAGATGATGATCATCTTTATATACAGAATACGACAGTATTCTGCAATAAATCACGACATATACTTCTTTTCACGATATCTTTTTATTAAACAGTGTACGGTTAGGAAAGAAAAAACTCGATTATAAATTTTATCTTATTTCTTTTGTGCATTCAACATGTAATAGGTACTTGTTTTCTTTGTTTTCAACACATTTTATACAATGTTGCGATTTTTTAAAATAGAACTTACAAAGTTTACTTTAAATTATTTATAACTTGTATCGTATTTGGGAAAACTATTTTCAATTGTATATGTTATATATTTTTTAATATGTATATGTATATGCGTGTGTATTTTAAATATATATTTTATATGTTTTCTGAGTCTTCAAAATTTTCATATTATAAAATATAGGTAAATTTTCATATTATAGGTAGAATCCTATCTAAATTGTGATACGAATTATAAATTATCTGAATTTATATTCTAGATTTAATATAACAATCAAAAGGTGAATATATGCAAGCATTACATATAAATTTAGTCTATTTTCTCAATTTATATTTATTTAGAAATTTAGTTTTTATTTTGTCTTTTCCCAGTAATATCTTTTACACCATATATTTTTTTAAATATGGCAAAATTTCATTTATTATTTGCACAATTAATTATCTCTTTAAGAAACAAAGACTCTCGCGGGTTTAAAAACACTTTAGGAAGATACTGCTTTTACTCCAATAAGTCATATTATTTGCATCAACATTTTCTTTAAAAGTATCAAATTAGTGCCACATTTTTAATTTTTTGCAATAATAATGTGTGACAATAACATACACGGAAATCATCCGACGATGTTTGATGCAGATACGAATAGAATCGTATTTCTAAAACACCAAATAATTTAATTATCCAGTTAAAAAACTATAGGCATAACTTTCCGTGCACTGCTTTGAAAAAAGATCCTCGATAAATCGATGGTGTCGATTTTAATGATCGATGACGATACATCCACTCAGACGCGATGGGATCTTGCCCGGCAAGTGTCGATTCGAAGGTTTTACGCGATCAACAATTTTTCGAAGAGAGGTTTCACAAAACAAGGTGATACGATCGGCAGAATTATGTAGCACACGTGCGTATGCGTATACGAACAGGATGCAATGTATTATGCTGTGGTGTTATGTCGTCGATGCACTCTCCGGCGCACGACTGTGAATAAAGTCAGTACGTAACTACTCGGCATGCTGGCACGTTGGGTTTATATAGCATGAGGGACTCGATAATAAGATGATTCTTGGACGGCGTGTCGGGGTTCTCCAGGTAGGCGGTCCTCAAGTAGAGGGGCCTTCTTCGCCCGTCCGTTCATACGGAGGGGCGGCTTCCTTGCCGTGCCTTACCTTGTCGTGTCTTGCCTTGCCTTGCTTTGCTTTGCCTTGTCTCACCCTTGCCTCATCACCGCGCCTTTACCTTGCCTTAGAATCTTGCGCGGGAGATCGGCAGGGCAAAACGCGCGGCGACGCTCCCTCCGAGATCCTCGTTTCTCGGATTATGTTAAGAACAAGAGTACGCGACTGAGAAAGAGCGTTTCCTTGTACACGTGAAATTTACGTCAGATCATTCAATGCTATTAATCTATGAAATATTGAAGGAAGAGAGGGGGACGCAGAGTATGTACATTTTTGGAAAAAGTAAAAGTATCTTGTTGTAACCTAAACAGCTGTATCTCGTATTAACTATTAAAACTGTAGTCATTGTATGTAATTTAATTAAAATAGTAATTGTACTCAAACACTTTTTAAAATTATATCTACTTTGCATATGCTAAATTGAAGAACATAAAATAACCTCCGTGTGATAAAATCGAATTTATGTTTAATAAAGTAAGTAATAATATAATATTATCAGTACACTTTCTGTCAAGTAAAAATATAATCTACAGATAAATAGCACGAAATAATAACTTGACAAATAATATAATAATAATTAGATTGTATAAATAAACTAAATACAAAAAAAATAAAGATTTAATAAACTGCTTAGAACGAATCGTATACGATAATAGTAGTACCATTTGCTATCGACCTATTTATGCAATACGTGTGAATTATATTACGATAATAAACCTACATAATAAATGAGCACTTAACAAGAGATATCGTAATACGTATAAACTACTATGCGCGGAGGATCGAGAATTTCTGCAGTTATCCATGTATAATACGGCAGGCTAATGAGAAATTATGTTATTCTAAATCCTCTTACTCAAATATCTCGCATTTAATACGCATAAAATATTTGTTTACTACTTTTAGTCGCTAGTTTATTATTCCATTAAATAGATTAAGAATCGTGTCATCGCGATTTATTAGAATATAAACTTCCATCATCGCGGTAATAATCATTATTCAACTAATAAACTACCGCACAATACAGTTCTTTTGTCTAAAAATACATACTTTCTATTGCTTGTATCTTTCCCTTTTCATGTAATGTGATCATATACAAATATCATTGTGACCTAATTTTATTCAGATAAACTAGTTTGGATCGTAGAACTTTAATATAAACAAAATATGGTGGTTTTTCAATAACTATTAAATATGTATATGTATATGGGTACCAATTATGATTCTCTCGTTTATTAATTTTAAAAAATTATTATTCTTGTCATCAAAAATCATATTGTTTCACTCATGACTTTCAATTCTTGTTGACAGAAATATTGAATAAACATTTCTATTGACAAAATCATTGTAGAACTTAATTTTGACAATAAAGGGGAGATGATATCCTACATCAATTTCACAACTATCGTACTTTTGCTTCCACGAAAGAGATTGAATAGGAATTAAGTTTCGACTAAAGATTATATTCTTCATTGTCGAAATATGCACTTCATTGCTCATTTCAATTTCGTGATTTGAATTTTGTAAGATTCGTTTGTGTTCCTGTCAGCCGTCGGTTATTTAGCATTTGAAGTTGCTAAATCAAGATTCTAAGATTCACGTCGTAGCTATTCTACAACGGTGAGCGGCGATCTTCGTCCAGTTATCCGTGAAAGAAGAGTTCTCTACCACTCGATGCACGCGGCGCGGCGTTCGCTCTAGGAGTTTCCAATACGGTCATCCGCGTAATCGATGGCGTAATACGAGGTTTCGAATCCACCGAGCACAGATGCTCCTTCGTGCTTCTCCCATGACGTTTAACCCTTTCATAACTCTTCCGCGAACGAAGAGAAATTCTCGCATCGTACTCAATCGCTGTACAATCGCTTCCTCATATTCTCATGAATTATTATATCATTGGCCATCGACTAATTGGCCCAAAACAATAACCTGATTATGCTTTAATGAGGAAAAAAATCAAATTATCTTTCAACGTTAACGCAGTTACAGATTGTATCGAATTCTGCATCCTTATACAATAATTGATTGTATCAGTCTTTTTGTAATATCACTACAATTTTTATGTTATTTATTTTTACAATACATACACGTTTACGATGTAGTCAAAATGTATTTGAATGAAGATAAATAGTTCTTCCCTCCGAAATTAATTGTAAATCTGTTAATTATCGAAATATTTGATAGTTTTGTAAATTTCTTTTTTGGATGAATGAAAGAAATATATCATTTCACTCATGTGCGTCACAAAAAATATTTAAATATTTATTTACCGTACTTTGCTTTATCTTGTTTGTCGCATTGTACTTCATTTATCACATAGTGCAAAACTGTTTTTGAGAAGGCTCTGATTGCAACATGTACTTAAAAATAGTTGTTTAAATATCAACAAGCGATTTGTCACATCATATTTTGCTAGTTGGATTGGAAAATACATAAAACAATAAAATATACTTTTTAAGAAAAGATTGAATCGATAATAATGCGTACAGAAATTATATACAACTATATATGTTCGGCATACAGTTTTAAAATACGTGATAGGTCCTTGACTATGATTGTCCACGTATAGATAATTGAATGAAATGGTACTATGGAATGCTGATTTGTTGCGAGAAAGTAAGCCTTATTAGCACAGGGATGATATCGAACGGATCATAAGGAAGACATTCTCTTCCCCGGTATTTTTTTTTCTTTAATCGACGAGGCGAGCAATAGCTCGCCCGATGAATAATGAGAAATATTGCGATTCGATCTGCAGCTGCTTCGCGCGCGGATAAAGCATGACTTGCCAGCGCGGTTATTATTTTATATTTCTTCATTTCCGTTTCTTGTCAATCTTATACGGCGCGAAATATTTACTCCATAATCGCATAATTACTGCTTCAGCTTCACTTTTTAATTCTGAATTAAATTTATTCTCATCTTTTAACCCTTTTATACATATAACATGTTCCTTTTATGTATAATGTAACATGTTCTATTATTTTCTACATTGGATTGATTACTGAATGACTTAAATAATGTGACTTAAAAACAATATTAATTATATATTGTTACTTGAAAGACTCCAGTTTTTTTCAAATTTTATTTGTTAAGAAGGAATCTTCTAAAGATATGTTAGGCAAATAATGGTGGTAATTATTGGATGCGGCAAAAGCAATCATTCTTAGGATTACTTTAGTAAGCTATCGTGATAGCTTGCGAATGCAATTTTCCATTTCGCAACTTCTTATCCGCCTGTAATCGAAACGCTCTGATCATTAAAGCCGAAATGGAAGATCGGCGAGATGCCAACTTTCCATTTGCATTACATATTTTTCGAGAAATCGATCATTTCATTATTTTTGTCGATGCGGATGTAAATAATTATCTCTTTACGTTCCCTGTACGAAAACCTGTTTTTCCGTGCCACGAATTATATTTGATCGTAATGAAATGCAATATCAGTTCCCTTTCTTTTCATACATTCTTCTTTCATTCATTTCTTCTTTTTGCTTCTTCACTTACTGCGCCAATATCTTCCAGCAAACGTTACACATTAATAAATATTGTCGCATAAAATTTACTGCTTTATATAAGGAGAATTACCGCATTCCATGAAACGCACTTCGACTTGTGCAATATAAGCACATTTTTATTATTAATGTAACATATATATTTCGCATTTTATATCGTCTTTTATTACATTAAGAATTTATTTTAAAATGAATGACTCGTATCAACGGATATGAATATTGTGAATATAGTAAAATGTCTGACGCTAACAAAAATGCACTTAGCACAAGCAAACTACTTTGTCTACATGATATTTTCTCAATGAAATAATTAAGACAAGATTGTTTGTAAAAACGATAAGATAAATGAAATATTTGTGTGATTTAGAAACATTATATTTTATATATTATTTATGTGATATATTTAAAAACGTTATAGTTAGCCATATTTAAAGACTAGTATAAAAATTTATACATGTATTTTGTTACCAAAATATGATATAATAATCTTTAATTTATTAATTGATATTCGTCATTCCTTTCTATTGCGGAGGATTTCTAGGAGAATGTCGATTGGTCTTTTATGGCTTGTATCGATAATAATTTATTCGCTTAAAGAGATTTCTGTACATATTTTCTACGTTTATATTTAGAAAATTAAGATTTTTGCTTGCAATCTTGTTTGACATCTACCTATCCAGCAGGCAACAAACTAATGTCATACTCAAGCATTGATTATCTGCTATTAATATATAAATAAATGCCATTTTAATTTGATAATAATGAAGAGTATTTCTTCATAAGATTGTATCATATTCACTTCTTCCATCGGCGAAATGAAAAATACAAATGCACGCATATAAAATAATATTTTCAATTAAGCTTCTTGTTGAATATAACTATATAGTTAATTACGAGACCGGCAATCGTCGACTCCGGCAACTGTCATGTAACGGTGGACAAGTGTCGAGATATAAAATTTATTTTTACGTGCACAATTTGCATCTCCGCGTTCTTGCAAAGTTGCAGACGGCGATCGGTCGGAGAAAGGCATGCACGCACGGTCTGGATTGCTCGACGAGCAATCCCTATTCTGCCGAGCCTCGTTCATTCTTGATCACTCAATGCGCATCCAGCGAGAGCAGGTCAGGGCAGAGCACAGTGCAGGGATTACCTCAATCTTTCCTCATGATTATGATGAGCATAGCACGATTAATTAAAACAAGCACGCTCACGCGCGCGCAACAGCAGGTGCGAGAAGAGAAATTGCAGTTCTTCCTCTTCCTATTATTACTTGGATGTCCGTTTTCTAAAGAAACCACAATTTAGTGTCCGCAAAAAAAATATACATATAATTAGTAGTTCCGTCAATATGATATATTGCGCACACTTTTTGTGTCTTTAATAGCGGGTTTTATAGCTCATTAAATGACGGAAATTTAATTTCTATTGTACGTAATATTGAGCAGTAAATTTCGGCAAGTTATTTAATTATACGTTGTATACTATGCTTAATTACTGAAAAGTAATTAAGTCAAATTCTGATTGATATATCGTTTTAGGTTGTTGGTTGTGATATCAATATGTAGAGAAAGTATCCTGAATACCATCCAAAGAACTTAATTTCTTTTATAACCTAATATTTTATAATAACATATAGATACCTAACATACTTGTTATCTGTAATGTAAAATATTAAATCATTATATTTTTATATTATAACTATAATAATAAAATAATATAATATATAATCGTATACTTAAAATATTTAAAAATAACTTTTTAATAATTAGAGTAATATTTTTAATTTCGTTTAATAATGCGTTGATACTGAAATGTTGAGTTGATCGTGTGGAGTAAAACGAAATATATAAGATAATATATTCAAAATGTAACAGGTATAAAAAAATCATTTGATAAATTGACATTACGGATTTCCGCGATGTTACGCAATGACAGTCATGACGCTTTCGATTGACAGTGTGGAATTATGTATGTGACTGTCGAATGCACCATACGTGTCGTGTTCGCTGAGGTCGCCGTTGGATGACTGGCTATATCGTGGGAAATGATCCGAAAAGAAGTAATGGCGCGCGTGCATTCCAAAATCGCTCAAAGCCAGTCGAATGCACGGCGAAGACGCAGGATTAATCGCATCTTTGATTGCGAAACGCATCACTTCGCTGGAATGCAGTTGCACGAATTATCGAATAATTAGAAATCGCGGTTACGCCCACCTGTCTCTGCCCGCGGACTTACGTGTGACTCGCATTGAGAAACGATGCATCAGCCACTCGCTCGAGTATGCTCTTCGTCCCATCTTTTCCTTGTCGCGTCATTGCCGTGTGAACGGTTTAGCCATTCCAATCACAGGGATATATGTAACTCATCCATCATTTTTAATCGATTTTAATCGATAATTTACTAATCTTTTAAGATATATGCATCATGTAAGATGTCTTCCTTATACAAGTCTCGATTCAAGCCTTTACAACATTCAAAATCTCGAAATTGGTTAGAAGAAATGTAGAAAGGAAAAAGCTGTTATTTTTTTTTACTTTTGTTTTCGAATTAAATAATACAAACGCTTTTAAATTTATTATATAATCAAAATTTTTTAAAATGTTTGTATTAAAATTTTTTTTATTTCTTAAAATCTTAATTCTTAAATCACAAACATTGATTGATACGTTAAATTAATTGAGCTTCGTGAAAGATTGTTTGCGCAATCGTACATCTAAAGATAGAAAAAGCGTGGTAACAGGAATGCGCGATTTCCCCTTGTCAATTTTTTAATATATGTATGGTATCTTTATGAGCACATGCCTATCACTTTTTAATTACTTTTAGCAATACTTGGCGCCTTCTCTCGGCGCCTTGATAGATGATATACGGAGTCTACGGAACAAAGCGCGTTTCAAACTTGCAGACGTGCAGCCGAAAGGTGAACAAGGTGGAAACCGAGGACCTTGCGCGATCAATTTCGTTACTGACAATAAAGTAATAATTCCGTAACAAGGAGTTCGAGGACATCGGCCCTCTTGTTCGACAAATAACGTCCTCGGTATTTCGTTGGCGTTTCGCGAAGCCGCTCCGAGAGGAGCGCGCACTTTAAAGATCAAGGTTCGTCGAATTGGAATTCCATCTGATTTCGAAGTGCGTGTGGCATTAACACTTCGCTTCTGGATCGCAGAGCGGTTGCGCCCTCCTGAATGGATCGCATTCTTCTTTTCCACCTTACCCGTGGCGCGAGCGCGAGCGCGAGCGCGACGTATTCCTCATCTGCTCGTCCTTCCCTTTCTCGTTCGCGCGCGTTAATGTTCGAAGACATTCGTGACATTTCATTCTCCTCGATCTTAAAGTCCGAGCACCAAGATCGCGCCGCTGCACTGGTCGTAGGTTACCGGAGCCGCAATACATCAGCTTTGCCACAATGTAGATATTGCTCGCGTTGCGAACGTTATACGTTAAATACGCTTTCATATGCATATTTCATACGTATATCTCGTCTATACGTGAATGTACAGTAAACATTCGTAACAGATTTTGTCATACATAGGTATGTATTTAGATTGATTACGCTATTTTTATTTAAAAAAATTAAATTCCAAAAATGTTTTTTCCAATATTATACATTTATTTTACTTCTGTTTTTAAATTATTATTAAAATTTAATTTTCATATTTTTTATTGCGTTATTTTTCCATACTTTTTTCCTTTTTTATTATCGAAGTATCGATCTTACATAATTATGTTATATCTCATCTTTTAATTCAATGATTAACTTACTATCCTCGTGTTATCGTCACCTTCTGTAATTTTCTTTACGTGTTCATCATTTTCGTCATCTCTACATGTATATTTATGGTTACACATCTTGTTATAAGACTCTTTCTGGGTCAGACATCATAGCAGCATTTAATGTAGCCTCGCCATTTGCGTGCAGTATACTTCAATATACTTTACACTTGTATCGAGCTCGTTACTTATTTATATGTATGCGCAGAATATCATTACTTATCTGTCTATTTTATTTATTAATTATTAAAGAATTTTTCTATATTTCTAAAAAAAAACATTGTTCGCAAAAATCTCCTTATTTCTGGTTAAACTTCTTGCACTCTCTTGGTCTTAATCGTTTACTTCTTTGAAATTTCGCTTCTCGCGACCTCGAGGCGAGATCTTCCGTAGAGACCCCCCTTCCCCTCCTTGACTCGCCCAAATCCTACGAGAAGAAATGCATCCAAGATTGCACCATGAGAAGCTGCTGCGAGCGGCTGCTGTGCCTAGACAGCGCGTTCGATGCCGAGCGCGCTTATTATCGTGTGACGTAAGAAGTGAGCGTAGTTGGAGGCCACGATCCTTTTTTCGCCGTGGCGATGCCCTGCCGTGAATCGCGGGAGGACGCTGGTGTGTATCCACGCGAGAAAGAGACGGATGGTCGGATATCATTCCGTGTAATTCTTAATTAAGAAAAAAACAATCAGAATTTATATTAGGTGGTTTTCTCACTGTCTCTACTTGTTTTTTCTAAGACTCACTATTCGGAACTCGGGACAAAGTTCTATCTACAATTCTTTGCACGTCAAGTCATGTATTACAGAGAACATTGGAAAAATTGAAATTTGAAGAACTCTGCTCGCACCAGTAATAATATCAGTCGAATAAATTCGGTTTACGATTCTTGTTGTCTCGTTTCAGATTTTGATCTATATAACATGAAGTAAAATGACAAAACAGAAAATTTAGCGAGGCGACATCGACATTTATTGTAGACAATCACGTCGACCTTGACGCAATTCTTATTCGCGAATCATCGCCATAATTCTTTCGGCGCGAAAGAGAAGAAGAAAAAGACGGAGGACGTTCGCGCAACGCGTCTTCTTCCCCGTAGGATGGCTTTTCTGCAGGCGGGGGCCTCGGAAGGGGCCAAGTGGAACGTAGAATTCGCACGGCTGCGCGAATTCAATGAAAGGTTGAATACCCGATCTTCTTGTCGAAGACCGCGTGTCATACTTAAGCCGCCGCTACGCTCGGCGATGCCTTTGTCCGTTGCGCGGATCTATGTAGGCATTCCCTTGGTCGCGATGAAAGTGAAAACCCCCTCGCTCTGCTCGCGAGAGATGACCTACTGCTTGCCGAGAATCTGGGTGCTCCATCGCGCATGGCGCCGTGGCATTATTCGCGACTCCTCTTTGCCTCCTCCCGCCTCCTCTCTCTCGTGTGTTGCACGATCCGCTTAAGAAAATTGGACCGCCAAATTAGTTGCTGATCCTCCACTTTTGATACTCGAGGAGGATTTCGACGACGCGATGTGTGAGAACAATTCTTAAAAGTATTTTAAATGTTGGAAATGATAGTAAAGAGCAAACACAGTTATGGTTGTAGCCGTTTTCAAGTTATTGTCGACAAAAATCAAGTAAGAAATATAATATGCAAACATTGAAATTGAAATTAATTTTGTTATTAATGTATCGCACCCCTAAAAGAATACTGTCACAACTCAACAATTCACAATTTTCAGGAGAGAGATTTTGTTATAAACTTATATTGTTTCTTGAAGAGGTCTGCTATGATTCACTTGTCAATTCAGTTGTGAAACTATACTCATTCAGCGACCGCAACATAACCGATTTAAAAGAATAACGACTTCAGCCCTGTGCAGCGGATTTCGCGTACAGACTTGTGACACTATTATAGCACGTAGGTAACATATTTCACTTTTTATGGGCTTAACTCAAAATCGAAATTTTTTGAGTTGTGATAATAGGTACTCTTCTAGGAACGCTATAATTAACGAAAATTAGATAAAATAAAATTTAGTATTAAATTTATAAAATACAATTAAATTTACAAAATAATGACGGACATATTTTTACATAAAATTCTCAAATCTTTTGTCGTATTTATCTTTTGGTGTATTTAATAATGCTTGAAAATAAAAAATTATCTTATTCCGGGACAGTTTCTCTTTTGTAAAAGACAGTTAAAAATAGTTATCCAATCGTGTCGTTAAAGTTTTCGGAATCATATATAAATGATAATATAAATCTATTTTCCAATAATTCATAAAATTGTTAAACCGCTTAAATCGGTTAAAGATACATTTATGTTGAATTTAAAACAAAAACTTATTTAATAATTCAGGACGCAAGTATATTATTATTCTTTTCGAGAATTATACGTTGTGCATGTCATTAAAATACTAGTTGTTCCCTCAAGACACTCCGACTCTCATTATTTTTCTTCTGCTGTACAAGGATGTCCTATCTTGCAAAACTATCGAATCCTGCGCACGCCTGATTACTTCATCTTTACGTTGCAATTATGCCATTATGCTTGCTGCTTCATACGTACACCGTAGTACCGTACACTCTTAGAATTAGCTTCTGAATGCGCACCTGCCGAGTATATTCTCTTCTCGCCTGTGTACGTGCGTATATGCATGCGTGCGTTTTGAAACCCCCGCACGGTACTTGACATCATTCCCGAAGAATGTAGTACACTTTTGCTAGTCTCATCAAGGGAAAATTAACTTTCTCAGGAGCTACTCGCGTATCGAGCAAAGCAAATCTTTAAATGAAGTAATAACTCTGACACACGTAACGATTAATCATTCAGCATAAATTTTGCATATGGAATATCTTATATTAATATGCTAATTTCATTATTTTTAGCTCTTGATGTTAAGTCAATCCAGAGAAAGAATTCGAAAAAGACTTAATTTTCTTTTGTAAAAATATTCAAGCGCCAAGGTTTTGGCGTAATTAGGTTTTGAGTAATTAACAGTAGAAATTGAAGACTGTTTTATCAATTAAACTTCAAAAGAGTAAATAGGTAAAATCATATTCTTTAATCCATTTTGTATAAAATTTACTTTCACAGAATCTGAAAGCTTATTCGTTATAAAGATATAATAATATTAAGTAAAGATAAAATAAAATAGAGACATGTTTAAAAGAGAGGCTTTGCCACCAAGAAGCTTCAAAGTTATATTTATATTAATTATTTATGTATTATTTTATTTTCTTTCACGACGCAATCAACATATCGATAAAAATCTCTTCAATTATTATATTAATGTGTTTAGAACAATATAAATTACGAACCGTATCATCATGCTTTGAAAAGTTCTATATTTAATAATTAAATAACACAATAATTGTCATAAGTTCGACGAACTAATTTAATGTTTGTTTAAAAAAAAAGACAATCTTCTATTTTTGAGACGTACCTATTGAAGCTGCTTTGACAGAAATTTAAATTATAATTTAATTATTAAAAATCAGTATTCATAAAAAGTGTTTTTTTTTTTAACTTTTAGACAGACTTTGCAGGTATCCTTTTATTATCTTTCCTTACCAAACATTTAGATGAATATTATCTTCCCATATATAACTTTTTTAATTGAACATTTTACTGAATTTTACTTTACTGAACATCTTTTAACTGAACATTCAATTAATCGAGACGTATTTATTCCGGTTCTCCGAGAAAAAATGATTAGGTATCCGAACATCCTGTCCCTCAATTAGTCCTCGAATAGAGTTTTATTACACTATGAATATTTCTGAAGAGTGCAATTAAGTGTATAGTTCTAGTGACATATGAAGCTGCGTTGCAACAGGCTAGAGCAAGAGATATTCGCACGAAAGGGACTCGAGGCTCAAACCTCTCAGGTAGTTCGGCGGACAAACAAAGAGAAATTAGTTACATGATTAGCTGCGACGTGACCTTAATAATTTTCTTTTTCCGGCGCGCGGCAGAAACGCGACAATAGAGGAGGTTTCGACGCATACTTGAACGAGGGAATATTTACGACACCAGGGTTGCAGAGCATGCTGTGAGATCAAGGCCTGTAATGCGCATTGAAAGCATCATGCCAATGATGGGCACCGGGTTAGTTTGCGATTGTAACCTTTTTGTTCGATCCAGCGATTAATCATGATATCTAAGCCTTTTATTTGAAAAATCGAATACTTCATCGATCGTGATATACTGCGATATTTAAGACGGAAAGCTTGGTATTAGTTGCTTAAACTGCGTGAGAAAGAAGAGTGAGAGAGTCGTGTGATTTTCTTTAATTATCTCTATTTATGTAGACATTAGAAAAAGAAGTTTTTGCGTACGCTTTATAGAAATAGTCGATTTTGAACAAACTCGGGAACATTAAAAAAGATTTAGTTATAAAATTTTGATTTATTATGATTTTTTTATCAATAGGATTTCGCGATTTTAAAGATCATCTTCTTTTGTTAGAGATTAAAAAATAAGATTAGGTTAAAATATAATTAAGAAGTACACACAAAGTACTCTTACTTTTATATTATTTTTATTTCGTGGATTTTTATTATTGCTGAGAAGTTGCGATTCTTGGCAGGTGTAAGACAGTAATTCAAATTTTGTAAATAATGCTCTTCTTTTTGTGACCGAACATGTATGGCATACGTGTTGCGTCCGCTTATTGTGCTTTCCGTTACAAATTTATTGCAGTTGCAATCATAGCAATTGGCATTGTTACAAATGAGATCTCGCTATCTCGCGATCGTATGCAATGATAGGTGGAACATGCATCCTGAGAAATGCATAAAATCCTGAGAAACGCATATAAATGCCTTCATCCATCTTGCACCGGCGCTATTTACATAGTTTTCCTTTCAAATTTGCAGCAAAACGAAGTTAAACTAATGTCATGTATTGAACCTGGTGATAATTTAATTGATTTACTGACTTATTGTTGTTTGTTCAATAATTTATTTGTTTATTTAATAATTAGTGAAGTATAAGATAACGCGGCTATGTCTTTAAGATATGTTAGGCAAATTCTGAAACAAAATAAGAAGCAATTCTCAAATTACGAAATCGATTAAAGTTTTTAGTTGTTGTGATTAAGAATTTAGTTATTTTGTAAACACCTGTTTAGGTTTAAGATTTGCTCGAGGCGCAACCAATAATCACCTCGCCGAACACATTGGATGGAGATCGGATATTTAAATGGGATACGGTAATTTATCGTCTCTATTCGACAATACTGACTCTCTAAACGGTATATACCGTAACATGGGAGGATACACATCGTGTACGAAACCGAACGAAATATCAAATTGTTCCCATCGCCCTATGACGAAATGAGCGGGAGTACGGAAGGAGCAACGAAAGGGGGGAGGGGCCCCCTTTCATCGCGGGCGGACAAAGAACATAGCGAGACATCCGGCGAATTTTTCGACGAGATCGCATCTGGTATTAATACACGTGGGGATCACACCGATTGCACTAATGATATGCACGACGCCGGTTGCAAAATGTACTGTCCCAAACGCTAATTTAAACGCCCGCAATAACTATTAGTATTGCGCCGCCCTCAATCCATACAAAACGACTCGCACTCTCGAGTAGTTTGAGATAAAAGAACTCTCAATAATAAAGTTAATACGGAAGAAAATGTAATTAACATGAATAAATGGAGATAAAGAATGAAATTTATTCAGTCACTTTAGAATCGCGCGATTTGTGATTCATACAAAACGGATTTATATTTGAGCGCAAAACATAATTCAAAAAATTTAATCTTTAAATATAAACAACAAATAAGACAACTAAAAAATAAGTATAACACGAATAAAAACAAAAATAAAAGATAGTATTAAATCGTTTTGATACCGCGCATTTTAATCCTGAATCCGTACGGAACGATTTGTATTCGAGTATGATTTGAAAAAGAAGTAATTTTTTAAAAGTAAAAAATTCTATACATAATAAATATATAATAAGAATCATGTAATAAGGAAACATTAAGATCTAATCTTCTTAGTATGAATACATGATGTATGCTTTTAAGTTTCATTTGAACGATAGTACGTACACATATATGTGGTCACTTTCAATGTTGAGCTCGGATTAAAGTTCCGACGATGCGCGTGATTGCGTGATTCAAAATTAAACAAAGACATATTGCAGCGTGGCGTTTATCTAATGAGGGATATTTCTCATTAATAATATTGAAATTACAATGTATTCGCGCGCGCGTCAGTTGGACAATCGCAAGTTATCCGCGACCTTTCTTCACCGGTAAGTGTGGCGAATATGTGTTTCGAATCATCGCGCTTTTCACGAACGCGAGGATTAATGCTGGAACATAACTCAGCGATGGCATGTCAACCGCGGCCGATATTAACAGCGCTGAACCGCGCCGAGGTGAGAAGAAAATTTTACGAGCCGCGGAAGACGTTGAAAATGTTCGCGCCAGGTCGACCGACATTATTTCGACACGTGAACGTACGTATGTATGCGCTAATACACCGCAGGATTTGACTTGGACTGTAATTAGCTCGTTGTAGCGCACGTTGCTACACGTATCGGGACGTTACGCCACGAAATTGCATCGAATTTCTGATTTATGATACAATCGGAAATGTCAACGAGCGAACAAGATTATTGGAAACGGTTATTAACGTTACGATAGATGAATTAACTATGATGAATATCTTATCTTGAGTAAACGAGTACTTCTAATAGAATTTAAGAAAGGTTTGTGTGTACAGGTCAGATTTAATAAAAGTATATTGTATTTTCCGTTGAAATAAAATAGATTTGAAATTAAACAATATGAGCGAGCTAGAGAGAGAGAGAGAGAGAGAGAGAGAGAGAGAGAGAGAGAAGTTTGCAGCTCAAGATTCATTACATAATTTTTTAATCTATATAAAAAACTTATTATTGCAGTTATTTCTGATTATCGTAATTGTAATTATCATGTTTTGTAATTATACGTATTGTAACTGCAAAGATGTTTATATGTAATAATATTGTGTAATAATATTAATATATTTACTCTCTATTGCAATTTTCTTATTTTTAATTCTCTATTCCTACATTTATTATTGCACTATATTAACGATCATATACGTTATTACAAAAATATTTAAAACATATGTTAATTTAAATTAGTGTAATTTTGTTATTTATTATGTCATGATACAGACTTAATAAAATTTCGGTTGAGTGAATTTAATCTTAATTAGTTGTTTTTGGTATATCACATATGCTAATATAGCTAAATCGTTTAAGCACTTGCATAATAATTCGCTACTCCGCACACTTTGCTTATATTTATGACTCTTGCAGACTATAAATATCCTGTCATTACACGAAGATAGTTAATATAAAGATGGATCTAGCCTTGTATTGATATGTGTGATGTGTTAGTTAATTAATAAATTATGTTCAATATTACTGAAATTGTGAATACAATAATATCAATATTTTACTTTGAACGTCAATCAATGTATTATTTTATATTTTCTCTGTATACCATTTTATTTAAAATCTATTTAACTTTAAATAATTATGTTGATAATTATATTTATCAATATTTTTATAATGTTTAACAAATAAATTCAATAATTTTATTAAATCATAATTAAATTAAATGACTGTGTAATATCCTTGTAAATCTAAAAAGTTTCTCACTACTGTATGTATGTGCGTATGTGATAATAGTTATTTAAAAATAAATAAAAAAAATTGCTGGTATGTAAAATTGTATTACGTATATAGCACTGATAATAATTGGAATTAATTAAATTAAAGAAAAAAAACAATAGCAACTTATAGTTCCAGATTTTTAAAGTTAAAATTAAGATAAAATCTGCATTATATATTTTTAGCTAAGCCAAATTAAAAGAATATCAATAAAAAATATACAACTTGAAATTTTTTGTAACACATTTAACAAATAATCTAGTAGTATTTCATATGTTTATACTAGTATACATTTTGGACTGTCATAAGCATAAACTGTCCGTGAAAGATTAATCACGACTGTAATCTAAATTTGGAGATCTTTGTTGCAACATTCATTCCTAGGATCGACTTGTTATAGAGATATCACGGGTTGTAACAGATCTTTGGTGCAATCCTTCTATCGAAGCTATCATCTTTCTCAACAGCGCTATGTATGGAGAAACGCTTGTGAAGAAAAGGACCCGGCTAACGATTGGGCCCCTGTCAGAAGACCATTGTGTTTAAGACGTTGGAAAACCCAGATGTTAGGACGCCATTTAGAGAAGATCAACGAGGCAAGACGTAATCAAATGGGCCTTAGAACTTCCTAACGAGCCGAAAACGCGACACAGCGACACACATTTAATATTATTAGTGGTTAGTTTAGCGTTTCGAATCGTGAATAACATTTGGAAACTTTATGGTTTATAGTTAAAAATGTTAAAATGAGTCTGACAGATTCGAGAAAAGATATCTTCGAACATTATTAAAAAGAGCTAATTTTGATAACAATAAAAATATGATATGGTCAAAATATTTTGTGAAATATTTTTCAAAATTTTTATATTTACAAAATTACTATTTATACTTATTAGCGATAAAAAATGTTTACGAGATAGATTTGTGAGATGAAAACGGACTTCTGTAGGCTTAAAACTTAAAACACTTGTCGATAAATCCAGGTAACGCGCTCGTGAAGATTTATTTATCGTCGATCTAAGCATGATATCGATATGCGCCAAATATGGTGATTGCGGGTCGCGAAGAGTTCCTGTCAGATACAAAATATTATTTATGATACTGACAAGCTTCATTATGTAGTTGTACTTGAAACTTTTCGACATTAACATGACGTTGCTATTATTACATTTCTTTAGAGCATTACAAAATCACGGTGTTACGTGTTCGGTTAAAATTAAACATAGCTTGTAGAATTAAACTTGGGCAAAATATTGTCAAAATAATTATAAATATTTCAGATATGAAATGGAAATTAAAGAATAGAAATTATGATCACGTCTTCTCTAAGTAGAATAATTTATTTCCTTCCAACAACGAAGATTTCTAAATGAAACGCGCAACAGTACTCGCGCTCGGTCCCGACTCTCTTTTCTAACACTCATTATTTATCCTCGTTTATCTCAGATCTTTTATCCGGAGGATTACCCCAACACCAGCAGCCATCTTTAAGCGCGCAAATGTGCAAAAGGAGGATCTTAGGCTAATTTGATCTTTGTAAGACGCGGATAAAAGAGAAAATTCACGGTGTGCCCTGTCGTATCGGTGAGTAAAGAATAGCATGCATTAGCCAGGTCGTGCCCGCGATGCGAGACCTCACGTCGAAGCACCATATACGTGTATCTCTATATATGCGCGCGGCAACTCGACCTCGCGCTCGCGCTCGGTATACCTACTCCGATCTTATGCAAATCGTCCGGGCGATGCGCGGCGCGCTGTGGAATGATGAGCGGCTGGGTAAGGTCACCGAGGAGGAAGGTTAAAACAAGCACGGACTTAATCCCCCTCTCGCCCACGGTGAGCCGACGATGCCGATACAATCCCCGATAATGGCGCAGAAGCAGGCGCGCGGGGCAACCCTTTCGACCGCAACACAGCGCGGCCGCAATTAACGTTCAGGTGAACCGTCTTCTCGTGAAAGAAGTCGAAGGACTTCGTAACCCTCGATATATCTCGATCGTTATGCGCTTCGCTCCTCGCCGGGGGATTCGTGATAATCTTGATATAATAATGTGCGACTACAGGTGCACATTTCATTGAACATGATGTATAACTTATAACAGATGCAGCCGCGGTGATTCGATGACGCAATAGACGATAACCGATCTCTCCGATTTCTTCGTAGCTCCCATTCTTTATTTCCTCGTTTCTTTTATAATACTTTTTTCTTCTTTTTATTTGATTCTTTATTTCTTTCTTTGCCTATAATTTCTTGCATTTTTACTTCTTTTCTATTTATTTTTCATTTCTTTTATTATATTATCCTTTTTATCCTCTTTTTGTTGTTTCCTAAACAGTATTATAACTTGCTAAATATTTGCTTCATAATTTGCTTTATTCACATAATTTATTTTTATAATTTATTCTCTCATAGGACAAAATTTTTAATATTTACATATAAAAAATGCCGTCTTTTTCACGCAGAATCGATTTCTGTTTAATCAGAAATGCGATGAAATTTTCTATAAAAATGTACAGATATATGATTGCTGCTATAGCGCTTAAACGTTAACGTTTATGAATTATGTTAGGCTGGAACGTGTAATTACGATTACACAGATCATAATTTAATCGTTTGCGAGCGAGAGCGAGATAGTAGTTGCCAATGTTGAAGCAGCATTCTCTCTCTCTCTCTCTCTCTCTCTCCGCTCCCCGAAGATCATCAGGTCCATCTCACGTCGGGTCCTCGGTACAAAAATTCGTATCGCGGAATGCCGTGTCTTTGTCTCCGACTCTCTTATTATCGGGCTCTCTCCCAATCTAACGATTCATGTGATTCGACATCGACGATACTTAAAGGTAACTCCTTCCGTGACATTAAAAAGGCACTCCCAGGTTCTCGATGCACCGGTCCCTTTGCTTGCAGTTTCACACGGCGATGTCGGATGTAGAAATATCTGCACTGACGTTCCATTTCTATGGCGTTTTACGAGCAAGCATAATCTTTTTGTTCATATCTATCTGGTACTTGGTGTGTATTTAAGAACAGCTCTTTTCCATTAAATGCATGTAAATTAATAACGTAAAGTATATATTTAAAGTAATAATTATTCTTTTATATATTATGTAAATCTATATATGGGATTATTATCTCTTATATCTATTTATTTCGATTGTTTTTTAATACTTTATATTTTGTTATTTATTATGTATTCATCTATTTCTTCGCATGCAAAACTATGTATTAACTTAATTTTTGAAAAATTTATTGTTAGAATTAAAGTCGAAGTCCTTTCAAAACATCTTGTATATATATTTAACTCATATCTTATTTGCTCTTTCTCTTGCTTTTACTTGTCCTTCATGCAGTAATCAATATGACTTCGTACCTTTCACATCGGATCGTCCGTTAAACCGCAAATATATGAACAAGACTGAATAATTTGTGTTCCTTGGATTATTATCTTCCAGATGTATCTATATATGTTTGAATCTAAATGTATACATAAACACATATAAATACATGCGTGTATAATCCTCTATACAATTATATTGTTTAATTTCAGCAGATTTATATTTCTTCAGAATGTTGCAACAAATGTTTATTACCCATTCCTGAAATCACATATTTCCACAAATTTAGCTAGTTACGTAATTATTGAATATTGAAATTTCAAAATTAACTCAAAATTAAAATTTTTGTTTCTCCTCTGATTGCGAGTCTACATAAACATTTTTTAAAGAGAGAAACTTAATTTAAAGAGTAATTATTAAGATGTATAATGCTAGAATTGAAAGAGCTGTAAACGATAATCTATTCATTTTCCGTTAAAATGATGATAATGCAGGTAGCCTGTATGCAAATGTAATATGTAGGAAGTCATTGTTACATCTCAAGTTACATTCTTTCGCTGTAACAATATTGTGAAATTCCTATACGGATGTTGGAGATTCGGTGAGAAACGTGTAGATCCGCGACAACCTCGATTCGCATAATTAAATGTCGGTGTCGTACCACCTGCGATTTCATAAAGTTTAAAGTTCTAATTAGCGAAGATGTCACGCTAACAATCCTCTTTCTCAAGTTACCACGTAATCTAGCCTTTTCTCAAGCTAATGATTTTACGACGACGCACACTACGATTTAATCTATTTCACAATGTATTGTTTTGTAGAAAATTATAGAGGCTGCATACCAAAATTGTATCTTAAATATGAAAAAAGAGCTTAAAAATTGTATGTAAATTATTGCTCACAATATACTTTAGATAAATTTAAATAACTGAAGCAATCAAAATTAAACTTGTTTGCGTTATCGTGATTGATTTTAGTTTTTTTATTTTACCATAAATATTCACGTCGCGTGTGTCACAGTTATATTATTATCAGGATAAATTTAAAAATTACTCAGTTTCTATTCCGCAAATAATTTTACAAATTTATTAAGCAATATTAAAGGTTTAATATTTTGATGTAAAAATATGCAAGTGCAATATATATATATATTAATTTTTAACAACTTATTGATAAATTTTGACAGAATTGAAAAAAAGTTTATAGCAAAATAAGTGAGCACATTAGGCATTACATTTTTTCATTCTTATATATATATTTTTTATAAAAAGGTATATGTCTTTCTGCTGTTATCATCTGTGGTACTTTTGATATGGCTTTTGCATTGGACGCAATATTTCCTAAGAATGCGTTAGCTAGCGTACAGTAAATTTTTATTGAGTATTATTTATTTAACCAGAGAGAAGCCTGAGAATGGACGTGCTCACGTTTTAGAAGAAATCCGTTCACTGGCGCCTCCATGTGCATAAAACGTACACATTAAACTACGTAGCCATGGATATTTCCAGCTGGTAACATATTATATTCAAGATTCTGCTCCATGGTATGTAAATGATTGTTTGATTCTATTCCTTAATTGCTATGTCCACAAAGTATAATTGCGTAACAAAGAATTATAAAAAATAATAATTAAAATTGGAATAATTTAAGCCTAGAAAGATATTAAAAATGAGAAAAAATCGTTAAGGATGTACAAATTTTGATATTTATTTAACAAATTTTGTCTTATTGTATGCATGTACATATAAATGAAGTTATAAAATTATATATGAACACGATTTTTTCTGCAATCTGTTCTACATTTACCGGATATAATTTTTTTGTTATTAAAAATATCTCGGCAAAACTTGGAGAATTATTATAAATAAATTATATGTATACTTTTACTTTAAGATTGATTAATTTGAAATAAGACTTAATCCAGCAAAAATGGATTAGCCTCTATAGAGACTATTATCCCCACAGATTTTAATCGGTGGCCCTATTTTCTTTGCATGTGTTTTTCTGCTTTACATTTGTATTTATATTTTTTATTTTTAAATTTTTGTTTCATTATTATCCATATTATCCAATTATTTCGCGTCAAACTATACAATTCTCTAATGACGTCTAATTCTATATCATTAATTATAAATAACATTTCGTACAATTTAATATTATAACATAAAATAACATGATATAATAGTATAATATAATATAAATTTATGATATTATAATATAATATTATAATATTATAATATGATAATAAAACAATTAAATGTTGTGTGATAAATGAAATAAATTTTTTAATGTGTATAAACTTATGCTCTGTTGGCGCAATATTTGATATTACTTTTGATATCTACTTTTATAACAAAAATAAAACAACATTGTTTCACAATAGCTATTTTGACGGTCGCGGATATTTGATGCTCTTTTCTTAAAAAAAAAAAAGATATTGTTATTTCAAATACAAATTCTCTCTCCTGATCCTTTGCTATCCAATGGATGTACAGTAAAATTATTCAAATTTAGATTGATATCCGCAGGAATGTGACCCGAAAATTGAGAAGGGATTATTAATTTTATCATCGGCCCACGATTCGACACTAAAGGACACTAACCAAATAATTATCTCAATCGGTATCGACCATTATACGGTATTCTTCCGTAACCAATTGTAAATCTTCCCGTAATACTTGTCAAACCAACGTATGTCGGATTCCACTCGTTCTATCGCTTGTTGTATAGTTCGCGTTGAGCCAAATTCATCCAGATGTTCTTTTACAAACTCTACCAGCTAAAAGATAATAACATATAAAAAATAGATACATTAATTTTTTGAAAGAGTAATGAGAACCTAGTGGAAATTAATTACGTACGTGCTTCCATCTGTTTATCAAATTGATTAAAGAGCTTAACATTTGTGTTGTGTTTTCTATTTAAATTTGTTTTAAATAATTTAAAAAATATATTTATACTATTATTTTTTTCAACTTACGTCTTTCAATTCGTATCTTGTACTTATTCCCTTTGTTGCTGCCTTTGCGACTTCATTAAAAGATGACGTCCCAAGACTAGATATAATGAAAGATTTATGTTATATCAAACTTTCATAGTAAAATTTAATTCGATCTAATAAGACAAAGATTCATGGCAATAAAAATTATAATATAAATTTGTGATATTTCCTAGCGAGATTAATTTCTAACGAAACTAATGATGTTCTCTATTTTTAAAGCCTTGTGTACACGATACTAGAAATCGGTCCGAGTTTCGGTTTAAGCCAATGAAACTGCTGCTTTTCTGTAAGAGCTGCAAGTTGATTGGCTTAAACCGAAACTCGGACCGATTTCTAGTATCGTGTACACAAGGCTTAAAAAAGCTTTCTGTAATAGAAACATATGAATGTAAAATATACAAACATATGAATATAAAAATAAAGGATTGACGCTAAAGCTTACTATTTCTTGAGATGTTCCCATTTATCTCTAAAGTAATTAAACGTGAGTGACTGCCCGACAACATTGTTAGCTATAAATCGGAAAACCATGGTGGCATCTTGCTTCCTGATTCCCGAATTTTCCGTAAAGGCCCAATCTAAAAGTTGATTTAACAGCCATATCTCCCTTGTGCAGGCTAATGCGTTCAAGAGTAGATTCTTTTCCGATCCTACGTTGGTTCCTCGGTATCGCTGCCAAATAAATTCCCATTCACTTTGTCCACCCACTCGAACAGCCGTGCAATAAACCACGCTCCTCAAGTTCGGCGAAATTCTAAATACAAAATTTGTAATGGCTACAAAAATATGTGTAAATAGCTTTATCACATATTCTAAAGCTAACGAATAATTTATAGTGTTACAATTAATATGTTTAATTCGCCAACAGAGCGAATGGAACAACTTCATCGTTGCGATCTTGTGCATCAAAAAATGCAATAATGTGTCAATAAATAATCCAGTTTTAAATAATACATAATATGATATATGACATTTCTACTTACGGATTATTAACATCCGGATCAGGATTGTTACGCCAATACCTGAATTGTTGCACGGCGTTCGTAACACAATCCTCATGGTCGAAGTTACATGCCCAAGTTAGAACATCAATTCGTGTCAAAATTGTCAGCTGAGAATCTGTTATTTCGTCAGTGAAACCGACTTGCTTGTATACATTATCGAGTAGTTTTAATACAAACAACTAAAAAAATATTGAAAGTGAAAATAATAAGTATTATTTATGTTTTATGCTAACACTATGGAACATCTAATTAAATAATTATTGATATTTTTCATAAATATCTATATAACTGTTAACTAATACTCTAGTTTGATGAATACATACACTGAATTTGTCATGACTTGGTGTTTTGATTAACATATCTTTTAAGAAATCTATGCCTCTGAAAGCTGCCCTCCAAGGAAAATACTCGATTTCGCGGACCAAATAAGATATAACATCGAAAGCGATATTGTAGTCGAGCTTGCCAGCTCTAGCCAAGTTAAGAGCGTCGTCGATCAATTGCGCTCGGTTATTCGCCGAGATACGTGTGAAATTTTGTTTCAATTGTCTAATTATCATTTGCCAGTTTGTTCTGTCATAATTCACTCTATAGTACGCTGTTATATAAGCATAATATACATATATTATCTAACGTCGCATTTATATTTTTATAATATGGAACCAATAAATTTATCATCTTCTAAAACTTTTTAGTATCTTTCCTTCTATAAATTTGAACAATTTCCTTTATATATTTCGATTTACAATGTTTTTCTTTAATTACTCGAAAAATTTATGTTCTTGATATTATTCTTGATACATTTCTAATAAATTAAAAAAAAGTTTTAGATTAGTATCCCCTTAATGGTATTAAGGGTATTAACAAAATTGTTCAAAATTATTTTACAATTAATATTCTTTAAAAAAACTAAAGATAAATATTAATAAATTTTGCATTATAAGAATAATTTTTAAAATTTTTACTACAAATATAATTCTTGTATCATGGATACTGTATCAGGATATAGTTACCAGTTTCTTGCACATTGAATATTATCCATTCAAATGGGCTTACACGGAAATCGTTAAGGATAATCGAGCGTTCCGCTTTTAGCCATTCCGTAGGTTGAGTGTTATTAAAGTTTAATTGCTTTTCCCATGTATAAGTAATAGGTATCCACCATAATGATTCAGATGTGATCGTTGTGTCGTTATTGTCAAGCAGAAAACGTTCCTGCGAAAAATAGACGGCGCGTACAATGCTATTATAAATCTCTTAAAATCTAAATAATTCGTTAATTAAATAGTTGCCCGTAACAGCATTATAATGTAACATTATATATTTCATAATCTTCTTTTGTGACGAAACAAAGTATTTTACATGTAATAGAAAGATTATCTCAAGTATTTAAATATAATAGAAAGATTATCTCAAAGACTCAGCCTCGCGCCTTTAATTCTATTATTCACCGTATTATGTTACTGACTTTTATTCGTTTAATTTATTATTTCTTTTAAATTAGTTGATCTATGGAGTTCGAAATGTCCCTACGTTATTATGTATTCATGAGAGATTAAACTGTTTATTATTTTTGACATCTCTTGAATTACTCGTTATTAGCATCTTGAATTCATTATTTAATAGAAAGATGATCAAGTGTAGAGAATGACTGTACAAGTCAGCCACATTGGCTTTTACTTGTTAAATGGTCATTTAATAAATCGCACTTTATTGAATTATTATTTAATTTATAATTATTAAAATACCTGTGTCAGCATAATAATACTGTCGTTGTAGGTTCGTGAGACAGTAACTACAGGAAAGCCGGTTTGCAATGTCCAAGTATCCATTATTTCTTTAACAGTTACGTTTGGATGAAGTACCTTATCTTTGTGAGCTTGTTTGGTCAGAGCGTACCACAAATCATTTTGTTCAGCATTTTGATAAGCTCTATTTGATAGAAATATCGTCAATTATTGTCGCATTATATAAAACTTTATTTATAAAATCTTATTTATATTTATAATATCGCAAAAATATTATTGTTAATGATTATTGATTTTAAATCGTTTTATATATAAATAAGCAAAAGTTTACTAAATAATCTTTACTTATTTACTTATTACTTCACTTACTTTTCATTCAAATAATTAGTCAGACCCTTCTCGAAAACATTTATTGTGAGAAAATGCGCCATCATTCTTATTATGGTAGCACCTGAGCAATTTTAGTATTCATGCAGTTACATTAGATTTCTTTAGAATCGTCATAATTTACTAATTAAATTTTAAATTGTCAAGTACCTTTTCCATAAGAAATCCTATCAAAGATTTCATTGATTTCATCCGGATGACCGATTTCAATGGATATGGGGTGGGAAGATTTCAAAGCGTCTAAACTAAATACATCTTGAAGTTCGTCAACGACGAATTGATCCAGCATTCTCCACGTCGGTTCCAGCTGTATGTTTCAAGAATATGACAAATTTACATTACAATATAATATATAAAATATATTCAAAACATTCAACATTTTCTAAGTCATATTTCTCAAATTGCCGAATTGCCAACGCAACAATTTTGACAATGCGTGCGATATATAACCCAGGGTCAATAAACGGCTTACTGCATTCACGCCGATATATTCCATATAAGTGGCGAAACCCTCATTCAACCAAATATCCGTCCACCAACTTGGAGTCACTAAGTCTCCAAACCACTGATGACTGATCTCATGTGATACAGTGGTAGCTACACGCTGCTTCCTAGCACTGGTCGATATGCCTTCCTGATACAACATCTCTGTCTCTCTAAATAGACAAAATAGCATAGTATTTCCGTATCTCATACAATTATTAGCGTATTTCGCGTATATTTATGAAATTATAATAATTTTGTAAATTATAATGATAGAAGAATTAACTATTTCCAGAAGAATTTTATAAACTGCTTCTGACTACAGTTTTAATAATCTCGTAAATTATCTTAAAATATAATTATTTGTATATATTAACGATAAAGATTTAATCTCTTTTCAAGCACAAATCAAGTCACGTAGTAACAAAATAGATTGGTTTTAAAATTGTTTTAACGTTTGTAGATTAATCATGAGTGAATATATTGTATATGACTCAATGGTTACTCCAATATCATATATAAATCTACTTCCGATGAAACTTCCACCTTCATGATATTATCAAAAAAATATTAAATAAATTATTAATATATTAAATAAATTATATATATATAATTAAATAAATGTTTCCACGGCCAACGAAATTGTAATACTTCTTATAAAAAAATATCAATTTATCGGAAGAAATGACGGAAATATTTATTAGCCACATACTTTTCGAGTATATACTTAAGGGCGTTTTTGTCAGTAAAGTAATAACATACTATTTTACATAATACAAATAATTATATATAAGTATGTAGAATATAGAAGAATGACTGTATTATGAAACAGAATAATTTCTATGCATCGCAACGCGTTTCGAAATTCATTCGATGATATTTACGATATTGCAAAATGGGATTAATGTTCTCTTATTTTATACAATAATGAAATAAAAATGTAATTATTAATTGTCAGTGCGCATATGACATCCTTACCTAAATGTTAACAATCCCCAATTTTCCATGGCGCCGGCGGCGAAATCAGGTAGCGCGACCATATCCATCTTTGGTAAAGGGAATTTGATTTTGAAATAGTCCTCGAAGTATCTGAGTACTTCCGGTCCAATATTCAAGCTATATTGTGCTTGATCAATGGCATTGTGACGCGCCCAAACTGTAAAGTTTCTATTTTCTGATTCCCGTACATCAAAATCAGAAACTACGAAGGCTACCAAGTACGTAGACATCGGTACCGAACGCTTGTAATGATCCCACACGTATGTGTTTAAACCGGGCCTGATTATAAAAAAAAAAATAAGAAAGAAAATGTTCCTTAAAATTCTGCAATACTTACTTAAATAATTTGGGGGGGGGGGAACAGCATAAGTGTCGTTTATTCGACCCAACTGGCCAAATTTATTTAAAAAACGCTACGTTTCGACCGTGATTTCGGTCCTTTTCAAGCGTATGGATACAAATTATTTATTAGTTCAGCATAATGACCAAACTATGCCGTATCTAAAAAATAATTAGTGCCTTGATATCCAAAGAATTAAAATGTAGGTATATGTATGTTGGAACGACATATTCGTTATTCGTTCAATTGTCGAAGGACTCGTCAAAGCTGTGACACTGTTCGACTGATAAACCAGTGCGACGGCATGAAACTACGTTATAATGCGAAAATATGACACAGTTACTCACACTGGCGTCCGTTTCACTATTCGAGGCATATTCGAAATGGATGTCATGTTTCTGGGACGCGCTATGTTAATTTGGAATTTGGCTTTCAAAGCCGGTTCGTCGAAACATGGAAAAGCACGGCGCGCATCCGTTGGTTCAAACTGAGTCGTAGCAATCCATCTATAATACAGAAATCCGATATCTTTAGCAAACAATCGACAGGAGTTCTCGTTTGAATCTATACATAAGTCAAACACACACTCGCAATAAGACTATTCAAATAATTACTCGCTCTATTCTCTAATCAAAACACTTTGCAATAAGTCCAAGTATAATAGTGTGAATAGTATAATGATATTAAAAATTAAGAGATTTAGCGAAATAATTTTAATAACTTCTTCCCTCTCCCTTTCTCTTCGGGAAATAAATTTAAATTTGTCTTTCGACAAATTAAAATTTATCTATGCTGTGCTTTTTTTATCTAATTAAATGTTCTGTAGATTAAAGTTTCAGGTTTTAGATTTTAGATGAGCAATTTATTGAGCAATAAATATAACAGCTTTATATCAAAATACGCTTGTGTTAAATAGTACATTTAATTAAGTCAGTTAAAGCATAAAGAAGCAACTCTCAATTTACATCAGCCACGAAGTTTTATTGTGACATCGTTTACCTCGTCTGATTGCCGACCATATACGAGCTCCTATAGAAACCTTGCAGATTGTCGTTCAAATAGCCAATGAACTTGAGATGCACGACGTATTTATTGCCTTTTTTCAACGTGTTCGATGTTTTAATCACGTGAAATTGCTTGTCGATGTCGTTTTTTTGCTCAGCGATCTTGATTACGGTCTTGTTATTCTTGTTATTAGCCGAGTACTTAACGATATGCGTAAAGTTTTCATCGATCTTTATACAAAAGGCGTGCAGCGTAACATTGTTCGTATCCTCTGTCACGTTTACTAAAATTTTGACCTAGACAAATCGATAATATTTCTATTTTTATAAGAAGCAGTCTTTATAAGAGAAATTAATAATACGTTTAATTTTTTCTTTAAGTGCCGCGAAATTGTATTTTTAATTATGCATGTTCCTACTTATCTCATTGTAGGATTCAAAGATATTTCAGAATTGTATACAGAATTTTATAAAAATGTATAATTTTTTCAACACAAACATAACAGTAAAATTTTTTAAATGTTTTCCTTCAATAGCAATTCGAAAAATCGTCGCAAATCAGACCAGTCGACAATTCGTAGAAAAGTAACAAGAACAAAAACAAATTTTAAATTATAATTAATCGGGAGTATCACAGGAACGCATATATTCTATTTTTTCAGTACATGAATGTTAACGATTGTATCAATTACTATACATATGTCTGTTCGTGATGGCAATAACAACGTATACACACATATATATATATATATATATATATATATAGGGTGTCCGAAAAATCGCCTACTCCACTTCGGGAGGTGATTCGGGACCCAAAAACAAGCAAAAAAGTTCATACAAACATAGGTCCGGAAATGAGCCGTTTGAGTTATAGCCACTATGTTATGTTCAAAAATCGTAATTTAGAATCCGCTTGGCATCACTCTTTCTTAATTATTTCTTAAATTAAAAATTTTTATTTTTAAATATTTTTAATTTTTTTAGTTTTAATTTTTTTACTTTTTTTCAATTTTTCAATATTTGTAAATACGATTACATTATTTTTAAAAGAAATCAGTTGTTTTCACGGCTATTCAAAATCAGTTGTTTTCACGGCTACTTGAAATCAGTTGTTTTCACGCCTATTCAAAATCAGTAAGTAAATCACGGCTTTTCAATAAGTTTCAAATTGTTATTTAACAACACCTTATTTTTAGGTTGTATCTAATCTTTCCGTATTCATCAATGGATCGTTTAAGTTTTAATGAATTAGCTGATATGCATCTTATGTATGGTCTTGCTCAAAGTAATGCTGCCGAGGCAAGAAGATTATACATCCAGTCTTTTCCAAATCGAGATGTACCGGGAATAGCGTCTTTTCGAAATGTAGACAGAAACTTGAGAGAATTTGGTAATTGTAATTAAAAAAAATTGAAAATAAAAATTTACGATTTTTGAACATAAAAGTGGCTATAACTCGGAAACGGCTCATTTCCGGACCTATGTTTGTATGAACTTTTTTGCTTGTTTTTGGGTCCCGAATCACCTCCCGAAGTGGAGTAGGCGATTTTTCGGACACCCTGTATATATATATATATAGAATTGAGAATTAAGTAAGTTAGAAAAACGTTATGCTTTCAATTGCTATTGAAAAGTAATCATTTCATAATGCAATCAAATTAGTTTGTCTATAAATAATTGTAAGAAGTCACTTATAATGTCAAAAAAAGAAATATTTTTGGCAAGTGGTTAACACTGCTGACTTCTTCATAATTATACATAGATAAATCAGCTTGATTGCATTATGAATGACTATAAGTACTTTTCAGTGACAATTGAAAGCATAATGTTTTTCTACACATAGATTGCTGTAATAAAACAATAAGTTATATAGTGACATAATCTATAATTAAAAAATATAACTATAAATTTTAAAAATTATATTTAAGATAGATCGAATATTACAATGCGACACTCTCAATCAATTCATGCAATCTATTTAAAATTATTATTATTATTACTATTTTTAAATATATGGAAATAGATAATTGTTAGAATGTGTTTGCAGGTACATTTATAAACAGAATACTATTAATTTGTTTGTTACAAAAAATATCATTGAATTATAAAGCATTACCTCGCCATGAAAAGTGAAGTTACCCTCCCATATAAAAGGTATCAGCCATAATTCGTACAAATCGGGTACGACAGCTTTCGATAATTTGACATAATTTTTCTTTATCGATATCGAAAAATTTAAAAACGAATCACCATTAGATGCCTGAAGTTGTTTCTCCTCGCGACAAGGTGCAAAATAATACACCAATAAACCCACGCCAACCAAGCTGGTCAGAAAGAAAATGCCCAAGAAAAAAGTGCCACATGGCGAAATCGTATAGCCACTTTTGCGTTCAAACATGGTTGTGTGCGCATCCATTATTGTCAGAGCTTCGACAACGATGGAACGAGACTGAGTCATACGTGAGCCTAAAAAAAGATATGCATGCGCGCTTTTCAGTTTTATCGCTCCTTCAGCATACTAATCGTTTCTTAGCGTAATTATGAATAAATTAACATTATTTTTCATTATCTACGCCATTGCACATCGTCAAACTATTTGATGCTTATGTTACAGCATAGTGTCTTTATATTCATTGTTATGTGTAATTGTGTTAATAATTTCAATGATTTTAATAATATAATGTAACAATGTCATAACTTTTCATTATGTCTCTTTAATATTTTCTTTCTTTTAAAATCTTATTTTGTAATGTTTCTTATTGCCATACTGAATGTTAAATATTAAAAAATCTAATAAATAATAAATTTTTCAAAATAATAAAAAGAAAACGTCTCTAAGTCAAAGGTTCTATTACTAAAATCAAGATTGATGTCACGATATATAAAATATGTATGTACATAAAATAGATTAACGTAGTACTTCGTTTCTTGTATAGAAATTGCAAGTAACGTTATCATAAATGTTACCGCAGCAGGAGAAGGTCACACGCGCTGATGATTATATGTTTAGTTTGTTTACGTAAAGGTGGAAAATATATGGAAGTTTGCAAAAGCGATAATAAACGGTTACTTTAAATGTATATAACGAAAGATATACATGCATGTGTATATATATTATTAATTATTTTAACAATAAGATATGAATAGAAAGAGAGAAAAGTGAAGAAAAAGAAAGTATTCAAATATAGACACAGTATTTTTTTACAATAAAATAGTATGAAAAAGTCAGTCGAAACATTTACAGAGGTCGAAAAATTTACACGATATATCGCGTAATTGTTGTTGAAATGATATGTCTAACGATACCTTCTTGCCTAATGACGCAAAAAGGGGACATATTCGTTTAAACTTTTATTATTTTTTACTCGTTTCTTTAAAATGCAAAATATATTTTAACTATTTACAAAAGACGTTTTTCTAAAGTGTTACACAAATATTTATATAAAAAAGTTTTTTTTCAATATCCATTTAATGTTAAATTAATACAAACAAAAGGACGCGCGAAATTTTTCAAATACAAATATCCGTTTTACAAGTAATGCTAAATACTTTAGTAATAACTACCAAATAATTTGATAATTACCATAGTATTTGTTAACTATAACCAAGTACTAATATTACACCGTATAGGTATTGTTGTCACAAACATTGCGTAAATGAATCGTAGCTCCGTCTAGGATTAGTATAGCTCTTATTTGTATACCTGCAAAAAATTAAAATTTGTAGACTAGAAGTGTAAGAAATTAAAATATTTAAGTACCCTAAAAGTGCGAAAAATTAAAGTATATACTTTAAGTGTGGAAAAAATTAAAACTTGTAGGCTAGAAGTGTGAGAAACTAAAATGTATACCCCAGAAGTGCAAAAATTTATAGTTTATACCTTAAATTTGTGAAAAATTAAAATTTGATTAATATTTTATCCGGTAAAAACAAATCAACTTAATAGAGGCCCTCCCACCGCCTCCCACCACCCCCGCCGACTTCAACCGGCGATCCTCTTTTCTTTGGATGTGTGCTTTTTATTATTTATTTTTTTTTATCATAGAAGTTACAATATATAACAATGTATAACATTACAATTTATTTATCACAATTTTTACAATTTATTTTACATTAAAAAATAGAAAACATACAGAATTATTATACATTTATATAAAATACAATAAATTTAATACGTTACAAAGAAATTCGAGATATTTATATACTTACATTTATATTAAAAATGCATACATTTGAGATATTTTACTAATGCCAGATTACACGAAGGCGTTCGAAATAAGTATAATAATATCAAAATTCACTACTTTTAAATCAGGAATTTGATTAGTGCAAAAACTGCAAAAAATCAACTTTTTGTTACTAAATACTCTCATTATAGAAAAAAATCCGAGAAATTTCGTGGTTCAAGTCAACGATCAAATAAGAAATAACTAGACCACCGATTTTATCAGAGCCCCCCCGTCGATGACACACCGTCAGTTGCTGACGTAGAGAAGAACGGCTCTCAAGATGGAAAGTGAGCTGAATATACCTTGATTTGTCGAGCCCCGTGAAATCAAAAGATCGAGAAAGAAAGTTTAATAATAACCCGTTGAACGTCAAGGGCCCCGCTACAGGAAGGAATGAATCCCAGATCTTCCGGATTGCCCCCCGATAGCGGTCATTTGAACAACGAGTTAACGACAGTCGTTTTTCAAATCATTGCATCCTGCCCGTATAATTACACTTGAAATATTCTTCCATTATTAAGATGTATTTCTTTCTTATAATTAAAATGTATATCCATTACGATATATATATATATATATTTCTCTTATTAAAAAAATATATGAATAGAATAACTGATATCGAGGAATAGTTGCAACCAAGTATATTTAATAACAAAATGCATGAAATATATGCATTTGATAATTAATATTGATATTCTGGTAAAATCTTTAGAAATGATTTTCTATGAGAAAAAATTGAAAAATAAAATATAGTCGTTTGTAACTGCATTATATCATAAAATGTAGCGTAATTGTATCCTGCTACATTTTTTATTTTTTTCTTCTCTTTTTAAATGTATTCTTTATTTCTTTTCGTTTCTTTCTTTTTCCTTTTTTCTCTTTTTCTTTTTTTTTCTTTTTTCTTTCTATTTTATAAACAGTTATTTTATCCATATCTACATTAATGTCTTTTCATCAGCAAGACAGAAGCATGATGAAACCATATTATTAATACCGAATAGTCATAGTTTTTGTTATTCAATTTTATTGGCTGGATGTGGGCACAGCACTCCGCAAGGAATGACTCCCATCACCCTTTTTCATTGCGATAGTTTTCACGAGCTCCTGTGACGGTTGTTTCAGATCGTACGCCCATCCGATCATCGCATACGAATCTATGAATAACGTGGCAAGATTATATTTGAAATAATTATGAAACTCGGCAGCCTTGTAGTCCCACGGGAAGACATGATGATAATTGTGCCAGCCTTCACCGCCCGTTGTAATTCTAACCCACCAATTTTCTGTTGGATTTATGTATCTGTCATCAAAATAAACGAGGGAAAATTACTCGTAGGCGACACAGAATAGCGCAAGCTTCGAAATTTCTTTCGATCAAGTTTATTAAATGTATAAATAATTGTAAATTTAAAATTATTTGGATCTTAATTATGTGCTTACGCATTGTATGGCTTTGAGCCCCAGAGATGAGCCACACTATTCACGGTCCAAGTGGCGTTTAAAATGACAGTATAACGAATAATCTGTGATACGAAAGCTCTAGACCATGTTTCATTCCATCCGTACACAGGCACCATCACCGGAAGCAGGAAAGCGAAGATAAATTTGAGTATCGAATGATATCTGCGAAATATCATAAATTAATTATGATATGCAGTTTTCTTATTTTACATATCGTTACGCATTATATCTTGCAAGAAAACCCTCGTAAAAAAAAGATTTTCTAAAATAAGATTGCAGAAAAATGTCGGAATAATAAATACTCATTTTCAAGCTGAATCAAATAAATGGGAATAAATTTCCTCTTGTTCTCTTTTGTTCTTTTTTTTTAATATAAAAGCATCTTGCGTATTTAATTATTCATTCTCTGCGCAAACTTACTTGCGATCAAATTCGGCGATAGGATCGGCCAATATATCGCTCATATCGACCTGACGACCCCTTCGGATCATCTCCGGATGTTTCTTCATCATCAGCCAGCCTACGTGGGAGTAAAAGAATCCTCGTTTACTACTGTGCGGATCTGCGTCCGTATCCACATATTTGTGATGCACCCGATGATCTCGCACCCACTCATAAAGGTTGTTCTAGAAAAAAAAAATTGTTAAAAAAAATTCTTTCGTTTTGCACCACACGAAATGGTAATTATAAACGTTCGATTACCATGCCGGCCGAAGCGTAGCAAACGACAAGTATAATTCTAAGCGGCCATTTTGCCTTGTAAGATCGGTGGGACCATAAACGATGAGCACCAACGATGAGGCCTTTCATTCCCAATATATACATAATATATGCTTAAAATAAAATAAAAAAAAAACAACACAATTTAATAACATTAGTTATGCTCATGAAAACGCATAGGAATAATTAACGTATATCTCGCGATTGTACAAGTAGCTCCGGTTATTGGTACAATTAATCTTTTATAACATTCTGTTGTCTGCAATGCTATGGATTCTATTGACTGTAAAACTAGAGAGTTTCGAAAAAAAGCATATAAAATTTAAATTGTCCTACTTGACCTGTATCAAATACGCTGTTAATTTTTATATTAATTATTATTATTATTTACATTAGTGACGGCTTCACACACACACACACACACATCAATTTTAATGACTTTTATATATAGATATCGTCAAGGCAGACACGTGGAAAGTTGAAAATCAATCTGGAATTATTTTATTTTTTTTTAATGTCTTATGTATAAGTATAAATATAAATATAAGTATAAGTATAAATGTATAAGTATTGTTCGCGATTACGAATGCTCGAAATCACAAATGTTCTAGAATATTATTATTTTTAATTTATCGATACTGCTAATCGTCATAGCGTGTGAGGTGTAATATGATATTTATCAAGAGGATCGCAACGGCGTATCAGTTTCGCGTTCATGTTTTGATAATATTATTATTATTATGTCGAGCCGCTCTTTGTAATTCGCCGGCACGGTCTCTTTGGCCATCGATTTTCTAAACAAAGATAACCGTTAGATAAAAGTCTTGGTCTATTATTTCATCTACTGTTGCTAAGAGCTCGTCATCCCTGACGTGTTCTTTGTTCCGCGTGAATATAAGAATTTACGAAACTTACGGCGCGTTACTATTTGCCATTAGTTTGTTAAGAGTAAATCTGTCATCGTCGATTGCTCGGCAATGATCAGTACGGGTAGTTCGACACGGCGAACAAGAGAGAGTTATTTCATTTAAAACACCAGTATTCTCAGTTTCAGTCAAAATGATCAAATGTGTTTCTAAATTACGTTGTTTTTTAATTCCGTTGACCTTTATTATTTTTCGTTGTTTAAATAAAGTGTTTTGTGTTACTTCAGTTCTTCTGTGTCGGTGATCTCTCATCCACTTTACCCCTTCTCACAGTCCTCACTTATACGCGCGCGAACATGGTGTTAGAAAATTACGTTTTATTCATTAAATTTATTTTATTAATAACTTTGTAAACAATTTGCACTTTTTAAACAACGAGCGATGGCTAAAATCTTTTGAAAGTTATACAGGGTCGTATTCTTGACAATATATATTGAAATCGGTGAAGTCGCTACTAATGTAAATAATTATCTTTATATTTTTCTGAGTGTTTCAAAGTGGCGATTGAATTACTTTTATGATGTGTTTTTTAACTACCGCGACATTCGACAATTAGTGATGATTTATGACAAAATCGATATTGTATCAATAGAAATAAAAAGTTTTGAACTACAATGTGCTGGCTTGTATTGAATGTTCTTTTCAATCGTTTATTTCAATCAACTGTCGTCCGTTTCAGAAATCGTTGAAATCGACTTTGTCTTTTTTAATAAATGTGCGATATAATTTTAATCAAATTGTTATGTTTAAGACATTTAATCCTATAATGAAATTATAAAAAATGGGTCCTTTCCTAACGGACTATAGTTTACTTTTTTGTTATACGTATTTTCTCAGAGTATTAAAAAAAATCGAATTAACAAAAAATTTTTTAAAGGATACTCACCCCAAGCGATTGTCTTCAGATTTTCGAGAAATTTAAAAGAAAAACAGGCATATACGAAGTATAAATGGAGAACACTAATAAATATTATATTACGCCACTTCAGTTCCGTTTTGAACCAGCCTTCAGGTTTTGTATAGATTTCACTTTTGTTTTGTATGCCATTTTCATCGTGTATCTTCATAGCAGCGGAAGAGTCTTCCTTTTGAATAACTTTCTCCGTAAATATTTTTGAATTTTTGCTTGAAATATTCGATGCCATCTTCATTTTCATATTGCTGGACCGAGAATCCAAAAAATCAGTTTTACGCTACCAGCAAATAACTCTTCCACAACACACACACACAAAAGCAGTCCTAAAAAAATAAAAAGATAGTTTTATAATAAGTTTATACGTTCACCATTAATAGGGTTTAACAACATCTGTAGTTATAACTATCGACATCTGTTCGTATCAGTTTTGCCGGTCCGCTATGTATGTACATACGCGTCGGGACGTAATATCTCGGTCGAAGTTACTCCGCGAACGTGGAGAAGAAGTCCAATAAGAAACTGGATTGTCGTTGGTAGTTCACACTTTATTTTACAGTTTCGGAGTATTATCGCGCTCTACGTGTCGCTCTCGTGGCTTCTGAAGGCTCACATTTAGTGAGCCCCTGGCCGCGACCGAGGAACGGTTTCCGCACGCAAAACGCGTGATCGAAGCGTGATCAACGGCCCCGTCTTCGCAGGCATGGAATTTCGTAAATATTCGATCACGCGTTCCGCACCTGCGGTGGCGAGCTTCTAACGACATCATATAAACATTAGTTAAATACCATTTTATAACTCCAGTTATTACAAACGATTCAAAAGATCATGATCTTTTTATATTATGTATTTTCCCATTGCTCAGATAAAATCAAAAATTGTTTTTTTTCTCAGTTGAAGTGGCTTATTAGAGATATTACTTAAAAAAGAAACGCGTTAGCAGTACTAGTACCTTCATAATAAAATGGATGACGTGCAGAGCTATTGTTATTTGTAATTATAATATAAATATATTGATAGCGTATATAAAAATTTAAAAAAAAGCAGAGAATTTCGATCAAAAATTCAATAAAAATAGGGGGTGCGTTCAGAAATTACGTTTAGGCACACCTAGATAACTCTAATGCTATAGTGTATGTAACGTAAACTATAGCTTAGAGTTACTCAGGTTGAATTTCTGATCGCAGCCTAGATAGTAATTAGGAAGAGCGCCTCTCGCAAGTTCCTGCAAACATGTGACAGTCTTATGCTTGAGCAGCGCACTTGTGGGGCTCATCGACCGAGCGGAGAGGCAAGAAAACAGACATCTAGCTCTCGAAAATTGCCTTAAAATTGCAAGTAATTCCGAGCACATTTAAATTTTAAATATTTCGAGTCTCGTAGAGCGGCATTCTCTCTTGACCGAAATTTCAATGGAATAGAAAAGGTAAATGTGGCTACAAGAGTCGACGCGGATGTTTGTGTGTATAATATAATATTACTTAGCTATAACATATGTGAAATTTACTAAAATTTAATTTGTTACATTATCCTATATAATTAACAGTACGAGTTACAATCCATTTGTGTTCCTACCTACCCGAAGTAATATCTCTATGCATGTATTCTTTGCCTATCCATATATTTCTATATGTTATTCATATATTCCTACCTAATATTTCATATTCCTATCATGTTTCTATTTACCTAACACCTTATTCCTGCCTACCCGAATTTATTAGTTTATTTAGTTTTATTATTATTAGTTTATTTAAATTGTCAATATTAACTAGTCGCGACCGCAATTACCCGAAATTAAGGAAGTAAAGATTTTAAAAGAGAGTTTAAAAGATATGTTAAGTTCGCGATTCATTGAGATTAAACTGGGAGACGTCACTTTTCCGTCTCCGATTACGCGTACACATGTGCAAATATTACCCTACCTGTATATGCACATTATACACTAAATTGGTGGTGTTCAACACCAACCTACTTGTGTAGATCTTCTCTCCTTTGACCAGTTTGACCATTTCATGGCCAAATCCATTCTGGCAAAGCCAGAGACAAGAAGAAGGAATACTCTTTCTGTTTGCGCCTGATCATAGACGGCAGATGAGCGTAATGATTTTACGCTTTTTCCCACGATGCGCGAAACACGACCACGTCGCGAAGGGCCATTTGTAACAAAATTAAATTAAGTAATTATAAAATTACTAGCGTTCAAAATCTACTTATTCTCGTATATACTAATTTACGCAAGTGATCATTTTCTCGATTAAAAACAAAAAAGATTTTAATTAGTTAGGAGCTGTTAATTTGGAAAAAACCTTTTAAGCAACCGCGTATAATCCGAATAAATTCGACCACATTTTACGAATAATAGAAACTTGAATTACATCTGATATAAGCATGCAGGACTTAAATAATAAAAATCCAAAATGTAAATGAATAAACAATATTGACAAACGCGAACTGAAAAAATCTAAGACCCATTTTTTTCGATATCGTTTCGCATATCGAGTCTCACCTCAAAAGGGTGAAAAATAAAGAATTAATGACGTGAGATCCAAGAGAGATAATCAAGTTCCCACACAATATTGAGCTAATGTGAATACTTTGTGCACTCGAGCAAACAATTTGAATTTTGATAGCTACATCTTATTACGATAATTATACTACTAAAAATCAAGTATTTATAACGCAAAATTAATTAATCAAGTTTAAAATAATTATTACAAAAAATTTCCTGTTTCGCGAAACATCATTTATTAGATCTCACGTCATATCGCTTTAACTAGTATAAAAAGTTATCAATACATATAAATAGACTGTGAAAGCTTAGGCTAAAAACAATAAATGATTAAAATAATGCAAAGTATAAGACTTTTTATCCTCAATCGTGATATATGCAAGCTAAAAGCATCTCTAAAGCTACGGTCAACGTGACGCTATACAAATGCTTTGGAGCGTTCTTCTTCTCTTTCTTTCTTCATTGAAAGAAAAGAGAAGAGGAATGCTTCGAAGCATTTGTAGCGTCACGTTGACCGTAGCCTAAGTGTATATATTGTATTCTTGCACCAATTTATGTAACACTTAATCCTGAAAGATATTTGGGATAGAATTTACAATGACAGAATGTACGATAAATCAATTTATGTGATTTATCCATCAGGATTAAATGTTAAATCCTAATCTGACACAGTCACTCCATTTTAAGGTAACGAATCTATGAAACGTAATATATGTAATAATTTATTGTAATAACTTGACATAGCGTCTCTGCAATATATTTGACGTAATTGTCATAAATCCGTTACCTTAATCATAAAATTTTAATTATCACTCACCGACCAATGCGCAACGGCGGAGTTATTCTGCAACGTCGCTACGATGATTCTGTAACAAACAAATATAAAATCCGAATTAAAGCAGGGCACAAAAGAGAGCGACAGTTAATATTTCAAAAAATGATTACTAAACACTAAATTTTATATTATTGTTTATTAAACAAATTTAATGAAATACTCTTGTAATTTCTTAAGAATTATACTCTATCCATTGAACATAAGCTTCTATAGAATTTCTAAAATAAAACTCTTTTTCTCTAACTTTTATTTTATGAATAACTATCCGGTTGAAAAGTAAATGACCCATCCGTATAAGATATAATATATGTAAAAGTATAAATAAATTATATTTACCGCATGTTGCTCCGCCGGCGCCTGATGCCTTTCCTAGGCCTCCACCTCCTCTCAGGCAGCTACTGTTCCCTCAATGCGAAGATACTCCTTCCCGCGCGGATATTTTCTGTAACATATAAATAATTGAATCGATTAAATAATTGTTACGCCCATCGAACATCTTATTCGTTATTCAATTTAACACTTTTTTAAATTACTATTTCGAAAAAGTACTTTATGTTAGAATCAACTTTAATCAAACTTTTCAAATTATTTCTTGTAATACTAATTTAATTTCCGAATCATGGTTTAATAATATAAAGCAACTGAAAGATAAACGAAAAAAGGGATTATCTCTACAAAAAAATAAAAAGTAACGCTTACCAGAAACGTTGGTACGCCGATGCCCGATGCCTCTCCTAGGCCTCCTCCTCCTCTCAGGTTGACCTCTCGGGTTGTCAGCTCTCTCGATAATGTCCGACACAAATTCACCCCGACGCCACTTTACACGACACTCTCGTTAATTGTTCGCGAGGCTTTATACACACGTATTTTAAACGATCAATTGAAATCAAACGGATCGCGCAAAAGTACGCGATGCGATCCAAGTTCGGCACTCCCGTCGCGTGCCGCTTCGATTCCCACGACCGAATAGATCGATCACGCTAAGTACGTATCCGATTAACCTGCAAGTATTCGTCACCCGATATTCGAGTCACTGAATCCCGCGCGAATCATTGAACGTAAGCGTAATGGTGCGTCTCCACCTGCGAGTAAAAACTCTCGAGAGTAGCTCTCGAGAGTGATTTTCGCAAATGGAGAGTACCTACTTTTAGGTACTTTCAGGAGTATGTCCATGTGCGAGAATCACTCTCGAAAGTTAGGGCCAGGCGGCCAGCGCACGAACATTGCCGCAGTGTCTTACGCCTTACGTGAGAATCTTGCGTTACGCGACACGCAAGCCAATCTTACGGCAACGCACGAAGAAAAGTGTAATGTAACGTACGTAACATAAGACTAATTACGTTACGTTCTTTTTTGTGCGTTGCCATAAGATTGGCTTGCGTGTCGCGTAACGCAATATAATTCTCACGTAAGGCGTAAGACGCTACGGCAATGTTCGTGCGCTGGCCCTTACTCTCGAGAGTTTTTACTCGCAGGTGATACACGCACACCATTATACTTGCACGGGAGGTAACTGCATATTGTCCGCGATAGTCGAGGGATCCTAACGTTATGCGACACGACGCACGGAACGATTTTGCACTAGCTGCCTGTGGCCGCGATGAGTTTTTCTCTCGCACGGTGATTTTCACGTGAACAAAGCGCGTTGCGCAACAAAACGCAACACCGAGGCCGAGCGTGTCACTCCCGATATATCATTTGCCGAAATATTCTAACACAGATTTATCGTGCAAACCTGAAGGAGTCTTCGACACCGATTCGTACCGCGTTCCGGTCGTTACGCGAATGGCGGAAATCTTTCAAAATGACGGCAACTTGGCGCGATACTACGCGAGTCAAGCGGACGATTAGTTAACGGCACGCGATTAATTAATCGAAAATGCACAATTAAAATTAAATATATCGCACACGCAGTACGGTATTAAATTTGTAAATCTCGCGAATGAAAAACCGCACAATTAGTACTTCGCACGAAAAATCGTGATTGCCGGCCGTGTTAACTTACGCCACACGAAATATTCACGAACGAGCGATGTATCACAGCGCGGGCGTTCCGTCACTTAAATCACTCGATTCTACAATATCACTCGACGGCCCGCTTTCTCCTTTCAGAGAGAATCGGAGAGTATAAATCGTACGATGACAATTCCGGCACAACGTTCAAAGCGCGACGCCCGCGACGCGAGATAGAATGCTTCAATCGAGTCCAGACATGACGGAACGATCGAACCCGATTATCGCCCGAAAATATCTCAGCAAAACTGTATACATCACTCATAATTGCCGTATCTTTCACCTCGACGTTTCCACCTCGAGCGATTCGCACGACACATCCTTCCGACGAACACTTTTGACACATTTGCGGATTGCTGAGCGCGTACTCGCGCAGTCGTCGGCTCGCGGCCCGCGGAACGAGGAGCAGGAGTGCCAATCGTACGAGCGAGTTCCGAAAAACACAGCACGGATGATCACGATCACTTTACATCCGCGCGAGATTCATCGAGTGAACGCGATAGCCGAGTAGCTTTCGTAAGTAATAGCGGTACGCCGAACGTTATTGATGGAAACAGGTGGCAAGACTGCTCGTCGGCAAATCAATCGTCCGCGCGGTGTTTTTGTATGTACGTATATACGCTATTATACTCTCACTCTCTCATGTTCAATGTTTGCGCCTGGTATGCGGCGTGACGTCGCGCCGCCGCGGCCGCCCGCGCAGGCGGCTTAGGGGCGGCCGAACGCGATTGGCCGGACCGGGGGGGCTCGACTCGCGAGCCAATCACGCTCGACGTCTCATGGTCTCACCCGACTGCGCGGCGTTGAACGTCGGTGCGAGGTGCGAGACGTGTCGCTCGCGTAATTATTCTTTTCTCTCGTGAACGAAAAGAAATTTGATTACGGAGTGTTGCAAAGTGAACGTACGCCGAATATTCCGTTCCTTCTTGTGTCGACTGAAACGAGTGGGATGCCGTCGCTGGGCGAAATAAACGCCGGACGCCGTACGTGTCACCCTCTCCATCCCTCTCGGCTGTGATTTGGCGGGTCTCCTGCTGCGGTGCTTTAAATAGCGAAGAAAGCTCTTCGAGTTAGAGTTTCGTTTGGATGTTTATTATGTTATTGATGTTATATCTCTTGGGATTAAAATCCATTCGACGAACGCTGAGAGCCTTTCAAACAAAAATCAAAACCGATATTTTTTTTATCTTAATTGACTCAAAGGAAAGAGGATGGACGAAGCAAAAACATTACACAACAAACACTTGAAAAGCTTATTTTTGAAATAATCTTAGTCTGTTTACTGAATAAAGCACGTTATTTTTTATTAAAAAATATAAAAATTTATTTTATTATAATATTTTATTACTATAAAATCCCGATAAACTAAAGTCCTTGATCATCTACCTTAATACCTCTATCTTAATAATAAAACAGATTCCTGAAATAGAACTTATTTCACTGGGTATATCATAATGGAAAACACTTTCTTCTCCAGATGGGTGCTGCACCGCCAGTGTGATGCACCGGAAAATTTAAATCACAGATAACATTGTTCAAAATCAGTCTGTAACACATGTGGGTGACTTTCCTTCCATTGGTCAATCAAGTCGGAGCTAACATTGGACTTCAGGAGACAGAATTTTTGTAATTTAGGACATTGCTCGATAATAATGGAAAAATTCTCAGGTGTCTCGAAATTCACCTCATCGAGATGTAAATGTTTCAAGTTTTTGCACTCCGTTAGTAATTTTAAGTAGGAAAGTACAAATGTAATTCTTCCAGGAGTTGACAGGAAAAAAGTAATATGTTCAAGCTATCATCAACGATTTGAATTCTGTAACAGAAATCAAATTTCTTTCGTAAATTCTTACGGTCAGTAAGGGCATTAATACCCTGCGATATAACATAATTGCCCTCTAAATTTATTATTTCCAAGTCTGGACATGATTTTTTCAACTCCATTGCAACTGCTTGCTGCGCATGCGCGAGCTTTTCCCAGCCTTTCCCGAGCCCCGAGCCACGAACCACGAGCTACTCTGGATTCTGGCATAGGCTGCATTCCGATATTCACTGTCAACAACTTTCAGTACTGAAAATCTTATAGTATATACGTGACGTAAAATATAGATGTCCACTACTGACAGTAAATATCGGAATGCAGCCAGTATATTACCAGAGATATTACTTATTACTCGAGTCGAATGATTTGAAATCATGTATTACCCGTCGAAAATATCCGTCACTACATAGTTCAATGTTTTGTTCACGTAGAGGCGCTAGTAATCGAGTTTCATGTAAAACGCCGCATGTCTGTCTTCAGTTTTCTCTCTGTTTTCTCTCCGTCTGATTTTAGAGGCAATTAAAGTTCAATTAGTTTACAACTTTTGGAATTAGGGGATCGGGAGCTGTCATTTATCAAGAAGAAAAATAAGAAATTCACTATTTTCGCGTTCTGAGGTAGGACGTAGTACTGTCATTCTCTCCCCATCATTACCATCGACTTTCGATTTCTTTCACATTGATAATAGAAACTAAATGTTTACAAGGTATATTCCAAGCTGACAGAATGGAAATAGAATTGATTGAATTGAAAGATATAAAGGCCGTACCGGACATAATACACCTTTATCCGGAGCGAGTGAAATCCGAGTGTACGCCACTTGTGATTGACAATGGTAATTTGTAATGTCTTTGTAGTATCACTCTTTTGTTACAACAATTGTCATTTTTGAGCAAAAGAACGGTGAGAGTTCAATTGAATAAAGGTATGAAGATATTCAACATATCTAACATATAGCTAGATATAGCTAGATTTTATTTCTCTACAATTAGCTGTCAGTATGTCAAAATCATATTTTTTAAAAATATTACAAAATTTTAATGATTGAAAAACATTTAAACCATTGTTTATTTTCTAAAAAACTTGGGTTTTTGAGTTATTGTTGTACCAAATGAGCGATATAGTCTAATTATGTTGCACATTCCATAAATTAAACAATGCTGTTTGACATTAGGGTCCTACAATTGTAGAGTCGGTTGGGCTACTGAAAAGGAACCGCAGTTGATATTCAAGAATCTTATAGCAAAACCAAGGAAGGAACGTGGCAAGAAAGATGGGGAACCTCAAGTAGGGAATGACATAGCGAACATCGAAGCTGTTCGATTTCAATTGAAGACTCAATTTGATCGGAATGTAGTGACACATTTTGAGGCCCAAGAACAGATATTTGATTATACTTTCACACACATGGGTATTGATACAGAGGGTAGCGTAAATCACCCAATTATATTGACAGAAGCATTTCTGAATCCCAACTATTCTCGTAACTGTAAGTAGATAGCAATTTATGTTGCCATTTTTAATTTTCAATAAATTTCTATAAACCCTACATGTTAAATATACATTTCAGTGATGGCAGAATTATTATTTGAATGTTATAATGTACCATCGGTGGCATATGGAATCGACTGTTTATTTTCGTATCAGCACAATAATTGCCCACCTGATGGTCTGATAGTTAGCGTAGGTTATCATACGACTCACATAATACCGATATTGGATGGGAAAGCGGATGCCATGAACGCGAGAAGGATCAACGTTGGTGGATATCATATCACGTCGTACATGCATAAACTCCTTCAATTGAAATATCCAGTACACGTCAATGCAATAACGCTTAGTCGAGCAGAGGTACATATCATATATTACAGTGAAATGAAAGAATAAAGAGTGGATATCCATATTTCATATTTTGTATTTTTCAACAATTACTAAATATCTGTTTTATAATCGCCAGGAGTTGATACACGAGCATTCGATGATTGCTTTAAACTACCAGGAAGAATTATCCAAGTGGGCAGATGTAGATTATTATGACACACATGTTTTAAGAGTGCAATTACCATATATTGCACCCACTACTGCTCCTGGTCTAACGCTTGAGCAACAAAAAGAGAGAAAACGGGAATTAGCACGGCGACTGATGGAAATTAATGCAAGAAAGAGGGAGGAAAGAGTTGGTATTCATAGTTTTATTTATATGTAGTATTATTACTTATATGCGATGATTAATTATGCATCTATTTACAGTTAGCAGAAGATGAAGAACAACTTAATCAATTGCTAGCAGTCCAAGATCTTCTAGAAGAAGGTGAAATCGATGAATTTGGCCGAGCATTGAAATCCTACTCTCTTGCAAACGAGGCTGATTTAATAAAAATGATTAATAATTTACAAGCAAAAGTAGAAAGGACTAGACAGAAAATCGTTGCTGCTAATTCACAAGAGGAAAATATTATAATGGAAGAAAAACCTAAAATTAAATCAAGCCTTCAACCTAAGGATCAGCAGGATTTTGATGAATGGATTGCTGGGGTTAGAAAAAAAAGGTAATTTCTCAATCAATTTTATAAACTTTAATTAATAAAATAATTATATACAACTGTATATCCATTGTGTATATATTTATCTATTAAGAAATTATTAAATCTTTATTTCTTATAGACAAGATATATTAGACAAACGTATGGCAAAGAGACAACGGAGGCAAGACATGGCGAAGCGAAGAACAGCCGCTGCACAGGAGAGGATGCGCATAATTAGCCAATTAGCGAAAAAAGAAAAGCGCGATGATGATTTTGGTATGCGAGACGAAGACTGGGACGTGTACAAAGTTATAAATAGGGTATATACCTTCTTATCTGCGAAGTTATGCAAATTGATATTTTATTTAAAGATGTGTTTTATTTTTTGTAGGAAGGTGGCGATTCAGATTCGGAATTAGAACAGGAGAAACTGTTGGAATTGGAAGATGTTTTACGTCATCACGATCCAGAATTTGATAGTGCCGGATCTAGCGTTCCAATGGTTCCTGGAGAAACTCATCAGCTTCATGTAGGCGTAGAACGTCTACGGGCGCCAGAATTGTCGTTTCAACCGTCTATGATTGGTTCTGTAGAAGCTGGGATTGCTGAGACAATTGAATTTGTTTTAAAACAGTACACTCCTGATGAACAAACGCGTCTTGTGAGCAATGTGTTTCTTACCGGTGGATCAACAGCTTTCCCAGGATTATTGGAAAGATTAAAACGTGAACTGCGCGAAATGAGACCTTTCGGATCGAACTTTCAAGTGAATATTGCGAAAAATACCAGCTTGGATGCTTGGTACGGTGCAAGAGATTTCGGTCTAAATGGCAATTTTCCGGAATATTTGGTCAGCCGCAAGGAATACGAGGAGAAAGGTGGGGAGTATTTCAAAGAACACTCGACAAGTAATACTTACACCCGATCGCCCGATCCCTTGCCGATGATACAAGTGCCTGTAACATCCGAGCAAGTAATCGTGGAGGATGCCGTGGTTGATGTGGAAATTGAATAAAGGTATTTAATTCGCAAGTTTTAATATGTACATTTACTTTTTTTTATTATGTGTTTATACTTATCGAACTAGTTAAATATAATTAAATTAAAAAAGCATATATATGTGAAACATTTTAAATACCTACCTTGTTGGCAAGATTTTAGCAGATATAAAGCTTATAAATGTATAAAATACAGTTCGACCATGGTATATACGAATGATAGGTTTTTATTATTGTATGGATATTAGCGAAAGATATGACCAACTTTTGTTCATGGATACCTACTTTATTACACAAGTATTTTTGTTTGTTCATTTTATTACGAACAAACTACATTGTAGTCTGTTTGCTGATCACAATATACAGTTCCCAAACATCGCATTTCGCCATTCAACACAATTACGCGGGATACGTTTTACTTTTCTTATTTTTTCGAGGACAATCGACATCGGCTTCTGGGCGTTTTTCGTGTAGCCTAAAAAATTATGAAAGTGATCCCTCACCTTAGCGATAAGATTGATTTTACAGCAACCTCAGTTACAAATCTCCGATCTCGGTCCGCGAGAGCTTAAGCTAACATCACAATATAATAATACACTGAAATCATCGAGGCCCCATAGGCAGTTACAACTAACACTACTAATTCTTGCGCAACGTATTAATAAAGGAACCCATACCGCGATGTGTAACGCTTCAATTTTTGCGGCTGCTTGAACTTAATCTGACGTAGAACGAAGAAAGAAAAACTCATATCGTGCGCGATGACATCACAAACTCTTAGATCACAAGTGCACAGCATTTGTTCATAAAGCATATTTGATCAAGTTAAAGAAAAAACAATTCTGTGTTTTACACAATATTGCGTACTCACGATGCACAAAATACAAACGTGATGTACACATTGCTATCATGTATAAGATATTTTTTTTTAGAATCTTCTGCATAAAATACATATTTTAGTTTTACATATAGGCAACATGCCGAAATAAGTTGAGATATATATAAATACTTTCTATTAAAACAGTACAACATAAATCTAATATTAAAAGCGTACAGTGTTCCAAATATTTGCAAACGAAAATTACAAAGCTCATTACAAAATTAATATAATTCTTAAAACAACCCTGATGTAAGATAACGAAGTTCTAAATGGTATATTCGCATAATAATTGATGATTTTATGCCACGTTTATCACACATAATCATGTAATGAGCTTACAGACGTGTATTTCGTTCGCAAGATTCACCGATGAGTTATATGTACCTCGATACAGCGCAAAAAAAAACTTAATTTAAATATCCATTACAACTATCACAGTTTGAGGTCGCTGCAAATCAATATCTCTCGCCTGTAACGACGCGCTATATCTTATGAAATTTTCATTCAGAGAATGGAAGGATAGGCGTGGAGGACACTTGGGTAGTTTTGTTTACAATAAGATTGAGGTAGAATCCAATCTGCAAATAAATACAACTTTTGATCCGCATATGCTATAAGTGAGGGGCTACTTCCGTCAACAATAATGTAACATTAAAAGTAATACGTAGCATTAAAATGACGCCGCGACAACGATGACGGTGACGATGATAATTATGACAATGATGGCAATGATAACAATAATCATAATGACGATAATAGTAATAACGATAATGATAATAATATAAGGATGAAAAGTAATAATATAATAATAATTCACAATAATAACTAGTACAACAACGGTTAATGTTTTTTTTTTCTGCAATATAATGGCTGTATGCATTTGTATATATATACATATATATTTATGTATATGTATTCGTATGGTGGGGGGCAAAGATTGTGACAGCTATGTACAACACATGCTTGCCTTAGTTGTACCATTTTTATATTATACGCACCTATACCCGCCGCGTTAATTATGTGACAATAATAATTAATAATATCCGCTAATGATGTGATAATCAAAATAATTACAATAATAATAATCGTAATTATATTAGTATCGTTTGCTCATAAAATATCCTATATGTAACATGTATCTGCAATAATAACTAGGTATGCAGTATGTACGTAAGGAGGATGTGTTCGGATAGGATATGTCGATAAAAACTATGTTATACCAAGCGTTCAACTTTTTATTATCTCTGCTATATCGTCTGTCTTGTTTCTTCTGTTGTATATATATATTTTTTTTCATCGTTTTTCGCAAAATGACTATTACAAAAGTGCACGTTACTCGCGATTCTTACATTTTACTTTACGTACATACATAAATCGGCGTAGATCTACCTACATCTTCATTGTCGTTTATATTAGTTCGGTAGCGTTTATTATTTCCTTTCAGTTATATATATATATATATACTTTATTCTCCCTTAACGGAGCGCTACGATAATCCCCTTGTTTACACCATACATACATACGTACGTACATACATACACACTTGCGGGTGTATATAACACGTGACATGATACTTTCTACGCATCGACGGTACATAGGTATATCTTATCGTCGTATTCATAATTTTGTTCCTCCTGTGTGATTTTTTTTTTTTTACACGATATTGCTGACGCGGGTACGTGAAATACCGCGGCTAACCAGCAACCCTTGCTCCTTCCACTTCCCTTATACCCACCCGTTACTCGCCAAGGATTCGACGACACGCAATTCCGGACTTGCTTTCGTTCGTCCTTTTTTTTTAATATCAAGGCTTTTAGGCACCGTTCAAAAACTCGAGTTGAGAGAATTATTAGCGATAGAGAAGAACTTACGCTTGTACTTACGGCCTGGTGACTCTTAGCACCCCCCCGATAGACCAGATTTAACATGTATTAACCCTTCACAGCTCGTAGGAGAGAATCAACGTAATACGGTATACGGTGATCGGAAGTTAACGGTGAGATACATTTAGAGCGAGCTAGGAAATAATTATATAACGAACATGATAATATGACGGACAACGTTAACATTACCGTGTATAAAAATTCGAAAACTATCCCCGATTTCACAAATCAATCTCGTATCTCGTTTCCAAACTTAAGACATATACGTAACAGGACTAGTATCATATGTAAATTATGATCCACGAAAAATCTTACTTTAAAACGTACGTTTGCAGAACGTCTCGAACTACATAGAACTTTTCCATAAACATATTGTGGACCTCCCTTACGTGATCTATCACCTCTGTGCATTATTATTGCGAAAGTGCGACGGTGAAGCTGTAAAGAGTGAATGCAAAGCGCGCACTCCCGCCGTCGTTGCAAAAAAAATATCGTTGGACGAGGAAGACCGTTGTTATATGCAGTATATACATGTGCAGATTTCGTGCATGCGAAAAGTGTCTCAAATCTCTTGTCGGGTCGCTACAAAAATATCAATATATCTCAAATAAAAGGAGAAAGCCGACGGAACGCCGTCTAAACGGCGAAATGCGTCCGTTTTCGCCGTTTCCGTCTCCGTCTAATGTCTCTTGTCGAATCGATTATTTCTACGGCGATTCGGAAACGCTACGTGACATTTTATATCTCTCAACGTGGTTGTTCAATCCCGACGTGTCTCCTTGTGTTTACGTCCTTTCCCCTCGAGCGATCCGCTTGACGCGCGCCGGTACACTTTGTACATCTCTTTTACATTCGTATTAAATCTAGTTCGGAGCGCGTGGGGCTCAAACGAACCGCTCGAGTCAAAATGATCCACCGCCTCGATGACGGAAAAGAGCGACGCGCGTATAGTCGCTACGGCGACGATTCTCCATCCCTCGGGAATGAAAAGAAAAACGGAGCGCCTATTTTGTCGCGACCGTCACCCGCCGAGGAATATCCATTTATTGCTGTATAATTCAATGTTGCGCTAATATTCTTCCCTCACGCGGAAATATCCCTGCCAGATCCCTCCCATCCTCTTTCCACTCCCTGCTTCACTCGCCCGCGGAAAGATTGCTTTGAGAATCATTGCCCTGACAATAGTTTATCTGCTACGTATTCGTGTATGTGTGGGTGTGTATATGTCGCGCGTCTCCGTGTCCGTTCCAAACTAAAGCCAGTACTAGAAGTGCGTGTCCCTTTTTTTTTCTTAATATATATATATATGTATATATATTCCACCGTGGACTCTGCGACACCTACAAAAATTCCTACACTACTTTATTACGCAGGCCTCTATAAGACTTACGGTAGCACAGTAAACCCCTATAAAAATAAGAGCTATCCTACGTAAACGTATTACAAAAATAAATGGCATTGTACTCTGCTAAAGAAGCAAAATGGTACAGGCGCAATGTCGAGCGACGCGAGCATTGTCAATTTAATTCCCCCCTCCTTCCCCATCTTTTCTCTGCTTCGTCAAGTTCCCTCCGTGTTCGGTTTTTAAGTGTCTTACCCCTTAACCCCTTCGTTCGTCGGACTCCGAGACCGATTTCGTTAAATTCGAAAGTTCGAATTCCTTCTTTTCTTTTTTGTTTCTTTTATCATCCACCCGCCCCTCCTGCGAGACCTTCCTCGATCGAATCCCCTACTATGAAAGTCAGGTTTAATTACATCACGTGCTGCTCGTGCCAGGCGACGCGAGGGTATAAAACGTTAGCCCAGGTGCGCTTACCAGGGCTATCACAAAGTACGGAGTCGATCGCACGGCACGATAGAGCACTTGGTAAAGGTAGTCGGACCAGGAACTGGCTTTTTAAAGTATCGGGAATGAAACGTGGTCCGTTAAAACATTGTCGCTTTCTTCTATGGTATTGCTATTCATTGGAGCGTTCAGAGAAACGTATCTAATCCCTCTCACGCGTAAACTGAAACGCCGATTATCAAATTGGTCCTTTCCTGGCTGACATCTTCTCCGATTTAATAAGAGATCAAACATAGTTACATGCGTGAAAAAAAAAAATATCGCAACGGAGATCCGTTTTTCCTTTTCCAATGAATAATGCAAATTTCAGAAAATGGCAATATTTCCAAGGACGACTCTGTATATGTGTATAGGAGAGGTTTGGTAAGGGTGCCACCACCAATAGTTCCACATTTTCGGTTTAAATTCACTGAAAGGATGCATCAGGAAGATACGTGCAACTACCAGCTAAATTGTATAAGAGTATTTAGGATATTAGAGTACGTGATACATTCGAGATGATAGCTAATCAACGTAACGAAGACGAACTATCTAACATTGACAAATATAGAGCGTTCCAAGATTTTTATCTAATAATCGATCGATTAGTTCGTTAGTTGATATTGTCGTATGCGCGCTGCAAAAAATGGGGAACAAAAAGTTAAACAGTCTCGCAATCACAATCGTGAAATGAATATAATATTTTTCTCAAATGTGTGTTTCCTTTTGATCACATGCTTTCTACGTTTCGTTTCCTTCCTCTTTCTCTTGCCTGAATATGCATATTATGTTACTTTAAATATGGAAAAAAATGCCATAATATGTATCTATAATGAAATGAAGAACTTTTGTAATAAATCGATCGACAAAATAGCATAACGATATAAGAGTATTCCAATAGAATTGTACAATTATAATAGTTCGTATAACCGTATCTTTTTTATGTTAATTTACTCGCGGTTTCGAAGATGATAATTCCTTGTTTTTTTTATCGCAATGTAACTGCCGCACGATTTTTTATTCTCAATTTAGAATACAAAAATACGATTAAAATTATTTATTTCTATATAAAAGACATTTTTTACGAGTATTATAGTAGATAATAATACTTTTAAAGGTCCAGCAAAATTCAATTTTATATGAAACATAACAAAACGTATCGATTATATTCTGTATATAAAAATCTATACAGAAAAATAATACATTAAAAAATATACAACGAACGTAAATCTCTATACGTAAAAAAATCTTTCTCACACACACATATACATATATGTTATGTATATAATATATATTTCATTCCTCATTTCATTATTAAATTATAGAAACATATGGTTGCATATGTTACATAAACAACATAGTATATAAATAAATGTTCTAATGGCATATACTATACTATTAGAAAAGATACGACTTGAGAATTCCAAAACACAGTAAAATATTTAAAATTTTTTGTTTCTTATTCTAAATACGATTGTGTAAGATTTTGCAAATTACGCAGATAACTTAACATCAACACCTTTACACCCTCGACGTAAAACCAATTTTTATCATGACTCGAAATCTTCTTATCTCCATGACTGTATGGCATCCTAGAATCCACAAACTGATATTCATTTAATTTAACGCATGATGATTTTTGTTGTTTAACGCATTGCGATCGCTAGTTGCATTTGCTATCAATATCACCGATCTATCATGTTCAAACGCAAGAGAGCAACGTCACTGAGAAATGAGCGTAAAATTATATATCTATAAGGAAGAGTTTATGAGGTATTTCAATTAAATTTTCACGATAGCAAGAAATAATTTAAAAAGATAATTATAAGTGTCGATACTCCAATCTTTAATACCTCGAATCTTCATTCATTAATTTATCTATCGGTCAAATTAAAATAAATTATTTTATTATGCATTTGATTAAAATAACTTTTCTTTTAGTACTTTTTTTTAGCGAGAACTGAACATAATAACGATGGAAGAATCTAAAAATAAAGTCGTTAAAGATAACTCTCATTTATATCTCTTCCAATATAACACAGCTATCAATTTTATGAAATGACAGAGATACTGTAGTAAAAATTAATTAATCGTCATTGACACGATAATTTGAGAAAAGTGCGGAAGAATTTCATGAATTTATGCTTTGCATAAAACAAATCCTTAGACTGTAGGATATATATCCTATATGCATAATCTCATAAATTATAATAAATGATTCATTAGATACAAATATTTTATATAAATTATTATACATATATTTTACAAAATACAATAACATTAAATATATAATGAATATTATTCATTGATATTATATAAATAGGGTAAACTCGGGTAAGATGGCTATACAGGAAAGATGGCCAACCCGTGTTCATTCGATGTTTCATAGCGAGCTACAGGTTGAAAGAACATAGATTGGCCATCTTACCCGAGTTTACCCTATATAATGAATTTTGAAAACTAATTTCTTTACAAGTTGCTTAGATAATAAAAATGTGAGAAAATATCTAATACTGTAATGGATGGCAAATAACAGCATTTATATTTCAAATGCGCGAAAGGCTAAACGATACAGCAATCTCAAAATCTTTATTTATAGATAGCTAGATTACCCATTATTATCGCTCGTTTACTATTATCTGTAATAATCGTATTTCTTCCGCACTGCAAAATAAAAAATGTGGATAGATAATATAACGATTACACTGCAGAATATCGCTATCCTGGAAACTAAGTAGCACTAAATTTAATATAAAATCACAGGATATGATCACTAATGTTAGATAAAAATTTACATGAGTACACATTTTTGTTGCTCGTATATCTTTCGGAAGATAAAATTAAATACCATAATTAAAATTAAATTAAATATCAACTTTGCGCTCCCGATTCCAAATAAAAATTTTTAATGCCACTGGCAATGTAAATTAATGTAATAAAATATAATCACAGACATAAATCTGACCAGCCAATTTTTAATAGCAAGTATATTGTACATGACTTTTTTACGGAAACTTATAAAATGTATCTTCATCACAAAGACATATTGTCCAAAATACTTGGTTAACAGACGCGTTTTGCATACGTTAAGAATAAGCAGCAAAACATTCACAAAATGAGTTGATACTATCTCTTTTACATTTAATGCTTTACATATAATGATTTATATTACATTTCTTCATGTATTACAATTTTTCACGAATATTGTTGTTATTAGGTCAAATAATTTAATACTCTTCATCTGAATATTGTTTCACCCAGAATCGAAAACTCAGAATATAATCGCTGCCCCTTATTGTATTGCTCTCCGTACAATAATTTCATAAAACCACAAAAATATAGAAAGTTCGTTTGTCATTTGTCGATTTTTGCGCGGTTGAAATTTTGTTGAAGAAACCTAGCCACGTTTACGTAAAAAAGACCAGTACCTACTGTGTATTTCCTAACGACGTCGTTAGACATTCAACGCATATTCAGCGAAGACAGCATTTGTGCAGGAGCTGAATGGCAATCGAATCGATCATTAGATCCAGCAGATTATATATCGAGTATCACAAGCTATAACAATTTCTTCAGCTAAACACGCTCGTTATCGCAATGACGGGAATTAACATACGATTACTATTCAGATAAAACTGCATGACTTGAGTATATACAAAAGTCGCTCTCGATCTCTCGTATTCGTAATAAAATCGCTAATGCTCGCAAAGAACCATGAAATTCGTTACGCGGTAACTTGCCGAACCGTTTCACGTGGAAGCTTTTACGCCCCTATCTCCCCAGCGCAATACGTCTTTTGATTCCCTTATCGATTACACTATGTTACAAGGTGCTCTCAGAATTTTCAAAATTGCAAGGTTCACGAGTCGTCTCGTTCCCTTTCATTGCGATTCGCGACGGCCTGTCACATATTCTCGCATCCTCGATAATACGATGACCAGGATACCCTAACGTCGAATTTTTCGTACAAATAATAAGATTGATCTTAGCAATCTTACGCCAGATCGATGACTGACGTAAGATCAATTGATCTCTGACGTTGTAACGCGAAGTGGAAAGAGCGAATCAATATTAAGCCGTGCGAGGTCTCCGTCGCGACGATAATCGACTTTCGAAATACCGGAAATAATTCCAAGACGTCATAAGGAATATCAGTCGTAGAGAACAGAAATAAGCCAATGAGTATCTATCTTAGTCACGAGCGGGAGGAAAGTAGAACAAAGAGTTGATATTACAATTCTCGAACTTTTTAATATCAATCATCTACGAATTCGGTCAGGCGTTAGAGTTATCTCCATCATAAATACACATATCCGCGACTTAGCACGCTATCTTTTGACAAAGACAATCATTTCGAATACTTAATCATACATAAAATTAAAAGATCTTTCACGCTTATCTAAATAAAAAAAGGGGGTAATAAAAAGCATCGAAATTGTCTGGTGACTAAAAAGAAAAAAATTTGTAGACATGGACACCAGGGAAGGCAGGAAAATCGAGGTAAATGAACAAAGAAAATGTGCAATCTCGCATTCTACGTCGAAGTATTCGCTCGTCTCGCGCGTTATGTGTAAGTATATATAGCACTTGTAGACGTATTTTTTCCGCGCTTTAGAAGCGCCGCAGAAACGTCATCTTCCTTTTTTTTTCTTTTTTTTTCTTCATTTTTATCGTCTGCCATATATACATATGTATTGGTCCGACGAGGGCTCTCCCGAAGGAAGGACCTGTCTTCCACCTCCCCACCCTCCCTTCCTTCTTACGAAAATACACATTTTTTTGATATACATGTCGCGAATACCAGAACTCGAAGATACGTCCGCGAGGAAAAAAAAGCGGTCGGTGTGTGTGAGATCGTTATTTACCGGATTCGAGAGTTTCGATACGTCAGTGCTGGGCAATCCTAAAAAATATACGCATACAGCCTATATGTACGCGACATACTGTCTGAAATAGCTCCTAATTCTATACGTATTGGCTAACACAGTTGAAAATCTCACTACATTTTTCAGGACGCTGATGTTACTGACTACGATCGTTTCTGGCTGAAATTTGCCGGTCATCGCATTCACTGGAGAGATGCAATCGCGACGCTCGCATTTTTCTAAGCATTGGGAATCGTTGCCGTTGGCGAGCGCGATCTTTTTTTAGATTGCGAATTTGTCGCCCGTAATTGAAATTTCGAAACAATCGTTTTGTGCAATTCCAGTCTTAACGTTTAAGAACGCAAGTAAACAAACTCTTTTGCTGATTAAACGAATGCACGCACGTACATTATCTCCTATTTGCGCGACCATATTTAAATATCATAAACAGAAAAACAAATAGCCTTCGTAAATTGCGTGCATCCAACGACTGACAATTCGTTTCGGATTGGCAAATAAATCAGCTTAAAGCGCATTAGATAAGATAAGAGTAGTTTCTCTGAAAAAGCAAGCATCTATTTCAAACAGTACGATCGTTATATAAAAATTTATAAAACGTAAACCCGCGCCCCGCGCGCACTCGTATATATATAAAACTCTCTTTAAACACTCGCATAAATTGCGAGTCCTCCCCATAACTTATGATACCTACATATATATGTCTTTGCCCAACACTGCGAAGGTATGCGTCTAAAACGAAGAAAAGGGAAAAGAAAAAAAAAGAAAGAGATCGTGAGTGAATAATTAACCGATCGACCGGAACTGCGATTTTTAAATATTCCTAAGGCTATCTAATTTCACTTTTACTTACATATTTATAATAAACTACAAAATATATATATATATATATTTATATCACTATAATTAGGAGCTGCGCGGTCATATGCACGGAGGCTTTAATCACAGCTTTGTAGTACACTTAATATCTCGTAGAGCTGCCCAATGACTAGCCGACAAAAAAAAAAAAGATCAATTGCTTTCTCTCATTGCACCTCGTTCCTCAACATAATTGCGAACCAAAAATCGCGCGTTCACAATTTCTCACGCGTAATTAACTTAATCGCTCATTAAATTTTAATCAATGCGACCAGTCGCTTGATTAATTAACTACACGTTAATTAATGAAACGATGGATTACGTTAACCAACTGCCCGGTTACTTAACTCATTTCGTCCACGAACATATGCATTTTTACGCGGCTCTTCTTCATCAATGAAAGACTCTATCGCACTATCCTCTTTTAAGCGCGCTTACATGCGCCTCAAATAGAAATCAGAAAGAACAAGAAAGAATATAATGAGGAGAAAACAAAATAGACAAAAAGGAAGAAAGAGAATAAACATTTCGTATCTTGTAGTTCGTTACGATAAAGATCAGTCTTGCCCAGGTGACTTCGCATCCTCCTTTAAATCGAAAGCCTCAGGCATACGCGCGCAGGATCATTTTGATCATTTCACGATGTGAAAATTAGATCGCTGAAAGGAAGAGTCTAAGAGATAAAAAGAGAGAAGGGAAAGAAAAAAAGAGAAAAAAGAGAACCACACAATAAGGGGGTTCGAGGCACGCTAGCGCAAATATATATAGCTTCTTTCGATTTGTGTACCTTTTGTAGCTCTACAACGCGGTTTCGCGCGTGCTTAACGCGCAATTATTGATGAATTGCATTTACACGTGTGGTCGCAGTTATCTCGGATTTCGATTAGCTCGAAGAGCGACGGCCGCGTTTAAGATGCGTGCACTTTGAGATTTATTCCCAATTCTACGCGCGGTTGTCATGGTTCCCCCGCGCTTGCAATGAAGCTCGTAATAGCGTGATTGTGAGAGAAAGAGAGAACAAGGAGTTAATAATAAACTAATGGCTAAGAGCGTTCGCGAAGAATCAACAGCCTATTGCGCCTTTTACGTGGTAGAACTTCTTTCTTTTGTGTAAATGACCTGCATTCTCCTACACTTCCGCTTTATAATACATTCGTACGTCGTATATGTATATATGTATATACAATATATATATCTGTGTACACCTCGAGATATGTGGAAAGTAAGTACAACTATGGAACTGATTGAAAGCTGTGTGCTCTACTATCTAACGAAGAACAATTTTCTTTTCTTTTTTTTTTATCACAAACGCGCACCTCGTCACATACGAACATATCCGTCGATGTTGCGAAGGGATGAACGTTTTTACGATCTACGGAGAAAGCGACAGAAGGAATTCTCGTAGCGTTTCAAGCTAAAGAGAAACCATGACGACTATATGTGACGGGCCGTAGTCGTATGCAGTACACGTACTTTGCCGAAATAAACGCGCGCTCTCGCATGTGTGAGTGTATCCTTAGCGATAATGTGATCGTAATAGTTTCCTTTTTTTTAGTAGTATAGTAGTATGTAGTAGCAGTAGAGTAATAGTGGTAGTAATAGCCGTAATAGTAGCGATAGATAATATATAATTGGGGAAATGTCGGTGGTGGTGATAGATGTGATAGTGGGTAGTTAGAATAATAGCAGTGATAATAGTAGAATTAGCCATATAGAGTGTTACTGTTGTTGCTGTTGTAAAATTAATAAGGGTGTCTACCAAACACACCTTCGGTAGAGACCAACGTTGCTAAAAAATTTTTGATCACCTCGTGACATTGCTTTTTCATTTTCCTCGTTTTGATATTCATCAAAATAGTAAACCAATAGTTTAAACATTGTAGACAATAATTACTATCTATATCACAGATTCAAGTGACTAAACTCCTTTAAAAATATAATATAAATATGTGTGTGTCGTAATGATTCGCATAATGTATATATGTATATACACGTAACATATACATATGTATATGTGTATATACATATGTATATATCGCAGGGATTTCATGTAATTCGTTTTTTTTTCCAAAATTCCTAGGAAATCCACGAAAACCAAATAAGTAACTTTTATTTCGTCAGTGAATAATTAACAGTAAAGATTTTTTTATTTGACCTATATTATATATAATCGATATTTTTCGCAATCAATTTTTTAAATAGGGTGTTATATACATATATTATCGTCAAAGTTACATCGATTAAGAAAGACCAAAACTATAGTCGAAACGTCTTGACCAAAACTAATTGTGGTATTGTCGTGACGATTATTAAGATAACCAGTTAAGTCGAATAAAGAAATCTTTACTGTTAAAATCCACAACAAACCGGGATATTATAGTAGAATAACTAAAAATTAATGTATTTATAAATATAAATTAATAAAAATTTTAACTTACACTTTCGCTGATAGAACCTAAGACTTTGCAAAATCACTAGTAAGATTGTATAATTTGTATTTATTCCACAATATCCCGGTTCTTTTGTGGAGTCTCTAGGAATGTTGTAAAAAGAAAAAAAAACGAATTACACAAAATCTCTGCGACATATATGTATTCACAGAAATGTGATTAAAATCAGGCGAAACAAGAGTGCTGAAATTGTGGAGACTCGTAGAAACGATACACGCTTCGGTTTCAGCTAGCATCGCGTACGAATAGCGATCGATTTATTGAAATGATCCGCGAATAGCGATCAGAACGATTTTATCGTTCAAAGATTAAAAACACCGCTTCAAGCGGGTGCTATTCAATCCCACGTTAAAAGATGTTCATGAATATAAAATCCATTAGATTAGATATAAAGACACAAAATATTAGTGAACAATTATCGAACGGTAATCACGTCGCGACTGATCGAGCTGAGTAGTCGTATCCCTTCCTGCACCAAAACCGAAACCGTATTCCTAAACCGTGACGAGCGAGCATCCGTTGTTACGAACCGGAAGTGGATGCTCGATAGGCACTTTGATCAACCGACGCGATTAAATAGCACCAGTCTCACTGGTATTTTCGTTCACGTTGGAAGCCGATCGATGCTAGATGAAAACTCGCGTTTTAATTGTTACGCTGCATATATTCCGAATACGAAGTCGCGGGGCTCGTGTTCGAATACTGAGCAGCGTAGAGATAGAGCGCGGGGTGAAGCCCTGGCGGAGGGATGCCGCGGTGCAGCTGATGCGAATGATGTTGCGACTCCGACGTTGGGTCTAGAGGGGACGACAAGTGCGGATAGAGTTGGGAGTTGGGGCTTTCCAAGGGATCGGAGGAGCCCGTCGTTTGGTAGACACTCTGCGGTGTGCTCGTGTGCTCGATGTGAGATATAGGTGAGTTAAGTGTGAACGGCGAAGACGCCGAGGTGGGACATACTACTTGCTGTGGTGATTGGTGTTGCGGCAGGGACTGGGTAGCGCTGCTGCTGTCTAAACACTAGTTGGTGGTCTGCGGATGCAGCAGCGGTAGTGGAAGCTGTAGATTGTTCTGCTTGGCTAAACTGGCGATCTCCGCGGCGATGCCCGCGCCCTTAGCTCCCGCGAGACCGTCCAGGGACGACGGACCCTCGCTGTAGCGCAGATCACAGACCGGACTCTCGAAGCCGGCGCCCGGCGTGCCGGCACCGCTGCTCTGCGGCGTCGGCGGATTGTGATTCGAGCTGCTCTGATTCATGTCGCGGTGCACCCGATTCTGATGCCTTATCAGATAACTGTCGCGTACAAATGTACGTCCGCAGATATTGCACTCGTAAGTGGTACTGGCGGTATGTGTACGGATGTGAATCGCAAATTGACTTTTGGACGTGAACGTGAGAGAACATCGGTCGCAGACCAGCGGCTTCTCGGCTACGTGGCTCCAACGGTGCGCCGTGACGTAGCTCTTGACGGCGAAACGTTTGTGGCAGATGTCGCACGCGTACGGTCGCTCGCCCGTGTGCACACGTTTGTGAGTATTGAGACTGCTCTTTTGCGTAAACCTTTTCAGACATAGCTCACATTGGAAAGGTCGCTCGCCCGTGTGCGTCCTCATGTGCACTTCCAGATAAGGTTTGCGGCAAAAACTCGCCTCGCATACTGTACAATGGTAGGGCTTGTTCCCCGAATGAAGTTTCATATGCACGTAATAGGAGGAAGCGGAGGACAGCACCTTGCCGCAGACCTTGCAAGGTTGAGGCTTGGACCGTGAGCCCTCCTTAACGGTCTGCTGGCCCGTAGACTGGCGATTCGGTTGCTCCTGTTGCATACCCTGATTCTGCTGCTGCTGCTGATTCTGCTGCGTCTGCTGCTGACTCGGCGGCTGGCCCTGTTGCTGACCCTGCTGCTGCTGACTCATCTGCAACGTCTGCTGCTGAGGCTGCAGGTGACCCTCCTGCTGCGAGAGATCCTCTCGATCGTCGGACAGATTCACCATGGAGTTGGATCCGTCCGACCGACTGGAAGCGACCGAATAGAACCCCATGGGCTCGCTCTTGATCTGCTGATCGAACATGGATGTCATAATGTCAGCCTGCTGCGGTTGAACCAGCTGCTGAGACTGCTCGTCCTGCTGCTGCGCTGCTTGCTGATGGGGGAGCAGAGTCAGGTTGCGCTTGACAAACTGCTCATATCCTGCGTACCAATCCACCTGCGTGCGTGAACAAAGATCTCAGAGCGGTACGCCCTGGATATGGGAGGAGGGACACGGGGGGGGGGGGAGGGGAAGCGGCGTCAATCAGCGCGCGAGCATCACCCGCCGACGAGACGGCTGCGGCGCGCGCGGTCCGACCGTGTGTCAGGTTAGACACCCGAGGTCCCGCTTTGACATTTATCTTTGACAAGTGACAGAGGGTAGCCAGACACGATCAGCTGATTGCATAACTTTTAACCGCGGGGCGCGTCGCGCCACGGCACGGACGCCACGGCAGAGGGACCTCGGTCGGGGCCGTCGGTGGCGATTGACGCGAGCCGCTCTATTTTTAAAGGGTCGGCCGACGGAGAAAGCGGCGGAAATATAATCGGCGAGCGAGACCGGATTCCTCTCGCCGAGTGGAAGAGGGGGAGGGGAGGGGAAGGAGGTACGTGGTCCGTCGTGTGCGCGTCTCCCCTCGGAGGGAATAAACGAACGGGACGCGCTCGCCCGCACGATACGAACCTTTGCTGATGTAGTGGTCCGGGTCTAGGGTCGAAAAACGTCGCGCCTCATCGAGCGCACCGCCTCCCTGCGTCGTGCGGCTTCACGGGCAATCGCGAAACATTTGTACGGTCAAATTTGTTTTTCTCCGACACAAAATATAAGATGGCTGCTACTATATTTCGCGACGGGCACCCACACGCACGCACACGCGCGCGAGCCGCGAGATTGCCGTCGAGCGGCGCGGCGAGCCGCGCCTCCTGATTGGCCGCTCGCCTTAGGCCGCGCCCGCCCGCCCCGCCGACCCCGATTCGCTCGCGACGATTGGACCTCGCGTCGCGGCCGAGCGTTTGCGACAAACGGAGTCACAGGTAATTCGAAGTAAACGCGAGCTCGACAACGTTTTAGGTATTAAAAATGTATTAAACGTACGAGAAACGCGAAAAACAGGATATAACGGATGCGCGTCGATTGATGCAAGATCGAGGCGATACGAAGGAGCTGATACTCGCGATTTCTAAAAAAAAAAAAAGAAAGGATTATTTAAAGTACCAATTGTTGACAGATGACGTTGCCACAACAAGAGCTCCGATATACCCGTCGCGTGACACGACATTTGAAAATCCGTAGAATTCCACGACGAGGGACCAATCGCGCGACCAATGGCACTCGTCCTGCGAGGAACGGAAGCTCCTCATTGGCCGTGCCTCGATACACAGACTTCTACCGATCGGTTCTTCGTCAGCTGCACCGTTTGCACTCTCCGGACACGGGGATGAAACGGACTGTATGTACGATCGAGCGTTGGTGGGAGAAAGAGAGGCGGGACGAGACAAGATCACGAGAAGCGCGGACAGGTGCAGCTTATGACTCTTGTGAGTGAGAGCCGAGACGCCGAGAGAGCGAGAGAGGACGAGAGATCTCACGGGGCCCGCACGTTGATGTCGTTCGGTGCGTCCGGGAGGAGAACGGTGATTTGAAAAAGCTCTATATTTACACGGCGGCTTCGCGGAGCGGAGCAAAAAAAATTGTATTCTCACAACAGCGGCCTATACACCGATACCGCTTTACGCCGAGCAGGAATTTGTAACGGTAAATATCACATGTCGGCACAGTTAGATTTGATACTCCGACGAAACGGCCGCGTTATACCGATCTAATATCGTACAATTGTAGCGCAAATTTGTAGCGTATTCTCTCTCGTACAAGTCCTCGACAATAGCACGCGCGGGCGCGTGTGTGTGTGTGGTGTGTGTTCCGGGAAAGATTTTAGACGTTAGGAGTTAGGATAAGGCGAACGACGTCCCGTACGACGATAGACACGGTATATTAAATTGTAAATATTGTAATAACTCTCTCCCCTCCGATAATAGTATTCGCTTTTCATGTCCATGAAGGAGAGATACTCGATTAGCTATTGTTTTCAAGTCGATCATGATCGTCTCGCTCGAAGGAGACGATCAGTTAACGTACGTTTAATGTGTTCTAGACTGGAAAAAATGGCTGTACCGTCAGAGACCGTCATGAACACGAATCTCGATGATCCCGTAACGAAGGCGGTGGTCGATAATATAATGGGCAATCTGCCCACGAAAAAGCCTCTCGTTCGATGCGAAGACTGTGACCTTTCCTTCACGAGCCAAGCGGTATTAGATACCCACTTACAAGGTGCACGTCATGCTAAACAGGTCAGTAATAAGATGTGCATTAAGTATCGGATGCCCAAGTACAGTGTACATTATTTAATATATGTTGTGTTACAGGTGAGATCTAAGAATATAATGGCAACTCTCGAGGAAACAAAGATCTCATTTTCCAAGGATGAAGAGACAAACGGGCTCAAATGTAATGTTTGTAACGTGTGCCTGAACTCTATTCAACAGTTACAGACGCATCTCAATGGTAATGAAAGTATTAAGTATTACTTGCGATATATCATTAAGTTCAGCATAAAGTTAAGGTAATATTGAAAATGACATGAAATATGTATTTGCAGGAACCCGTCATAAAAAGAAATTAATGAGAGGTAATAATAAAGCCTATATGGTAAGAAAAACACTGCCATATGGTCTTAAAACTAATCGCTTCATGTACCTGGATAAAATAGAGAAAAATACAGTTGTACTTGTTTATAGCTTAGTATTGTTCGCATTCGCATGCTTGACGCTACTGCTCACTTTTGCTTTTCACTTCTTTCTATGAATTAACTATGTGGAATTAACTTGCTTGCCATTCGCATAACTTTTATTGTTGTAGAATTTCAGTGCTAGTAAGCGCTTAGTGATAATTGCAAATTTGTTGTTATTCTGCGTTATTATTTATTATTATTTATTTAATATTTAATTATTATTGAAAAAAAAATTAGTAATATATTATATTTGTTTGCTTATTAACATGTTATCGTGAAAAGCAGCTTGATCACGACTTGTTTGCATATGTTACATTTAATAAACTAAGTTTGTTTGACTGTACCTCTTAATTCCTTCTCATGTATAAATTTTACATATGTATTACTTTTTTATTTACTATATTGCTGTGTTATAGAAATATTTTTTGTTATTTTTTAATGACTGCTTTATATACTATGAAAAATATTTCATGAAAAATAAAGAACAACAAATAATGCGAATTATTAAATTTTCATACAATGGCGTTATATATACATATATGTATGTGTCTATTTTTCTAAATTTATAATTTAATTTTTTTAAATAAAGTAAGGAGCGACTGTTTTCATATAAAACAAAGATTCTATGAATTTCAAAGTAATCGTAATAGACATATATTAATAAAAATCATGTAAAAATATTTGGTAAAAAAAACACATCATATATAGGTATTAATATTCGATCCCTATATTGCTATAAAAAGTTTGTAAATTAATGGATTACTTTCGCATGAAAATACGCTTTATTTTAACATATTGCAGAGATACTCTTAGTAATTTTATATTATTAAGATTATATGCGCTCATTAATGACCAATCTTTTTATAGCATGAATGTAGTGTTCAAGCTGATTTATTATCACAAATTACCGCTTCTGCGGCTGTGATATATAGATAGTGTTGATCGCACATTGATGCTTAGGTGAATGGGATGGCAAAGAGGTTGTCACCCAAGGTCCCTCGTTGAAATCGACTGGTAGTGCGCAACAATCTGTTCCCGTAAAAAGGAGTTTACATACCTGCGAAATATGTAACAAGTTCTTCAACTCTCCGTCTCAATACACTGTGGTACAATAATTTTATAAATATTTGCGCACATTCAATTTTATCTGGATACAGTATTTCACAATTGTCACTTTTTTCTTTCTTTTTGCAGTATCTGCATAATTTTTTTGACACTTTATATAATTTGCATTATATAGAAATATCGAGTTCGTAATGTACGATATACTTAAAATTTAATATCGCCCGTTTATATATTTGCAGCATATGAATTCGGAGAAACATGCTGACAAAGTGAAGAGATCTAGGGATCCAAATAAAGGATTTCTTCCATATCCGTATCGGAGAAAAGCAAAACGAAATATCGCTTCCAGGAATCAGATATCATCTTTGTCAAACAGCTTTGTATCGAACCCATATTTTACATATCAGCCATAAGTTACATAATTTGCACATTTTACTTTGAGTTATATTACGAGATCGTTTCTAATATATCTTATTAACTAATAAATCATAATTATATAAATATATAACAAATGTAAATATACATATTTGTAATTTAAATTTCCGTAATTTTTTTCTTTTTAAAGGATTGCAACATTTTTATTCAGAAGGAAAGAAACAGAAATTTTTTTTTTTTCAAATAGCAATATATGAAAGCAGTCAACCGAGTTGATTAATCATCTTAATATTAAAGTTGAATAAAAAGTTTTTGTGTAAAGAGTTGTAGAATCCATCATTGTTTAAATCATCAGATGAGATAATAAGAGTTACAAAATATATAGCGATATAATGATATTATTTATGTATATTTACATTTTACTCTGGCTGTCAAAAATTATATATTGAACCTAATGAACTGTAAAATTTAAGTTGATGTATTCACAAGTTCCATTCTAAGTCACTTCGTGAATAGATTGTACATCATCTTGCGAGAGTCCATCACGTTCAGGTTCAGACTAGAAAAGAATGCAAGGTGTTAATATTTCAAGTTCATTTTTCAATATAACGCGATATTTAGTATATCTGATATATATTATTTTCTGGCATTACTTGAATTATGTATGTTTTCAATAAACGCCGTAATTCTGCGTTCTGTGTTCGTAAAGATTCCACTTCAATATTCAAACGATGTCGTTCTTTTAATATTTCGTGATACTTTTTAAGTCCGATCAATAAACCATCCCAAAGTCGTTCCTTTTTTGCTGGGAAAATTTCACTGTATCGCTTCCAAAAATCGGTCACATCCTGAATTGTCATATTTCGGGATATAACTGTCTTTTTCTCCATTAATTTTTCTTGAAATGTTTCTGGCATCTCTTTCCATTTAACAAAATGATATCTTTCTATGAATTCTCGCAATGCTCTGGTGACAAACGTAGCTTCAATTTCAAGCAAGTGTCCCTTGTCACACAATAAGCGTCGTTGCATTTGATCATCGTCTGTACGAAATGAATAGAATTAATATTAATTTTATTATCTTATTAATATAAAATTTCCCGCGGCTCTTAATTTCCGCTCATTAAATTCAGAAGTAAAAGTACGCGTACCCTTAACGATATCACTAATAGATGCATGAGAAGTTGAAGTACATTCCGCGATAGGAAGTAACGTTTCAGTTGAAGAACTTCGAGACGAAGCGCCCGTGATGCTCGTATCATCACTAGGAGTAGATGATTTTTCGTCACAGATTGCTTCTTTAACGGCAGCAATTAATTTAGTTTCGTCTTCCGTGAACTCCTCAGCAACTCCACAGACATCTCCACAGACTTCTTCAACGCTGATATGTCAAATATAATATTGCTTATAAAATTATTAAATACGTTGTTTAATTGGAACCGTCTACTTACTCCGTTTTCAGCGAAGGAGATTTAGTAAATTCGTCATCGGTGGAGCTGCTTATGTCCTTGCTCATGTCCTTACTACACACAGGACAATATGCATATGGCAGAAAGAAATTCAAGAGAAAGCCAAGCTCCTTCTCGGATTTAATGTTTAACGCCTAATAATATACGACAATGTTACAACGAAATGATATGAGATATCTCGTAAGTACGTTTACCTGGAACACATTATCCAATCGTATGATCAACTGATCATTCGCGGTGTAGGGTAAGAGCAGCTCGAGCAATCTATCTTCGATCAAATAATCACAACGATCGGCAATGTTCTTAATAATACGATTCAGCAATCGTCTTTCTAAATTGATTTCCTCGATGGTGCTAGCCGGTTTGTAAGATTTACATATTGTCTTCTTCTCGTTGATGAATCTGTTCTCTTGGAGAATGCAAGCATGTACGTGTCAGGGAAATTTGTTGCGGGATTGATTAAAAAAAGGTTTAATCGATCGTTACCTTCTTCTATAGTACACATCACACTACTATAAGACGGCAGATCTTTCTTTTCTAGCAAGGTTTGTTCAGGTGGACTCCACTCCATGCCCAATGCTTGTTCGTATATGACTTTGTCAGCATTTAAAATCTGAAATGCATTAGTCTTTTAACGTCGATACAATTAAAAACCTATTTTAGCGTACCTTATCGAGCAACTCATTCGCATTTTTCGCATTCATATCCCAAATTCGCATGTACTTCTTGTCGTTAATTCTCGTGAAGTGGTTCGACTTTTCTACTAAATCCAAAATATTCTTATGCGCTTTTATGACCTGATCGGTGAGCCTCTGTATCTCAAGTCTCGTGTTCTCTTCCAATTCGGTATAATTTTTTTTCAAACCATTGATTATATCTTGAAGTCTGAAAAACACGCCAGTTTACTGCAGATTAATCATAATTAATTGTCGCGATCTCGAGGAGCGCGAAGCTTTGCTGTATTCGATCGTATGGAATAATTCGATTTGCATTCAATACCGACTTATTAATTCTTCTCTTTTGCTGATTTTTCACTATGGTGTTTTCGTCTTCTCGTCGTTTGAGCACGGCATAACTGTAGTCCAGTTTCTCGACGTTCATGAAACACAGCGCTTTTGTGCTCTGCACCTCCTGCTGGAGCTTCTGAATCTCAAGCTCGAAGCTGATTTTCTGCGCCCGGAACTCCTCCTGATGCTCGATCACGACTTTCTTCATCTCTTCCTCGTACTCGCGCATTATTTCCTTCCGCCTGTCCAATCCCGCGAAACTGTCCTCCCGTAGCTTTTTGTACAGCGCTTCCCACTTTTCCGAGAGATTTTCCAGCAGCATTTTACGCTCAGACTCCATTACGTCATTAATAAGCGATAACTCGCAACGGTAAGCTTTGGTCATAATGTTCATCTAGATAAAATATATGAGCTCTTAATACGGGCGAAGTCATGTTAATATCATTATCAAAAGAATATACACATATAACTTTATATATCTATATTTAACTATTTATATCTATATAGATCTATATCTAACTATATATCTGTATCTTTATATGTCTATATCTAACTTGATTGTCCATCCTATTGATCAATAAATCTATATCCTCATTCTGACTCTTCTGGTCAGTAACGAATTTAAGATCGGCGTTCTCCAACTCTTGCCGCAGCTCCGCGATGACGGCGTCTTTCCTCTCCATGATCTCCAGACACTTGGCATTTTGGGCCTCCATCTCCGCGTGTATGTCTAACGGGTCCTTGGACGCGAGTATGTTTGACCACTTCTCGTTGATCACCCGGTACCTTCTCATGCATTCCTCGTCATCCTCCTCGAGTTTCCTCAGCAACGTTCTCCTGATTTCCTGCGCCTCCCTCCGTCGCTGCAGCTCCCTAGCATCGTTCGCCACCTTCACGGAAGTCACCTGTACGCAATTTTATCAGTTTGATCTCTTTCGTTAATATTTTTAATACGTCGCGAAAATATCTAACTTAATATAATTATATAAATGGTATAATTTCGTTATGCCAACCACTTCGTCCCCTTCCACCGACAAGTTTTCCAACAGTTCAGAACTAGCAAGTATTTGTCTTTCGGTGAGCGTCTTCTCGACAACCTCTTCATCTTCAGCATCTGTTTTTCTGCAAAAGAGATAGTCACAATTAATATTAGACGGAGAAAGAAATCCGATTCTTTGAAAAAGAATCGCTACAAAGGCGGCGAAAGATAAAATTGCGAAAATGCGAATATTACGAGGAATATTTCTAAAGTTCTGAGAATTGTGCTCTGAATCTTTTATTTCATTCAATTTCGTCAACATTACGTTGTAGTTCTTCAATATATATTCCATTTAACTGAACACACATTTATCTCGGCGTAAAAACATTTTTTAAAGGCCATCTTCGAAAAACTTTTGAGGGCGCGATTTCCGAGAACTTTGTAAACATCCCTCGTAGTTGCGCAACATATAGGACATAATCATTCACTATCGTCCGCACATTGCGCGCGGGCGGATTATTCAATTTTTTAAGAATAAATCGAGGGGGGAGGAGAAGGTTGCGAATCTTCGCAGATCGTTATTTTCAGTCAGCCGAGTGTCAGAAGGGAAGCGTTAATCCTTACTTAGTTAGCGCTTCTAGGCGCCGCTGAATACGGACGCGGCGCGCTAATTTCCGCTCGTTCGGATCCGACGACGTAACGGACGGCTCCTCCGCGTCCTCCGCGAACTCGGGATATCTGTCATTCATTATATTTATCTCTATTCGCCGCGTGCGTGCGAAATGCGTCGCGAAGGAAAAAATTCAGGGCAAAGTTCAGAGGAATATTCGATTGTGAATGTGAACGCGCGTTCGAAATGACAGAGCGGCTATTCGCGCTGAGACGGCAAAATGCTTTTTAACGTTAGCGAACGTTCGTTCTCTCTGTAATGCGGGACATACAGCGTTTGTTTGTTCAATATTCGGTCGCCAAGTCGAAGCGACGATACGGACACGCGATTTCTGCGCGTCGCGAAGCGTACAACCGACAGGGAAAAAAAGAAAAATATTTCTCTTCCTTTTCCTTCTTTCTCCTTTTTCTTCTTTGTATTTTCGTTATTTGAAATAATATTTTCGAATCGCCGTTGGTAGAGGTGCCCTTCATCACGTGTTAAATGTATGTATATACATATATGTATATTATAGATGTAATTTTAGATGATAATACAGTCAGGTGACAATAGCCGCTGTTGATAACTAATATCGCCTTGATAGCAATGCGTTGCGCTGAGAGATGTCACTACACATCAAATCGACGGGCTTTGCTGCCAAATAGGCCTCTGCTCGTACTAGTAGTAATCTATTTTTTTCTAATAAAAGTACTTTCGATGTCCAGCGAAATGGGCTTAATCTCCCAATGCCAATATTTAATATGTTTAATAAAAAAAAACCTCGATGTACAGGCATAGGAATGATCGAGATTCGCTCATTCATTGTGGATTGATACTCCGTTACATACATTTATTTACACATTTCATATATACATGTTTTTTACGAGCGACAGTGCAATAAATATGTGAGAAAAAGCTGAAACTAGATGCAATCTAATTTAAAAATAATAATAAGAATGGGAATAAAAACGACATCCATGTACGCGTTTGATGTGGATGAACCGGAATAGCGGAAGCTAAAAATCGTTTCTTATTTATGTCTAAATTAAAGAAAAAACCTCGTAACACCTGCGGGGACCTGATTCGCACAGTCATTTAAGCTCAGCAAACCTAAAAACTCGAACTCGACATGCTGCGAACATTAGGCCTGTTCGTTTTAGCTAAACTTGCACACTTCCTTTTCTCTTTTTCTCTTCAACGTAAGTTCACCTAAAACGAACAAGTCTATTTACACACATCTATATACATTACACACACATACACGCGTCTATTAATTTTTTACCGAATTTTTAAAATATAGCTAAAAAGTAGGACTCATATATATATATTTGATTCAATAGCGGGATAACGAAGGCTAAAGCTCCAATTTTTTATTTCACCCCTGAAAAGGCTGCGTCGATGTAACTGCTGAATAAGCGCGAGCGAGAAGCGTCGTCATTAAGCAGCGCGGAAAGCCATTGGGAAAATCTGACAAAGCCGAAAAAGCGAAGCTCCCAAAAACGCGGCGGTAACGAACGGGGGACGTGCGAATGGACCGGCGAGTTCCGCACCGTGTATTCATACGTTATCTCCGCGCCGAGTTTACGTAACGCGTCTCGATCGCGATTAGCTCGGTTAGCGCACGACCGAAGGGGGTAGTGGGGTACACGCGGATATATAGATATATACATGTGTAAGATGTATACTTATCTATCTAAAGCGCGATATTAAAGTTGAACGATCAGGACGCGCCGCTATTATTGCGTCTCTCGTTATCGTCTGGCGCGAAAGGTATACGAAAGCCGACGCTAATGCGCCCGATTTATCTCGTCTCGTGCGTTACCACGCTCTCGGTGTCGTGTCGTAACCCCTTCGGGCAGCGCGACGGGTGTACGGGAAGGGGCAGTGCGCTTCAATGACGAGCGAAGAAATAGCTTTATCCAGTGCGATAAGTGCCATCATCAATCGTCTCGCAGAAGGTCCAAGATAATTGTAGCGAAACCGCTATAAGCCGCGGTTCACGCTCTCTGTCTTTCTTTCTCTCTTTCTCTCGGCCAATCGCGCTCTTCTCGAGACTCGATACACGCTCGATGAATTAAGACGTACGCCTACGCACGCATGGTATTAAGAACATCGCGATCAGAGCAAAGTACATGTGTGCCGCGACAATGCGCTCGTTTGCATCGGTTAATGCCGCGCGTGTGTCCCCAGGTGTCCCCGTTTCTTACTTTTCCGTTCCAATTTGGATTCGTTCGATTATCGATAGACGAGGCAATTCCGCTAACTTCCATTGCGCTAGGCGGACGAGTGGATTGTCGCGGAGATAACGGATTGTCGCGATGAAGTTGGATTGCATTGCGCATAACGGAAAACGACGACGCGCGCGTCAAGTATCTACATATTTAGGAAGAAGTTTTACGTAAACGAGGGTATACTTTCAATAGGGATATGTATATAGAAGAAATAAAATAAGTCGCACACACATTGTATTGTAAAAAGATGCAAATATATTTATTCGATCGCGTCGCATATTCTTTGTGATAAATAAGATATCGATGATTACGAAATTGAGGTGGTGATCATGCATGAGTACGTGGCGGTATTTATCTTCAAATTGATTAAAGATTTTAATCAAATTAAAGATACAAATTGATAGATCGCTCGGTAATTGCGGATCCAATGACAGCGAAGAGAAAGATTTTAATCGGACGTTGAATGCATATAGCAGACAAAGCTTCGAGCGCCGCGTGTATCGAAAATTCAAACGGTAAATGTCTGAGGCGAAATATCAACGTAAAACCTAGATATCATTGAATTTTCTTACTCTTTTTGGCACTAATGAATTCTTTGTCATTACAGTTTTTATTTTTGTTTTTACATGATTTACGTTTTATATGATTGCGTTGAATACTTCATACGAGCTATGCGTATTTAGGAGTTTACATATATTTCTTTATTCACAGGTTTCTATCGTTGAAATTAGAAGATGGTTTAAAGACAGAAACGTTTGCAAATTATAATTCGATTAGATAACATCGACCCCGAATGTCCGGTTGTGGCTCTGAGAGAGAGAGAGAGAGAGCCCCTTTGTTTTCAATTTATTAAATTTTATTTATAATTACATGCTTATCGCGTCCTACATCATTCGTTAGCGAAACGTACGCGTTCGCGTCTCTCCACGTTGCGAAGGAAAAAATGCAAGGAAAAACGTAACGCTCGAGCGAGATCTCATATACAGAACGTAGATCTCATACCGCGCTAAGCAAATACCGCGTCGAGAAACGGCCGAAGCGGATATATGAAGCTGACTGTGGGCCTCGTTATATTTTTGGTACGATACCGCTCGTTGCGGCCATCGTTCGGGATAACGAAACGCGGCCGATGCGATGCCAGAATTTGGTATGCAAAGCGGAGCAAGGAGAGTAAGGGTCATTTTCGCACGTCCGCTACGTCGAGATACGCAGAGAATTACGGCAATTTGAATAATAATACGACCGATATTGGCCAAAGAAATTCACGGGGAATTCATCCGACCGCAAATTGGCCGAGACAAAGCGACGGCGACGATCTCCGATAACGAAACGCTCGACGTCTGCACGTTTTCGGAACGGACGAGGTACAGCTTTATTCTCGGAAATCGTTTTCTCCAGCATCGATATCGGAAGTTGAACGCATCTCCTACGAATCCTGGAAATCTCGATACTCAAAGGCGCATCATCGAAGTCGCGTGAAACATCAGGATTAATATCCCCTCTGTTATTCGCTCATATCTATATCATTATATTAATGTACCCTCTTACCGCCGTTATTTACAATCGAAATAAAATTGCCGTGATATTTTGTCGAGTTCAATTTCCGACGCCACGCGAATTGACTCCCCAATTTGTTCCGAGTAAACGCAAAAGGGCCGTTTACGCGAGAGCCCCGAAAATTCGAGCCCGTAATCGAGCCCGGGCGGAAAGAAATTCACAAGCGGCACAGGACACACGACCGTGAAAATTGGTCGGGAAGAGGCAAACGTGTCACGCGAGACGCTCATCCGGCTCATCCCCAAAATGACGAAAACGCTCGCGTCCGTTTTCGGACGCGGACGGCGCGACACGGCCGCGACGGAAGTCGCTTTCTCTCGGGCAACATCATCCCGACGCGGTCACACGGACGGACGTTAACTGTCGTTGCACGCCCGGCCCGGGCTCGACGTCGCGTAACGCGCGACATGCGAGACGCGAGCGAACGTGTGACCGGCGGTTCGGGTCGAAACTCGGAGGAGCGACGAGCGACAACGATCGCACGAGGCATGGACATAACAACGCCCGTCCCGTATCCCGTAGTGGTAGTCTAGTCGCGGACGACACGGTCCTCGGCACGAGAACAAGATGGCGGCGGCGGGCGCAGGCACGCAGCTAGCACATTGTTCACCCCCGACGGACCCGTCGCTGTCGTGTCCCCGATTATTTTGTGTCCTGAGATATTTATTTCGGTGAAAAATGATATTCGGGTGTCCGGGCGGTAACCGAAATAGTCGGATATGCTAGGTAGGAAGCTTCGCTTCCTTCCTCTCGAAGCAATTTTACGCTTCGATTTATATACTTATATTACGCTTCAATTTATACTTGTGTACGTTTATTTTTCAATTATATTAGGCATTTACATTGTAATACACACGTTCTGATAAATGTATTAAATGTAAGGCACGCATCTTGGAACGAAAATTGCTTCGCGAAGCCATTAATTGTACGAAAATTTAACGAATTCCGTTTCCGTAGATTTTATGGAAAATCGCAACAACCATAAATAACAAAAACATAAATCTCCCAGATATGTATGTAGCACTCGGTTGAATGCAAGACACATTTACAGTTTTAAATCGACTTTGTCTTATCGAGAACTAAAGAATTCGACGTCCCGAGGAGAAATTGTCCCGGCATTATTGTAGTCACGAGTGTTTCGTTCCGCTCACGTTTCAAAAATCGTTTGACTAAAGAAAAATTTTGTAGGAAAAGGACCACTTTATCCTCGCCCGTCCTGCCGCCGAATCTACCGAATCGTTTACGCGAGAAACGCTTATCCGCCCGCGAGTCTCATTAATGCGCGCTATCAAGCTCCGGCACGTTTGTTTGATCGTTACTTCCTTGATTAGAGGGAACGTCACGAAGTTAAGCACTTTTATTTTCGTAATAATCCGATTGTCCGTCTTTATTCCCGGTAGAAAGTACCGATGCCCCGGGTAATTGGCTGCCCCTAAACCGGCCCTGAAGCGAGAGAAAGAGGCAGAAAGACGGAAAGAGCGAGAATACATGTGTGCGCGCGCACGCATTCTCGAAGCGAGCGAGAGAGAAAGAGAGAGCGAGAGTAGGACTGTAGGCTGTAGTGTACTGTAGAGGACGGGTAAGCGCGGGGAGAAGGAACAAAGATGGCAGATAGGATTTGACTCGACGGCGACCGGCGTTGGTGATGGTGGTGGTGGTGGTGGTGGCGGGGTGGTGGTGCAGAAGGAAGAGAACGAATGACTTACGCGGGGGGAAGAAAGGTAAGGGGGAGCCAGAAAGAGAGAGAGAGAGATAGAAGGAGCGCGATGATCCGGCGTGGAGCGAGGCGGGCGAGGGGGACGAGGAGGGTGGGACGAACTACGGGACGAAAGGGACAAGCGCGGCTCGGGGGTTCGGGTTAGCTCGTTCGACCCGTTATCCCTTCTCCGCCCGTGTTGAGTCCCGAGTTCTCCCTACCTGTCCTTGCTTCGATTCGAACGAGTCTCCCCCCCCCCCCTCATCCCCTTTTTCCGCCACGCATCCGAAGCGCGCGCGCGCGCGCTCGCACACCCTCCCGTTGTTTCCTCCCCCACTCTCTGGCGCCCCCCTCTCTACCCGCCGCGCGACCTCACCGCGCCTGGCGGGCGACGATCGCGATCGCGAAGCCGCCTCTCTCTCATGTAGACTCGTTCCGCTCCCCTATCGCGGCTGCCCCACCAGGCGGCGGGACGGCGATGCTAGTCGGCGAGCCTCGCTGCGCTCCCGCCACGGTGACGTCACTCTGAGTAGTGTAGTGCAGTGAGAAGGAGCCGAAGTCAGCTCCGTTCTGCGTTACATGGCCCGAGTGTGAGGCATTACGAAGGCGAAGTGAGTTCACGAGGCGGTAATAAACCCTTAAAACAACGGCGGAGAGGAAAGGGTAGAGGAAGAGAGCCGAAGTAAAAAAGTAACAAGTCCGAGAGTGTGAGTTTTAGTTTCTCGATGTGTCCGGCCGGACGTCTCGGCATCGCCGCGGCGTCGCGCATGCACGCGTATACGTTCGCCGCGCGACGACAACGGGAGTTTTACGCCGCCGCCGCCGCCGCCGCGCGCGTAATCGGGAATCGCGCGCCGAGATAACTTGGTGTTTGGTTCGCCGCGATCGCGCGCGCGTCTTCTAAAGTCGCCGGAGCGCTCCGCGCTCTCGATCTCGTCCTCGAGGCGCTCAAGGCGGCGAGACTCGAGTGGTGATTTACTTGCGCGGATCGCCCGTGGTATGTATACCTATAAATATAATTAACGTGAGACGTACTCGGGCCGCGCGAAACGTATACCTACGTCGGTGATGTGAAAGAGGGAAAGAGAGCGACAGCGACAGCGAGAGAGAGAGAAGAAAGGCGATTCCCCCAAAGTGAATACATTGGCGCGGGGGGAGCACGGGTTTACGCGTGTATGCTCTCCACGCGTGTACCTATTCGGGTGTATGTGTTACGGTACGAGAAGGGCTACCGTGTCGCGTCTACTCGCGCGCTACGGTAAAAGAGCGCGTGCGGTGAGGCGAGGAAGAGGAAACGGCGCGTTCGAATTGATTCGCGTTATCAGCAGTGGGTCACGCGCACGCACACACGCACACGCACGCCGCGGCGCGCGACCGAGGCTCGCTTGAAGCAGGCGAGCGCCTCGACGACGACGACGACGAAGGGAATTTTCGTGGTTCTCGCGTGCGCGAGCGAACGAGCGCGCGCGCGCGGACGCGTCCTCCGCGGTGACGCCGTGCCGTGGCCGCGTAACGTGTCGTGACGTGTCGTGTCGTGCTGTGCCGTGCCGTGCCGTGTCGTGCCGTGCCGTGTCGTGCCGTGCCGTGCCCGTGTCCTGGTCCTGCTCCTGCTCCGGCGCTGGTTGTGCTGCCCGTGCTGTGCTGTGCCGTGCCGTGCTGTGTCGTGTCATCGTGCCCCCGGTGTGCTGTGTGCCGCTCCGACGGAAATAAAACGGAGCGGAGAGCGGCACACGAAAGCGCGCGTCGCCTTAGCGCCGACGACACGAACGCGTGTGCGTCGCGAGGAATAATGCCGTGCCGGGATGGATCGTATCCCGAGCCGCCGAGTGCCGGGAAGTGCTCCTCGTGGCTGAGTGACGTGTGATTCGGTTGGGAGCCCCCCTTCCCCACCCCTCCCCCCGCAAGAAGGTATCCCCGTACGCGATACGAGTGATTATACGATGTGGTGTTCTCCGGTGACGGTACTACTGATCCTCGCAGTCGTAATCGTCAGTGGCGTCCGCTTAAGTCAAGGCTCCTGCTACTACACCGTCACCACCTGCACCTCGACCTTCGCCCCCGTGTCACCTCGCGACACCTCGACGACGTCGGAGCGCGTCGCGCCGGGTAAATCGCTCCGCGGTCTCCTCCGCATCCTCGTCGCCGGCGTGGTCGGCGCCGTCCACGTCATCGTCCCGCTGACAGTCGGATACGTTATCGCCGTCGCTACCTCACCCAGGTTCGAGCGGATCCACGACCTGCTGGACGACTCGTTTATCGTCTGGTGACTGGTGATCGACGCGCGTCGTCTTGTGTTCCCCGAGGTGAAATCAAAATTGGCAGTGCCGTGAGCAGCGTGGCCGAGAGCGAGAGAGAAAGAGGGACGCGTGCACGAATTGATCTCTCCGTCGGTGGAGATAAAGCGAAGAAACAGGAGCGCGGAGGAGGCAGATTCAGTTCCTAAGCAGAGAAAGAGTGAGTGAGAGAGAGAGAGAGGAAGTGGAAGCCGGCCTGTTTCAATCGATCGAAAAAAAAAAATAGCGCGCTTTTCCGGTGTGTTGGTGGCCCAGAGTGTCTGGTGAATTTATATTCTGCCTTGATCGAGGTTGTGTGTCGTTGTACAGTGCCTCCAAACGATACCACAACATCCGATCCCAAATGAAGAGTTCGGAGCAAAATGGTTAGAGAGACACGTCACCTGTGGGTTGGAAATCTGCCGGAAAACATCCGAGAGGATCGCATCAGGGAGCATTTCAAACGGTAAGTTACCCCCCTTTCTCTTCCCCCCCCTTTCTTTTTGAGAACCTCTGCGTGTATACGAGTATATACGGCGCGCGAAGTCGCCTCGAATCCCTCGCGATCAATGGGACGATATATGTTCCAGCTTTAAGTCCATCGCCCTCTCTCCCGTAAAACCGCGTCCCACGTTTCGTGGCTCGCGAATCTAGCCTCGTACACGTTACCACCGCGTTTGATACATCCTTGCTCCTGTAGTGCGTTTTGCCGTATGTTGATCTAGAACGCCACGAAAGTTCAAGTCTTTAACACGGACACACACACGTGTCGTAGGAATTATCGGCCGCGAACTTGAAAGATAAAGATAGCTTTTTTTCTTCCTTCGTCCCTTAGAACCTACGTCCCGTAGCTCACGCTCTCCACAGATTTAACGACAGATTTTTCTGGAAGAATCGAAGTCGATTTTTCTTTGGCAAAAAAAGGTGTCCCAGGAGCTGGTCATTTTTGGAGTTGTGAAGGAGGCCTTTTCCCGAAATAATCTCCAAGAAGGATCATATATATTCTTATATTTTTGTACATAATGTATTTTTTTACTGATAAATAATATAATTTCTATGTTCAAAGTTTATTTTTATAGATATATAACGTTGGAAATTGATAATGACATTTTGATATTTTTTTTGTTTAAAAGAATCGACTTTAGCTCTAACAGAGAATTTATTGTTGCAATTAAGAAGCATTATAGAAACATGTCGATTTTATCGGAAACAGAGAAGAAATTCTAGGCAAGTTATGCTGTTAATTTTCGCATGCAAATTAATAGCGATGATTTTTGAATAAAATTCTTCGAAAAATAATTATTCTAAAAATCTGAATCCTTAATTAATTTCGCGGAATATTAAATGGAACATTAAAAGAAAACAAGTTATTATAATTAGTTGGGATTTCAATTCAAAATCGTGTCTCTAGACGCGATAAATTTTAATATAAATACGAAAAGTATTACATCCAGAATATATTTGCGATCTTGAACATTACGTAAACCCATAAATGCTCGTAATTATATACTTGATAATAACAAAATTAATCTATTATTAAGATAGATATATTAAGCTTTTCGCTACACAAGAAATTTCGGCGCAAAACGCGCATTTCAAGCGGTGAGTAGTCGCTTATTGTTAGCAGTGATCGACTGTGAACGATTAGAGCGACTTCTTGCTAGCGCATGTTCTTTATTGTTGAAATGCTGAGTTGTTTTATAATGAGGAATTGTTAAAATGCTGAATTGTTTTCTAATGACGAGAACATTTTGATCGATTCCTATTCCTTGTTCAACTTTACATAAACGTTAAACATAAAACATGAAGCGTAAATTGTAATATTTAGATGCTAAGTCATTGTCGCTTAGAAATACTGATAACAATGAAAAAGTTAAGAAATTATGAGTAAACCGTTAGGTACATCTGTATAAAAATGATCGCTTTCAATGAGATACTCTTAAAAACTTTATTATATTATTAAAAGTGTACATTTGTAAAATGCAGCTCTAGCTGCATACCTCTGTAAACTGGTACTTCTTTTCGATTTCTAAAAGAACATTCTAATACGATCGAACTGTTCAACGAACGTCCTTGCATTGTTAAGTTTTTATATGTCTTTCCAGTTAGCCATAGGTCATTTAGTGAGTTGGTTCTTAACGGTTCGTTAGGGCATTAGTCAAACTTTTGTTGCAAGTCTTAAGAAAACGATCCATTCCATCCTTGACAATTGAGATTAGTAATGTGGTATTTCTTTTTATTCTACCTGCGGAAAGTTTAGGAAGTAAACATTTGAAACATTCGAGGGACAGTAAATGGACTGTATCCTAAAAGAGATAAATTTCCATTGTAATTGTGTTTTTGTTAGGGAGAAAGGTATTGAGCATTTTTTGCTGACAATTTACCGGTCTCGTCGATTTTAAAATACTTTAAATGTAGTGAAATATTTAAGGTTAAGCCACAGGTAGAGATCTTTTCAAAAAGGCACTTGGAAAAAAACTACCGTTTGGAAAGAAAGGTATTCTAAAAGCGAGAGACAGAGGGATTTTAAAATTTAAATTTTGTCACGTCACACACACAAGGTGTACAGAAAAAACAACCTATAGAGGAGACAATTCTGAAGGAAAGTTTTGGGAGATCGAAACGGGAGTGATCGGAGAAAGGATTTTGTATTGTTATTTTTCGAAGCTATTGTTTCGCCCGAAATTTTGCGACCTCGTATTTTTCATTGTCGCCTTCAGGTTTTGTCAGGTTTCTACCGTGTGTTACGGATATCTGTATGTAATATATATATGTGTGTGTGTGTGTGTGTGTGTGTGTGTGTGTGTGTGTGTGTGTGTATTTATGTATGTATATGTATATGTATATACATACACACATGTTACACATATATATGTAAGAGGAAAGTTGTACAGCGTCGCTTCATTTACAGGCTTGTTTTTGTTTTCGCACAGACCACCGGCGCGGCGTTATCGCTTCGATAAACCAAGTTTCAGGAAACGTGTAAGGTATTCCGATGTTTTCGATATGGTCCGTAGTATGCGAGGACATGCCGACGGAAGAGAAAGAGAGAGACAGAGAGAGAGAGAGAGAAACGGCGGCCGCATGTTGTGCATATACATATACGCGACTTATACGATCGCATGCACACGAAGATACGTTATACCGGAGGCCTTGGCTCCGTCTCTCCTCCTCTCTTCGCGTAGCATGAGCGCGTCGTCATTTGTTTTTTCCCCGAAGTAATAATAGCTGAGGACAGCCATTTTGAGAGCTCGCAGCAGCACGAAGTTATTGTTCGACAGTGGCGCTCAATGCGCGGCTCCGCGAGCGAGTTATCCGCGAATAATTCTGTCATCCGAATCGTTCTAACGGAGAAAAATTCGTATAACCGGTTTTAATCTTGGAGTTTAATTATGTATCGATGTGCAATTACGATAAGCAAAACGAATATCGATCAGATAGTCTATATAATTCGAACGAGTTTTTACTTTAAGCGTTAAGCTATGAAAATTAGAAGACAAAAGCAAGAGAAAGTAAGACGAGTGAGCTCTTTTGTTTGTAACTAAAACGTTTATTATATTCTAGATCTATTTATTTTTTGGTTCTTGGTCTTCTTTGGTTCTTAGGCTTATAGTCTTTCAGTGTCGTTTAAATCGGCGATATGAGATATAAAAAGAAAATTTATAATATTCAAAGCTTTGGTTTAGAAGAAAGTTTCTTACGTACTCCATTAGTGTTTCTACAAATGTCAAATTTATCGGCTGTTTCGGCGAATGCATTTACAAGCACGTTTCAGGAATTATTTCTTGAATTGCCTTTCTAAAGCCCTTTGCACAATGCTAGGCAACAGGCAATAGGAACAGGGAATAGAAATCAGAAATCATGTATAAATGCAGAATAAACAATGACACAGGCAATAGACAGAGAGTTTTCCGTCACGTTGGAAATTCTGTGCCTATTGCCAACCAATCATAGCATTCGAATTTTTTAGGTTGTAATTAACGATTTTTTTGTTATTTCCTGTTCCTATTGCCTGTTGCCTGACATTGTGCAAGGGGCTTAACCCAATTTTGCAAATTAGCCCAGTCAATAGAGCCCGAAAAAGCCGCTGAAATGGAATTAATTCCGGGAAGCGATTTTTTTTCTTTGACTGTTTTGGAGGGTCATGGGTAGTCTAAAACCGGATTTTCGGGATTCTAACCCTGGAGCGTTAGCCGCCATTTTGATTAGAAGGGTGATTTTGTAAATATCTCGCTTATTTTCAACTTTAGAATGAAAGTGGTAATAACCAAACTTGTAGAAAATTTAATACTTTACAATTTTGGTCCTTATCATTTTTCACCTAGGATCGATATTTTGGGTCTTAGACTCGAAAGTGGGGGGTTAAATTTTTTAATTTTTTAAATAAACGCGCCATAAACTCTACCCCCGTGGTGATGTGGAAAAGATGTTTTTCATTATACCAAGTAAATTCAAAAAATAAAAAAAGAATAAAACTTTACCTCCCATTTTCGAGTCTAAGACCCAAAATATCGATCCTAGGTGAAAAAGTGATAAGGACCAAAATTGTAGAGTATTAAATTTTCTACAAGTTTGGTTATTACCACTTTCACTCTAAAGTTGAAAATAAGCGAGATATTTACAAAATCACCTTTCTAATCAAAATGGCGGCTAACGCTCCAGGGTTAGAATCCCGAAAATCCGGTTTTAGACTACCCATGACCCTCCAAAACAGTAAAAAAAAAAAAAAATTGCTTCCCGGAATTAATTCCATTTAAATGTCTCTATTGACTGGGCTAAATCTGCAAAACCCAATCGATCAATTCGAGATTTGCAGAAATACTGATATTGTTCATTAAAATGTTTTTTTTTTCTTTAAGGTTTGTTTCATATAAGAATAAACGTATTCAATAAACAATACCTACACCATTAGCATAATAATGTGAAACGTTTGATTGACGTTTATCATATTACATTTTGTCGAAATACGAAATGTCACTTATTGTTAGAATAATCTACATAAAGATAGGAAAAATGTCTAATATATTGCATTTTCAATAATTTCGTATTATATAAAGAAGATTGGATTTCAATTGTACTTTATAAAACTTGTAATAATGTTCGATTTGAAAAATATGAAATATTCTCCAAATAATTTCCGATACTTTATTTTTATACAACGTTCTTTCTTGCATGTATATTATTTTCCTATTACGCTTTTATTCGCATGATATTTACAGTAAAAAGATTTCAAAATAATAAAGCAAACTGTTCATGTAATATAAAAACAATTACCAAAGTGCATTGGCATAAGCGTGGAAGTAACGGTGACGTACGCCAGGGGCTCTCAATCTGCGGATACGAAATATTTCATATAACACGAGCAAGAGAGTGACTACAATTACATTTCACTTCTTTCGCATATAGAATGCATATAAATGTTTATTTTTACTATCACAATACACCGTCCTCCATCGGCGCATTTTAATTATGGAAAGTCCAGGCTGTGACTCTTCCTTCTGTCCTCGTAATTGACTTCAACATCTAGTGACATGTACGTATTTCAGTATCAATCTTTATACTGATCATACTCTGTATATTACTACGTTACTATTTCGGTTACATTTTGCTCCACCATTTCATAATTCATCGCACTAGCGTCTTAACATATGTCTTGCCCCATCCTTCTCAAGATAATATCACCTTCTACAAAGAAAATGCCTCGTTAATACACAGTAACTCACGTGGGTGGGTAATCGATGACATTCTTAATGACATACATGTCTCGAAGCCCGGCCCTATACAGCCCTAAGGATCGCTGCATTCCCGTCGTCCCACCTGTTTTCTCAAGCTTTAAATGGATCTACCTAACGGCCTCTGCGCTTCAACACTGAAACGCTACTCTCTCTCTACCACGCGGCCGCTCTAAAATGTCTATCTTTCTATCATTCTAACTACAGCACCTGCTTCTTAATATGTCGTTTTATACTTTTAAACGATTTTATGCGTTGAGCCTCTATTGCATAGTTTGACTGAACACTTGAAATCCAAATATTTTTGTTGTTGTCACTGAATAAAAATATAATTCCGAAAATATATACTTTTTGATAAGGGAAAGTTACAAAGTACTTAACAATTTAAACTTAGCGAGAGTAGGGAGGAAGGACGACGAGCATGATGTGTAAATTTAATAAAATTTTTAAAAATACTTGTAGAATGAATAAAATACCAACGGGTCATATCGTATCAGAAAATGGAGCTGTCATGATCATGTACTTAGAGAGAACACGTATGTCTTAAAAATCCGCCCGAGAGACTCCGCAAGGCCCTCGAAGGTTTTCTTGAGTTCACCGAGAGGTCCCCCATCTTGTTGTCCTATAAAGCTCGGAACTGGAATCTTATACGTTCCTTCGTGTGTTTTCATCTGTCATCAATTATCATGAGTCTGCACGTACAATTTATCTATTAATATTGCCTTTGATCGACTATTACGGGTTAATTCGATAGAATCAACACCCGCGGTTATTTCGCAATTCCGTTCTGCTTTGCCCACGGTCAAGAAAAATTCATAGCTATTCTTTTCGTGAGATCAGATATCCACGAGTCCTGAGAACTCGCTTATGACGATCGTCCAACATCAGGAAATGTTCCGCGCCCACTTCTGGCGAGTGAGAATGACGACAATTCAATGGATCGCCAAATCGATAGACGTTCGAGATCGAGCTACTCCGCGGTTCTCATGGGACGAGTCCTCTCCTTTCCCCGAATAATTCTTCCCCGGGATCTCGCGGCCTTTAAACTGAGCATCCGTCTTTTGCAACCCTCTCCACTTCCACCTTGACCGCTCTCTCACAATTCGCCCAAAAGTTGATACATCCTCCACATGCATCTCCTCGCCTCTCCTGGTGTGCTCGTCTTCGTCTCTTCTTTACTCCGTTTCGTAGACTATAAAATCTTCTTCCCGCTCGACACGCACAGCGGCGGTCTAACTCTCCGCTGGCTGCCAGCCGCGCTACACCGCTATCGGGGTGGCCAGCTGGCGAATGCATGCTTCGCCGCGGCGTAGCACGCCTAGCGCCGGCTCCTGCATTTAGAACCGTGAAAAGAAGAAAACTTGGGCGTAAGACCCTCTGCACCAAGACTTTCGTAGGGTAACCGTAGTGTAACGAAAACGTGGGTCAACGGCACAAGAAACGTTGCCGTGCAGTTACTCCGAAGCGTGCACGACTCTATAGCCTCTGTCACGACATAATTTGATATCCGAGCCCGGATCGGCCGATGCATCTCCAACTGTGTTATCGACACACCCCTCTTCGTCTTACAGACGCGCTATACCCGCGCCGTCCTAGCACACTCCCACGTTCATCGAAAGCGGCCTACTCACCCCATTTTGCAATGAAATGCCCCGAATTTGCCCCCTCCGGTATCAATCTCACGCTAGCCTTTGCGTCTTGCTCTGTGGATGGTCCGCCGGCAAGTGAACTCTCGCTAGATAGTTTAATTAGCTCACCTCTAAAGCATATTGTTCATATCGCGGTTACAATATTGATTTGACGGCAATAGGGGACGAGCGACGTCAACAAGATGCTGTATTACCGATCGCGCTGTTAATTATACATGGTTGCTAACGACATATGACTTTACTCCGCGGTCGATCGGGTTCGCATATACGCTTGTTCCTAGTGAACTGTTTTAACCCCGTTGTTCCCTTCGCATCTTCGTCTCCAGCCACACACGTTTCACACACTCAACGCCCCACCGAAAAACCTTCAACGTGGCGCCACTCCTGCTCTCGTCCCACCCCGACCCAAAGTCATGCCTCCACTTAATTTCGCACCTCACAGAACTGTGTTCCTCCTGAACGGCTTGTCCATCCATGATTCCACAACAGATGAATCTACAATCCTCAATGACCAGCTACCAAGTCCAATTGCACTCGTTAAAATTCCACTTCTTCAATTTACCGTCCTCTCTAGCTGCCCTCTGCTTTCGTCTCTCAATCTGGACTGGTGCAACTCATTTTTAGACCTCTTATTTACTATTCCATATTCTCCCCCACTCCTCCTGATTTTCTTCTGATTCCCATCTCCTTCGTTCCTTATACAAGCTCCATTTCCTTGACTTTAAGAACCTCTTTTCTCTCGTCTCTCTTCTCTGCGCTCTTTCTTTTTCTTCTTTCTTTGGCCTTCTATCTTGCTCTCTCTTCTCAGCACGAGCATTCCATGCCACCTGCACGTACCCGTGAGGAGACCTACACCGCGAGCCTTGCGCCTTCAGATCTCTTAGCCACCGTGCTGGCGGGTTTTCCTTCATTACGCCGCCAACGGTTAGGCAGTCCCCCACGCGTCAATCGAGGGGATGAACATTTCCGACACGTCAGAATGCTCCCTCTCACCATCACACTATGTCGCTGCCATGATTGTCCCCTTCGCCGGTGCCCGTGGACGGTGCCACTTTTTCTGTTCACGGCTCCCTTCTTTCGGCATCCCTGTCGTGGGCGTATCGCCCCGAGCCCCGCCCCACCCCCCTACTCGAGGTGATGCATGGACACTGCCGAGCACCGCCCTATTAACTATCGCCCTCACATGCCCCCACTGATTAAACCATGCACCACTCAAGTAATACCCAGCTCCAATATCTCTTCACACAGCGCGAATTCCTTATACGGAGCTATTTACTGCTAAATTCTTCTAATGCAACATGCTGGCTTCGAATCGCCCTTCTCCGCATGCCCCACCCTTAGTTAATCCCCTCCCGGCCGGCAAATGAAATACAATGTGCGACCTACTTGCACCACGATCATACTACATGCTGCTCTGAACCGCCTTTCGCTTCTGATACCCCCCAATAATCCGGTCACTCCAATCGCTCACTATCCCGCCAGTTCTACACACTCGGGCGTTGATCCATGCCATGTAACCCTTTCCTTGTGCGGCTCGGCCTCGTGAACCGTTAGACACGTCTTTTTCTCCCCGTACTCTCGATCTCCGAGCGTACTCTCCGTCTCTCCTTCCTGCCGTTCCTCGGGTGATCCCTCCATGCCGTTAACTCTGTCTATCGGCTAATGGAAGCCCTGAGACATGTCCGTCCTTCTCTACACCTTCTATTCCTGCTTGCAATAGTAGCAACATGGCCCATACGCGCGCGGCCTGTCGCTGTATTGTATTGAAACGTGGAAGGACGGCTTCGCGCGTCCTTTCCAACTTCGTGTCAAAAACGACCACCACCCCGACTCTGATACAGTACTCGTAGCTATGCAGTATGTAACAGGCCCTCCCTCCTGGACTGCCCCCTGCAGGCGCCTGGCAGGCCACTGTACTTGTGTACTCTTCGCACTCGGCTTCGCGCTTGGCTAGGATTCCAGAGCGACTACTTCGAATTTAAGATTAAGTCGGTAGAGAATTATGCGGAAGAAAATGCCATGTTCGATACAGGGACGACGGTATGTACGACCTGATACATTTTGAATGAGTGACGCCCTCTTTTCATTTTATACGAGAATCCCGACCGCTCACTCTTTTTGTAAACTTTTTTTAATTAATACTAAAGCATGGACGAAGGAATTTTAACGTCATGCTAGCTTTGTCATAACTTCTCTCTGCCTCTACTGTTCACCCCTCGTCAAGCCTCTTATCCATGCCCTTCCAGGGAGTCTGTTCTTCATATACACCCCTTTGTATTATGTGCGCTTTTTCTTGACGCAATTCTGCCCTGTCAGAACGTGCATCGCACAACGCACATTTGCCCCCGGCTCCGTGCTAACTATACCCCACCAAATATTGCTTCCTGCTATGCCTGTCAACTTTACTGTGCATGGCCGACGCCGAATCTAACCTGGCGGCTGTGCACACCGGTGTCCTCGCAATTCACTCCACCCCCTGATCTCAGCTCTAGCCATACCGTGTTTTCTTGCCCGCCGATGCGTGAGGCAACAACTGTTGGGACTAGTTTATCCGCATCGAGCAAGCATCTGGGAGGGGTGCATATCGACCGCGTACAATATTATGACACATTAACTCATTGTTCTTTGCAACTCCCGAATCAATCACGCAATAATGCGGTTACTATAATAAATACTAAATTAATTAATACGCTATGTAAACTAAGCTTTTTATATTCACCTAGTATGTTCGTGCATATTCGCACTAGCTTTATTCGGTCCCCTTTCAGCTGTTCTCATCGATTGTATGTACGCAAGCACACAACAGACACACCAACTTATTCTACCTTAAAACCTCGGCGTACATCAGTTTTGCATCACGTTCAGCATCCGCACGGGCATCACTCATTCCTAGTTCGTCCAGCTTATAATTGGTGCGTACTATACGCAACGTTCTCGGCGATACTCATCCACGTGTCCTATTTTGACTTTTTTTTTCGCTCGCTTAGTGAACTTATATTTGATTTCTGCCGAAGCGTACTAACATATGTGGACGTTCAGGATAGATCTTATGTGTGTGTTGTGTCACACAATCCTAATGTTATTAGATCCCCCCTGAACCTAATTTTTCTGTCATTTGTTTCTTGCCTTATTTCGCCGCCTTTTTACTTTTTCCCCCTCGTCTTTCTTTGTGACAACAATGTGATGGGTATTCCATTTGGTTTCTTACATAAATGATGGAATAATGGCAAGAAAGGCACTAGCTTTTGCCACCTCGTTTTGGCAATTAATGACTAATAAGAAGATGGACATTCTCCAAATGGAATTTTCTGAGTTATTTGAGGTACATTGGAAGCACTCTGCTCTGTCACCTTCGACGCTGCGCCTACTCCTTAAGTTGTACACGTTCTTAAATGTAAATTTTTTTATGGGAATCAGTCTATTTTGTAAATTTTAGAAACTAATTTTTAATTTCTCATAACCACTTTCTGACCATGCAAATATCTTCAACATCTCGTCCGCCGTGACCACTATTCAAAGGATGATCACCCTTATTATTGCGTGCTACGCTTCCGACGCCTCTACCGCTCACTTCTACGTAATCCATCCCCTCCTACTCCCTTCAGCTGCTCGTGTTAACTCCTTTCTACTAGCCGAGTAGTCAACCCTTATCTTCCTATGCACCTTCTCAACATCAAGATGGTACCTGTTGTGTCTGCAATTCCTGGCCTGTCTCGAGCCGATATCGCAATCGGCAAGCCTACAACTTGTCGCGATGCTCCTACGCGCGACTGCATCTATGCAACGCCAAACTTGATAGTTAGCCCACCTGCCACATCTCTCGCGCGCCTCCGCCCATAGCCGTGCTCTTACTATTCCGCTACGAGAGTTCTTCGGCCAACAACGGAGCGCACGGACGAGCCCGGTGGGTGCCTTCCTTATGTCAGGTGCGATCGCACCTTCACCATCACGACTACCCGTCGCGCGCTGCTCCGGCTCTCGCAGGTCAATCTGTATGAATCGCTCTGCACACGTCATCAACCGCCGACGGGGGAATTTCATGATCCTCCTATGCGAGACCTTATCTCCCGCTGTGACTCCCCCAAGCTATTTGAGCGATAGCGACCGGTATGGCTTACCGCTACATTAATATAGCACATGCGACAAAACAACCCGACCTGTTACTCCCCCCCCAGACACTCGGGGACCCTAAACTCAATGCAGCGCAAGTAACGTTCTCATGATCAAGCATATGCCTCACCCACATTTCGCAAGGCCCAACGTCCGTTGCACATATAACCCTCAGAAGCTCTCGCGTTGTACTATAGTCAGCGCGCCGCACGAGTGATCAGATACTTTCAGATCCCTCATATCGCTACTGTACGCAGATTCCACTTACTATGTGCGCATCCACGCAGTTGCGCGAGTACACGGGGGCCCCCGCTTAGATTATATTTACAATTTGCATACGTGAGGGCATATATTGACGGAGTTCGGAGGGATGTCCGGTTGATCCTCCCAAAGAAGATAGTTACTCTTAGCCGGTGACTGTCCCCCCCACTTCGGCTAACAACAGTCTGCCCCACCCCTTCATGCCACTTCGCTGCTGAACTACCATACCCCACGTTCTCTTCCCAAGTGCTTAATATCAGATCGAGCTAACCGGGTACAATTTACCCCGGATGCGACCGGCCCAACAATATGGCGCTCCTGCAGTCCGTTATGTACCATACAAACCCAGCAACACTCTTGCCTCTCGCGCCCGCGCTCGCGCGCGCTGACTTCATCCCACACCAGACAGTATTCCCCCACGCGACAAAGGAGCTCATCCTCATCAATACACGTATGTATGTGCGCGCGGGTTGCCGGCGTATTTTGGTATATTGATCGCGCGTGGTCGGCCATCCCCCTTTTCCTCCTCGCTCCCTTCTCCGTCGCGCGCTCTTCGCCCCATCTCGCCCCGCCTCGTGCCCCACACCGCTCCCCTGCACCCTGGCTCCACCCTCGGGGCACCCCGTCGCACGGAGTCCTCGTGTTTCCCCCTCGAGAACGTCACCCATCCCGAAAAACTTTGGGCCTCTAACCCGGCAACCGCCGGTCACGCGTATTTCTCACGTGTGCCGCCGACTGTCGTGACGATATATATACCGCGACGTGTCACGAGCGTGTATTTTTCTTCGGTAAATTGCGACTCCGGGAGTCGCCGCTCCCCTTCGTTATCTTGATTGAATTTCTTCGACGAGAGAACCGACGCCTTAATTTCGTGCCCGACTTGAGAATTCGCGACGCGGAAATTATCTCGACGTACGTTAAGCTCGGGATATAAGAATTTCGCGCATCCGACCCTCTCGAAGATGCTTCTCATACCGCGCACAAGTATTACCCGCGAGAGAGAATGTTGCCGTTGCGTTCAGACACGTGAATAATCATTTGAAATTTTTTTACCCCGTTGATACATCGATAACTTCTTTTTTTTTCGAGCGGCGCTCTCGCACTTGCGATTTATCGTGGCTTAAAATCGCTGAAATAATGCTCTGATTGGATTAGATGAAACTTTCCGAGGAGAGGGCGCGTGTATTTGGATCAAATGCTAAACTTTTCTAAGTATATGAAACTTTCTCAGCCAAGTGTGTGTCGTCAAGATTTTTTAACCTTGCTAGCGACGTAACGTAAACGCTACTCAGGGTCGAGGAACGGCCGGGTAATCAGAACTTTGCTCCCCCGATGCATTGCGTCGATGGGGTGAGGTTAATTGCATAGCAAACACCGTTCTCAGAAAGGGGTTGAATACGGGAATGACGGAAAAAGGAAAATCTTTTCTACACGTTGCACCCATTAGGGTATCATTGGCATAACTGCGCATTTCTTTTACGTAAGAATATATTCTAACGCTGATTCTACGTCACTTTACACACATACATAATTAAAATTGTTGTAAAGTTGTAATTAAAAAAATGGGAAAAGTTATTAGAGGAAAGTCCCCTATTATGAGATAGGCTCCTAATATGCGACAGCGAGGTTTCTGCTAATAGGCCCTATCTGTTGGTTCCACCATGAACTTATTGCCTTTGGGGTAAAACCTATTTAGTGAAAAATTCATTGCTTGATCGTGCGTGTAGTCGTTGTAGAGAAAGAAATTTGTGAAATTGGATGTTGGCAAGTGTCATGGATATGAGTCTTTAAACCTTGTTTATTATATAATTAATAAATATTTGGCAATAAGTTCTGCATGCAGCGATAGAGTAAGGTCGTATTAATAGGAAAATACGGGATATGTTGAGTTGCTCAATTGTAGAGATTAGATTTGGTGATCGCGAAACCGCAAGGCGTGGTGCTCGTAACATGAGATACTCAGGGTACTCCTGGGTTGCTGGAGTATTAAAGTTATTGTATAGTAATAAAAGAAGAGAAAATACTATATTAACGTTAAGGGTTTATACGAATTTATAAGACTGTGCTGACCTTGATTTGAGAGGGAAGGGTGGAGGGGGAAGATTAGGTACAATATTGAGTATAAGTGGGTTTACGATTGTTGCAAATATGCTTCTCCATTACATTTATTTTTCAAAAACTTTAAATAAAGTTTTTTAATTGCAATATCATGTATTTTGCACTTTATTAGCGATTTCCCGGGGTCTCTCATATTATATAGGAGCACACTTTTGCGATTTTGCCGAAAGCTCATTTTTCACATTTTTATAATTTTCTGCAAAATTAATATTTAAATTAAATTTTACATTTTAGCATCTTAAAGCTTATTAAATTCCCTTCAAAATGACCTACTATATTTTTCAATTCTGCCCATAGACTTCCGGCAATCACACAAAATAGATATGGTATCTCATAATCGGGTAATTTCCTCTACATTAACTACATTTACAATCAAATAAATAAAAGTCTCGATAATGATACACTCGATTAATTACATACTTTCTGTGTAATATTAAATAGCATGTAATGTACAATGATTGCCAATACGTCTCTCAGTATGATATTTATCAGTATTTATACAAATATTTATACAACGAGATAGCACGTGTTAATTGTTCTGCAACTGTGATTAAAGAGATGTACCGATTTGTCGGGTGGAAGGAATAAATAAATGAGTTACATGTGTACCGATGAATCTAATAAATATGCTATCTGCACACTCATGCTTGCACACAGAATAGTAAATGGATAAAAATATAAATGCTCGTGATAGTATTTTATATTTTTACTTCTGTTATTGCTCGCACACAATCTTTACACGTGTAACTCACATTTGTTGTAACATAATTTGTTCACTTGATAATTTGAGGAGCAAAAGAAGGGTGGGAGATACATCAATTTTTTTATAATTCAAGATAAATTTGAAAGAAAATCTTATACGCGTACAAATTTATTTCTTTTACATTTCGGAACACGAAATCATTTCCTTTTGTATTTCGAAATATAAAAGAAGCATAAATGTATGTGTATAAGATTTTCTTTCAAATTTATCTTGGATTGTAAAAGAATGATGTAATGTTAAATATTGTGTTAAATATTGTCTATTGAAGATACTACAGAATTAGAGACAGAATTAGAATTACTCTTAATTCAATATTGAATAAAACGATTTAAAGACCGCGTGAATTTCGTTTTTATGCTCCTCATGTGAAAAAAATAATGGGACGGAATTTTTGTATACGAGTTAAAAAAAAATCTCGCAAACAGTCTCGTCGCATATGATTCCCTTCTCCGGAAGAATAGCGGTGTTCGATATTTTCTATCTGCCTACGCCAGCTCGGAGATTCCGGCGAGCGGCGGCAAGCTCCGTCCGAGCACCTGCGCGCACGAGGCGATACCGCCAAATTTCTTAATCCATCGACCCTGTTACGGCGTCTGGCGAACGACCGGCATTGCGTTTCAGGCCGCAACACACAATGCTCGCTGCCTGTTTCGTGTCCCGCGCGGTGCGACACGACGCGACGCGGCATGTATCTCCCGCTAGACGTTGCCGCGTCTAGTTTCACGCGTACGTGACAGCGGCGCGGCAACGTCGCATCTCTCGTCTTGCCCTCTCTCGCATGGCGTACGACTTCAGTTCGGTTCGGTTTTGTGTAGGGGAAAATGGTGAAATGTACATGAGCCACGTGAGAGAGCTATAGGTCTTGACTCGGGTCTTGAAAAATTCCGATCGATTTTATTGATTTTAATTTGAACCTGATTTAGATGTATATCCGAAGGGTGGCAAAAAGTATATAAGAATCCCATTGAGAAAAAATAATCTCTTGGACGAATTCGATGCGATGCTTACTTGAGCGAGCACGTGGTCGAATAACTTAAAAAAAAGAATCTGTCATATAAAGAATTATTTTAAAGAATAAAATAAGAGGGGTGTAATAAGAAGGAAAATGAATGGTGATATTATATTTGAAGGATAATCATATTTGGGGTAGATTAAAAAGAACAAAATATAATATTTTCAATTTAAACGTAAAGCATTTTGTTTATAATTCACACAATGATATATTTTTATTTTTAAATTATAGTGTGATCGCTCCGTTAATATATTAAATAATTATTTGACAGAATCACTGGATAGAATGCTTAAATTAATTGCTAATGATGGTTATCTTTATGACATAATGGAAATAAAATTTTAAAAGAAATCTGCCATTTTTTCAATCAATACATCATCTATGTTTTTTTTAACTACATCATTACAAATGAGTGTTTGATAAATATTCACGATGAAAATTCGATATATGATGTGATTTCAGATGAGATAGGACAATGCAAAGTTTCCTAAAACATTTACGACATTAATAAACTCTTATAAAAATCTTGCTTAAGAGAATTACAATATAAAAATATAAATAACTTTAAAAATGTAATAGGATATAATAAATTTATTATGCGGAATTAATTTAATTTATACAATTTTACACGAGTTACATCAAATTATTACTTTTTATTTTAAAATCTCTTATTCGTTGCATAAAAATTCTCCATCAATGGCCGTTTCTTGACTAAAATAAAAGAGCGCGGAGTTCAAACTTTTATATCTTTTTAAAATGCGTAATTAGTCTATTATTATATAATTTCTTTGTTAAAATTTGGTTATGTAGAGAGGAAATTAGCTGGATAAACATTTCGTAAGATCCGCTTTAAATGAGAGACCCCAGGCCAATAGGTAACTCCAAACCACAAGAAGTGAAAAGATGACCTGTTTTTATAAAAGAAACTCTTATATTGGGTTCTTGCAAAAGAAGTAAACACTTTCGAAAAGTCTGTAATAAAATGAATACTAACAAGACGGTTGAAAGTTCGTTTTTGTACTATCTAAATCCATAAAATATTCATAAAATATTCGATAATTCACAATTCAAATAAGATATACCATCTCTTTGTACTTTATATTAATTATAATAAAAAATATCGTTTCTCCGATTTACCTCCTTTTGTAGTCGCTATAAGGCTGCGTTTGGTCTTCCCATTCCGTAAGATTTATTTCTCTGTTTTGCGTCCAGTGTTCCGTTCGAGTTTGTTTGATTTCGCGGATTACAGGCTTATTCCGCTCCGAACGCTCCGATCCTGTTCGATAGCACCCAGATATTTCGGCACGCCCATAACGGAGAGAATCACGCATTCACGGTTCGGTCGTTGAGCTGAAAACGATTCACGCAAGCTATTTCCAGGGTGACATAACACGTACGTCGATCCGGTGCGCGCGGTATTGAACGATATGGTTTATAGCACGCCCGGGTTACACGCGGCCGCTTCGCTCGTCGTCTACGGGGAGACGTGCTCCCGACGCGCGACGTTGCGCGCGTACGCGAAACACGCGTGCGTGCACGTGTAACGATGAAAAATCGCCTCACCCTGTAAACCCTAGTGCTTCTGCACCGCGAATACCTTGGTGGCCCTCGCTGTGAGTTATGCAACGAAAGTGCAAGTAGAAACCGTGTAAAGTTAATCGATCGTACAGCTGTCGATTTTGGGACGTGGCGTACAATACGGAATTGAGGGGCGATGCACGTATGTGTTTCGCGTTAACGCTACCATCGTTGCCAGATTAGCCGATACTCTCTGTCTTATATATGTTCATTTTATTTTATTTTATTTTTTTGTAAGCTCTTTATTGCACATTCGAGATATTCGGCATATCTATGTCCATCTCTCTAGAGAATATATATGTATATCTATAGAGAATTTTAACCTAACTTATATCTGAATCGTAATTTTTTCAGTATTATTAACCTTTTTGTTTTTACAACACGTATAAAAAGCTGGAAAAATTTGACTTTTATTTTAAACTATCTTCTACAAATCTTCAATTAAATACAGTAGACCGAAAATTAAGAAAACGTTTTCTACATGTGTCGCAATTCTTGTTATTTTTTTATATCCGAACAAAAATATTTGTTTGTGTGGGTGAAGCTGTTTTACCGTTTAACCAGACATCACAAAGTCAGCAGTTATTGTTAAAGGAATTTACAGAGTAAACATATTGCCACGTGTCACTTATTTTTTTGTGCCATATTTATGGCTTACAATTAGTACCATGTACATTTAGATTATGCTTGCACGTACATTAATATCTATGCAAAACATCGCACGTTTATTGCCAATGTCGCACCGATTAGATTACATCAGCTATACTTTTTTTCGCTGTTATATTTGCCGACGTGGCACGTACGGGGTCTTTGCGAACACCCCGTATAACCGACAAGGGGTCCCGCGTTTGCAAAGAGCCGACTTTCACCAGTCGAGACCGAAGACATCGAATTCAGGGAGGGAAGTGCAGGGTGCACGAGAGGGGCGTCTCGAAAATATCAACCGCTCGAAGCTGAAGCCTTACTTCTGCTCCTTTTTGCGAAACACGTAAATTTTGGCCTATTCCGTTCACGCTATTACACAAGACATTACTATAGATAGATATCGAACGATGTAGGTAGAATTGATACCGATCTTTAATCACGCTACTTTCACGCACGGTATGTGTAGATTAAATAACGGTTCGAGCAATCATTGAATCTACGAATTTAACTATTATATGTATGGAATTCAAGGTGTCGGTTTAAAGTGACTTTATTTCAATGCATAAAATCTTGCACGTCGCATTCGAAAATCCTTGTACCTTTTAAATCTTTCTTTTTTTTTTCATGCCCTTTAAAGTCGCAAGTTCCTTCGAACGCTACCTTGAAGGCGACTGTCGTTCCGCATAAGAAGATAGATCCGTCTATAGTAAGGTCAGGTCCAACGAACTCCGTGACTTTCAATTAAATTTTAAGGACGTTTGAGGTAACTTCGGAACGACGAGCAAGCGAGCGGCTCTGCAAGTCTGTAAGCCTCATGAAAACTTGATATTTACGCTCGGGTGTTATCATCTTGTAACAGACGCGCATTTTTTTTTGGCTTTTGGCCTTGCGCTATTGAATGTTTACTTCCCACGTAAAGTTTTCTCTTTCTCTTTCTCTTTCTCTCTTTAGAGCTACTGGAGTGAGCACATGAGTCATCTTGAAAGATTTTCTTTCCGCGATGCTTGATAAATTAGTGTTTTCGTTTCATGTCATTGATGCGATAACCTAGGTTAGTGTAAACGGTAATGTAATCTTTAGAAACTTTGTGTAAGTATGTTTAACGGTGGTTAGAAGTTCCACAAAATGCTCTCTAGCGTTTCTTTTTACACAATAATTATTAGTGTCGGAGATAAATAACTTTTCAGAAGAAAGTTTGAATAATTCTCGAATTATAAGCGAATACATGAATTAAAGACCACAAATAAATCACGAATCTTATTCTTCGCTTTTGACTTAACTTCTATTTTAACTCGAATTTCTTTTAACAGAATTCTAATTTGAGAATGACAAAAAGACTCGGTTTACATGTATTTGACTACATGGAAAAAATCATTATATTTATTTACAGCCTTTAATGATGTTGCCGATAGTCTCAAAAATACTAATGTTTCTTCGATCGAGCTTTATATGAGGATGTACGTTTTTATAGATTTCAAGACCTCAGAGAACAATCGGAATGTACAGCTGGTAGGGGGAGTCCGGGAGACTTGACCATAGAGGAGAGTTGAACCACTTCAAATATCTCGTTCAAATTTTGCGCCAAGCGCGCAATTGTTAGTTTCGGGGATAATTGTTGTATTTATATAATACAACAATATAATATAATACAGCAACTTAACAATTGCGCGCTTGGCGCAAAATTTAAACGAGATATTTGAAGTGGTTCATCTCTCCTCTATGGTCAAGTCTCCCGGACTCCCTCTACATTAATTCGCTGCATAGTAGCCTGACTTCTTGTTATAGATAAGTACATTAATATTTCGATGAACTGCGCCCGTGTTGATTATTGAAGACCCAGCGGCCAATAAGTCAGAATTCTATGACCCATTGAATTAATGCACCTTACGTCTCGACTTATTTGGGTCACATTGCATCTTCTAGACTTTCTGTCTCGCACGTTGTATACTTTAAAAATATTTCAGCTTTTTTTCGTATCAACATAGTACGTGATATAAGTAATCTTTGATAATCTCCACGTATATTGTGTGGGAACGGTGCAAGTGCGTGTTTTTTTATCAACATTGTTTACTTGATGATGTACTATGGTACATCATCATTCTTTCTACGTGCTCATAAACATTTAGACAGGATATCTGATAAGCCTCGTATATCAGTAAATTTTTACCGTATGACGCATATAGATGTAATTACCATTAAGAGAATCCTTGTATTATTTAATTACTATTATTAGTACTTAATTTTTTTGTTGGAATATGTTAAATTATATTCAATGAGAGTATCTAATTATCGTGCTTTACATTCTAAATCTCTAAATTTTGAAATTTAGTTTGTTTTGAGTATTATTAGTTGTAAAGATTCGCTTCTAATTAAATTGGTTTATATTGGAAAGTTGAAAATGGCGTAAAATAGGTACAAAGCTCTTTGTTCATTTGATTATTAGCACAGACACAACACCTTCCGTTATGTAGAAATACAATATATTTATTATTATTTTTCGTACGTATATATATAAAGAGCGGTTAATATCGATAATATTTTTGTATGATAATATTTTGTAATAGTGCGATAATAATATGAACCCATAAATAACGCGAGGAACAAAGAACAAAGCCATTGCTCTTTGCTTCTCGCATTCGAATGATGTTTTTCAAAGCGTTGAATAAGTAGAGCGGGTCTTCGCTCGAAACTTCTCGAAGGGACTCCTGGTAATTTGAGATCCGGAACCACTACTCCGGGAGACATCCGGACCTGTATAGCCCAGATTTTTAGGGACAAAGGGAACCGCTATAATAACCCTAAATAAAAATAGGTCCGTCTTAAGTCGTAAAAACATATGCTAATGAAATTTCCGCCTCTCACATATAATACGATTAAAATAAAATCTTAAAACCTAATTAATATGGATTTAAATTACGTGGTTTCTCTTGAACATGGTTTCCTGTCATTAATGATATTACATTAATAACTTGCAGTCTGAAAAATCTATAGATTTATACATGACAGATATGCATATATCTATAGATTCGTATGCAAGATGAATGCATATCTGTGATGTACTCATTTCAAAGTGGTATTACTGAAAGATATTATATTGAAATCGTGTCTTTGGAAGTTCTCGATTCTCTGAAGTATACAAGTATACAATACTCTGAAGTATACAGTACAATGGTAGTTTCCATCCTGGTAGGTACTCTATTATTCGGGCCTCAATATTTATACGCAAACACGAGAATTGCCGTTATGTACATACGATAGTTCACCTGATATAACATCTGGACGAAGTGCGTCATCTGCATGTGCTGTAATAGCTCTGATGAACTACATTGATAACGATATATTTTCAATCATGCATTTTTCTTATGTATTGCATAACATTTGCGTTTTTCGTTACATGATATATTCAGGAAATTAAGAATGTTAGTTAATCGGTATTTTATCGTTTAGAATGACTGTAACACGAAGTAATGATTTCTTAATCATACAGATTAGGTTAATGAACTGCTGCCATTAACCTATTAATAACATTAGTCAAGATATAACGGCTAAATCAGGTTCTTTTAATTAGATATAACTCTGACGTAACTTAATGATGATATTAATGAGAATATTATCTTTTAACAAAATTACATAATAATAATATAATATGGATCGGAGAGGTAATTTTCATACATTTATTTTACATGAATAAATTACAAATGTATCACTATCGTCTGGTTATCTAGGTGTCAGTCTCGTCGGATCGAAAAATTGTCAAGAGTTCTAACGTGCGGTAGATCCCACCAGGCGAGTTAGGGATTAATCGGGATATATGTATCGTAAGTTTGTTGAAATTCAGTTTTGTGCGGCGGATTTCCTTCGAGAGCGGCTGTAAGCTTAGCGAGGCTCGCTGGAGCAGGCAGGCAGGCAGGCAGGCAGGCAGGCAAGCAAACAGGCTGACACGGTACACCGGCCTGACCTGGCAACACCGCTACGCCGCGCGTACAGACCTGGCAACACCGCCCGGCTATTATGTAACACCCGGCAACATCGCCGGGATACATCGGGGGGTGCCGGGCGGGAATATCGGCGGGGAAGCTAGAGAAGAGACGCGGGGTGAGCCAGAAGGAGGACCGCTGGAGGGAAAAGAAGGGGGCACAGGGGACGAGGAGGGGTATTATATACGATAGGAGGAGGAGGGGCACATACATACCCCTCGGTTCTTTGTATATACGTATACGGCGTATATAGGTGTACGTGTGTACACGCTACGGGTTCCCCACCCTTCACGCCGTTGCTGCGTCACGTTGCAACCCCTTGTCCATAGCGTTGGTTATGTATAGCAGCCCCGCACGCGAAATTCGGCGACCAAATTTATTTCAAAGGGAACATTGCGCGGAGGAGAAAGAAAAATCTTTCGGTGAGGCACGAATCCTAATATTAATTAGTATTGATTAGGATTAGCAGATATTTTCGACAAAATTAATAATGTGAAATAATGGAACATGCGTACGAAGATGAGATGTGATGGACTTTATAAGCAATTTATAAATTTAAAGATATGTTTATCTTGATATTTAGAAAAACAGGTCAAAGCAAAAACAAAATCATATTTCACTGTATCTATTTATGAGATAAACATGACGAAAATATATTTAAACGTTTAGATCGAAAACTTCGATCGGATTAGGTTTTTAACGAAAAAGTTTTAGAGTATTGTGCAGCTTGACATTTATACAAATGCATGTTTTAATTTCGCAATTGTTAATAGACTATGTACATACAGTCGAAAACATAACATAAATAACGATACATAGTTTTGCATTAGACATTAATTCGATTTGAGTGTTAATCGGAATACAGACATACAGAGGATACTAAACAGAATCTATGTGTTTGAAAGTATCTTATTTCTACGTACTAATTGCGCGAACAATTTCTAAATGAGAGAAAAGGAGCATTTTAATTTTCGCGCTGTTGTTTTTGCTATACTTGCATTTCGTTATATATAATAATAAACTATTACAAACGATTGTTCGGAGGATTTTAGGTTGATTGCATTATATTTTAACAATAACTAACTTTGAAATAAATTATTTCAATTTTCGAACGCTTTAAAATGTATTATAAACTGAATGTATTACAATTAACTTTCCAGTGACGATAAACTAAAACTAGAGGGTAAGCTAAATTTTGAATACAAAATCTTTTTATTATATATCTCCTCTTAAATTTATATACATCTTTTACATCAATAAATTAAGAAGATATAAAACTATTCATTAAAAAATTATATTATAAAGTTCACTAGTAATGTCAAAAAGATGTTTCTCATAGTCTGGAGAAGTATTTAATTAGAAGTGACACAGAGAGAGAGATTTTCCAAAACATATAGATACATTAACTATAGCTATAATATATCAGTAAACATAGAGATATAAATAAATTTCCTAAAATATATAGAACTCTATTTTTCCATACTTTCGCATATAGATGATAAGCCTCATAAACCTCGAAATTGACACTACTGTAATTAAGTATTGTTAGTTATGAAAAAATATATCAAATATGAATACGGGATCCATATTATATATATGTTTATTTGCCGAGGGCTAAACTGAACATCTCTTACTCTATCTCTCTATCTACCCCATCGACCCATGCCGACTTCCTATATTCATTGATCGCACGATATTGTTTTGACACGGTAACGCAACGCAATAGAAAATAACGGTCCGATCCTTCTCTCGGGTTCTTACAAAGTGAACGCTTGGCGTAAGAGGTCATGAATATTGCATCTGACCGAGTGCCGTGTCTCTTTCGCGGCATACCCGCTCGCTTTCCCGCTCCCGTTTTTCTGCTGGGAGTCGCAGTTTCGTTGAGGAATCGAAAATTCATTCAGAAGTTTCGCAATTACAAGTCCGCTCGCATGTTTAGAGAAAGCGAAATAACACGCCGCCCACCGCCGTTGCGTGTATCGAGTGTATGAAACGGCAACTATAGGGAGGGACAGAGAAGGAGTAGATGGAGGAGGGAGGAGCCCATCGTCTTTATAGATATCAACTGCAAATATAACCGTGCTAAAAATAAGATCGTACAGGAATGATCAAGCGGCATGTAAAACGGTCGTCGCGAATAAAAAGTCGCTGTCTTGACGCCAAGACGTGCCAATCCCGGCGTCGATCTCAGATCCACCGTTTTTCGGATTCCGCGAGTCTCTCGATCGATCAAGCGGCATGCAAGCAAGCTCGGCAATAAAAGCGAATGTGCGATCTCGCGCGTTCTTTTTCGCGTGGACGTTGATCTGCCGATGTTGTTTCAAGAACAACATCGATAAATCGAGCTGCTCGTTTTATAGAAAGTGAGATACGTCGCGTCAACGTTCAAGACGTCCGTATTTTCTTTTTTTTTTCCCCACGATCCCTCGATGCTTTATCCGTTTTTTAGAAAGCGCGTTAAGGCGAGGGGATATTATCGTAATTTGTGACAAACACACGGTACAAGCTACTGTTCTACCGTTTTAAAATATAAAACACACGCGAGAGTCGGGACTTGCTCCGCAAGTTATTTTCGTACTTAATTGCTGGAAGCACGCTTTTTACTTCGTTCGAGCGCACTCGACACGTCACTGCTCTCTCGGGTTTCGCGAGACCAAGCTATAAAAATCGTCTAATATTTTTGACTTTTATCTCGCTGCGATATTGGAGAGAACATTTCTCTACAGGAGCACGAATTACGACGACTTATTTTAGAAACGTTTTTACGTCAAAAATGTCAAAACTCAACTTTTTTTGTATGCGGCGTTCTATTAAAAAAAGAATAAAATGATAAATGTTAATAATAATAATAATACATAATATGTATATAATAATAATGCATAATATGAATATTCTGAAATACCCGTTTTAATAATTGTTCTCGATAAAACGCTTTTATATTTCCTGAACAGGTCACGCGTTCCTCCTTCGATCAAAATTCTGCGTCGTGATTGACAGCTCGTTAGGTCGAAAGCTGCCCGAAAATAACGTACCAGGCCACGTCGATCGACGCTCCAATTCGCGAGCTTCTTACGCGCGGCTGTATTTTCAGAATTGTTTCCGTAAAAATGCCCGTTTTAAACGCTCGTCGAGAGAACCTGGTCGCAAACTCCGAGAATAGATGTAAAATAGAGATGTCGAGAAAGAGAGAGACGAAGAGAGAGAAATCGCGCCTTCTTCGGACGTTTTTAGGCCGGTCTCCAGCGTTTGTTGTTTTGTAGTTCAACGACTCCTTCGCCTGCGCCTCTGCCACCTCCGCCGCTACCTCCTTTACTTCCTTCACCTTTTTCTCCTCTTTCTCCTCCTCCTCCTCCTCTTTCTCCTCCTCGCGGAGACCTCCATGCACGCGGAGAAAACCGACCGACCGACAGAACGAGGCGTACACGTACTGCCGTGTGCCTCCTACAAAATACTGGTCAGATACGGAAGGAGTAGTACGGCACGATGCATCACGAATAAATATTCATAAGGGCCATGAGCGTAGGACCGCAGGGATCCTCGCATGACCAACGGATAACGAGCTATGGCCTATGGCAAGGAGGAAGGAAAGGACTGTTATCTATCGTTCAAATTATAGACGTATAGAATTTGCTACGTCCCAAAATTTGCATTGAAGTACCTTCGTGTATATGTACCTATCCGAATACCTTAAGTAAAAAATTAAAACCATTATAATTTTGTTGGACTCAGATTTTTAAGTCTTCTACGAAAACCTTTTATATTCATTTATAACAATAAAACCTCAATTAGCGCGATTAGCATAAAGTCTGTTTTTGCAACATTGGCGGTGAAATCGCCGAAATTGCATCGGTATATATATTTTATTCAATACAATAAAATTTTTTCCCAGAAAAGCAAAAGATATATGAGAAATGGTATCATCTTATAAGAGAGATTACTTCCCTGCTTTCGACATAAGCCATCATAATTTCTAGTCGACGGGGCACAGAGATAGATAATCGTCGTTGCTCTAGAGGGAGTAGGGCGGCTCTTGTACCCTTATAATTGAGGAAATTAGAGGCACCCTACGCCACTGAAAAGGGCTTCTTTCTCCCTCTCTCTCTCTCTCTCTCTCTCTCTCTCTGCGTTCTCCTTTCATAGTAAGCTCTCGTACAATCTTCCGCGTCTCCTTTCCTCCTTCTCTATCACGTCTCGCACCATAAAGATTAAATGCGTCTGGCACATCGCACAAGGGTGGGAGCGAGACGACGCTGGTAATAACCTCTTGCACCTGTCTCTTGTTTGCGTGCATCCCTGATATATACGCGTGCGCGCGTGACATCCGCGTACAAGGTGCTCGGTCTGATAAAACCGTTGCGTACGCCTCGTAGAAAAGAGAAAATTAAGAAACACGATCTAATCTAAACCTAAATTGATGAAAAGTGATTAATTCAGAGCCCATCTTCATGGGCAATTTGTCTGAATAAAGCTTTGAACGAAGATCCCGTTGACGTTCGGCTTGAAATCTTTCCGTCAACCGCGTATAATTGTAAAACTAATCAAATTTAATCGGCGATATTATCAGGAGAAAACATCGGTCGAGAAATCTACGAGCCGTAGCGAGCAATTTTACGACACCCTGTATATAAACACGGCGTTTCTCTCCGTCCGCCTTCCTATGTCGCGTAGCGTATACGTTACTCCCACATATATATATCGCTCCGCTGTACACTCACCTTTCGGACGTGTATATCGGCGCAGTAGCTTTCCTGGCTCGACTAAACGAGCCGTCGTTCCTACTACCGGCTGGCCGTGACACACTTATGCCGTCGGCAAGAGAGCAGAGTACCAACCGTCACGAAAATCTCGCGAATTTTCAATCGTGCCGCGATCTTTCGCCGAGAGTATTAAAACCGGCTTCTCGTAAAGACGGCAGGTTCTTCGATTGACTTTACTCCATAGTTATGAAAACTGTCACGATCTCGACGAATTTTCGATAGGTTGTTAAAGAAAGGATCCATAAATTCGAAAATGTATTTTTCAACCAGGGACACACTTTGGAGTTAATATCGTTTTTTAAACAAATATTTAGTCGTTAGTAGAGTTTTCGATTCATAAGTTTTTAATCATGTCAAAATTCAGTTGAACATGTTTTTGTCACGGTTGAGGCTCCACAATCGAAGTTCGATTTAGGGGAGAGAATTCTATTTTTTTACTTCATTTTAACTTTAATAGAAAAATGTTGAAAATTAAAAATTTGGAAATTAAAAAGAGATAAAAATTGCATTTGATAAAATTTTTGTTAAGCAAATATCAGTTTCAAATTGATTAAATAATGCCTGAATTTCTAAAATCTTTTTTGTTTGTAGAGATCGGAATTATCGTCGGATTTTAAATTCATGCAGTTTTTACTCGTAATTGAATATATAATCTTGACGACTAGTATTAACGTTTCAGTCTGATCGACGTAAGGAATCCAGAGAGTCACGGGTAATGATACAGTTAGTAATGTTTTGTTTTAATTATTTGTGCTTCAGAAATGCGACTGATATTTTACGTGATAGGAGGTTATTATTTTCGCGGCGAACATACGATTATCGTATTGAAACCTGTTCAATGTAAATAACACATAAAAAATTTAATTAGTAATTTAAACTTATAATTAATTATAATGATAATGTAGATGATACATGTATATGTATAATTGAAAACGTGATTGGTATTTTCCTACGGTCAAATAGTTCGAGTCTGATTCAGGAGACAGAGAGATTAAACGATGTTTTCTTTTTGCTGAGAAGAGAACACAAAGTTGATTATATCATTTTATAATAAGCACTATTTTCTCTCGAATTTTTCTTGATGATTTTTCCGAAGATGTACGACGAATCTTCGCACATTATAAATCGATTTAAATGTAGTTCAATCATTAAACTCTATTCGAATTGTACTAACTGTTCTAATTTGATACTTCAACTTGAAACTATTGTTCAAATAGTTCGACCGTGCAATTAATTAAAATCTGTTTGGATCTAAAGTTATCATTTATTTTCGAAAACTAGCAATAATATTTACATTTATGTACGCTATGTTAAAGAATTTGTTATAAAATACTCCAAATATATCCTCCATGATACCATTCGTGATTAATAAGAATGATGTAATTTTTGCCATTATTGCAATATCATGAATATGAAAATGTCATTGCTATGATAATATTGAAAATGTTAAATCGGAGATAAATGTTATTTAATCTTTCATAAAAGAATATTGTTAGAAAGCCACTGTTCTATTAATATTAATAAGAATTAATTTTTTCTGCCAAGGTTGTACTTTAAAATAATTCATGTGTTAAAAATAAGTCTGCATCACTTGCCTGGTGCTATCAATCAGTAATTTATCTGTCGCCTGTCACCGTATATCTCGTGCGTGTCACGACCCATTTAAGACACGACGATTTAATGATCTACCAATTTGTTTGTAAAACGTTGCGTATATGCACCATCGGTACCGATTCGACTTAAAAGTACGAAAGTAGTCGCGTGACGAAATATTCGACGAGATGCGAGATGTTCGGTCCACGGCGACATTGATGACATGTGTAAATCACCGTAATATCCGACCGTCTATTATAAACGAATCAGCGTGGTTAATGCACGTGTATTTGCGCCGTGCACGCTTAGAAACTCGCCGCGTAACGCGTATTGCGCGAGAGGAAATAGCTAGCGCTTGAAGTCGAAGGTCCTGACCGTTGGGCCTTAATGAAAAGGTAGCACGTAGTCACGAAGTGTCATGAACAGATGATCCTATCTATTTTTCGCGCAACGTAACGTCGGTCAGTTGTTACGTTGCGAAATAATGGCAGGAATTACTTGAGGTAGAGATATCCCGCTTATACTTATAATCTTTACATTTACAATGATGTTAAATGTCGAATTAATGCCGAATTAATAAGACACGCATGCAAATCAACGCGAAAATAGAAGGCCGAATCGTTCTATCGATTCGCATAACGTGTTTTGAACGCGATTGAATCATGTATATTAGGTATGTTGTAAGCGACGCTTGGTCGCGTCACAAATCATCGTCTTTTCAAGGACTAAGATGTTTTGTACAATTCCATTTCCGTTTGTCACACTGTCGAATTTATGCTTCGAGCCTGTTCGAAGGTATTTGTGAGTCCACGCGATTCGATCATTTGGATACGCAGCACATTAGCGTGCGATAATATGCTCATGAGCATGCGACTATGTATGAGTATAAATATGAGTATAAAAGGAAGTCGCGATTTATAAGAAATTAGCAATGCACGATAAATGGCTGCTTCCAGTAAAGGCACATAATAAAATACTATATTTCTAAATTTTTGTAAAAAATTGAATCTTTAATGTAAGTATTAATATTCACTACCATTTTGGACTCATTGGTTAATTTTTCAAATCAACAAATTCAAGTAATCTTGAAAGGATGATCTTTCTTAAATGTTTTTGAAAATTTGTTAAAATTACACGAACTCACACACATGCAAAATAAAATTACGTTTTGAATGTAATATTATTGTTCGCTATGTGTCGAGTAATTTACAGCAATATTTTTCCGGGCTTAAACGACGACTGTATTCTATAATGATTAACGCATTTATAAGATTATACTTATATCGCCCGTGCTATCGAGAACGAGTTTACGTAATGCCGATATGCCATCGTAAAAATTCCAAAAATGACGCGTAAAAATAACAAACACAAACCATTATCGGTATCATCCTCGGGAGAAAGGAAGAGTCGTGAGCCTAATCCGAAAGTCAATGAATGTGAAATAGAGGATTAAAGCAAGACACTGGGAGCAACTAATTGTTTTCAGGAACGCAATTCATCCCATCCGACGATAAAATTAGGGGTTTTACAAAGGATCGTTCGTCAACTCAGACGCGCATCGCAAATATTTTGGATGTTCCCCCTGCTGTGTCCCTTCCTCGGTATGCGATATCAAAACGGGTGAAAAGCGGGCGTCCCGCAGGAGACACACCGGGAGGTCCTTAGCCCTAATTTGCCCATTTCGCTTTTCGTCCTAATTGACTATCTTAACCGCGATCGCGCGATACACGGTGGATGCCTTCTCACGAGAGGGTATTATACGTATTATCGGAGGTGTTAAGTTGCTCGAACATCCGGCGAAGCACAAATAAAACAAAAAGATTTAAAAAAGCAGAAATTGTCACTCTTCCGGATCGGAAAAATATATAGCTCCTGAATATCCATTTTTACTCGAGTCATTCTATTTCTATAGCGAATAATAAAAAAACGTTACGGTCACGTTAAATGTCTCAGAAAAGTAGCTAATTTTATAGTATATGTAATGTTGCAGTTATTTTCTTTGTTTTTGTTGTAATCGTTAAACCAAAGGCTTTCGGGCAGAAAAAAGGATTGCACGAATAATTGGAAAAAATGTAATTTGGCAGTTACAATACAGTTTTAAATCTTGTCATCGGTATCGGAATAACAGTTTTCTACCCTCCAGTAATCTCATGCATGTCTGTGTATATACATTACGCGTGGCGGCCACCTCCCAACTATTCACAGTCTAATGGAGAGCCCTCAGTTACATAGATAACAACGATAACCCCTTATTAACGTGCTGCGTTAACATCGCGTTCATAACGCATCGGACTCGGGTGTTTACGCGGATTTGCCGTCGCTTCGCCGTTCGGGACGATACGCTCCTGACAGCCGCTAAATGTTGTACGCAGATTCGATGGCGCTTTTAACGCAAGGTCAACAGCATCTACGCCGCTGCGAATTATCGCGTGCACGCACTCATGCACGTTCACTCACACGCGCGCGCGATCGTCGACCGAGCGGGAGATACGGAGGACGTGCGTATATCGCGTGCGTACGTGCGTATATGCGTGCGTGCGTGCGTGCGTGCGTGCGTGCGTGCGTGCATCCCGCTATAGTGTTCCGTGCGTGCGTGCATCCCGCTATAGTGTTCCGTGCGTGCGCGCAAGCCACATGGACAGACGGACGGACGGACGGACAAGCAGACAAGCGAGCACGCTTCAAAAAGTCCACCGTCATCGTGATACCGTCGTATGGATTATACGCGCGCCTTTTATTTTCGCGGTGCAAAGTTCAGTCGTCGTCGTCGTCGTCGTCGCCACGTGTTGCGGTACTCCACGGTGCGGGGTTTCACGTCCTCGCGTAATTCATCGTCGCGGCCGCGGCTCAGCCGCGTGTGCCGTTCGGTACGCCTCGTTGATCCTGGCTATATAACGTTTATAAACTTCGCTTTTTGTAATCTAACTTGGGAATCTAAAGCCCGCGCGCGCGCGTGGACTGACGTAAGAATATAACGGTGAACGCACTATGGTGGTCAGCTGTGACCCGTGTTATACGCAACCTCGTAACCTTCGGCCTAATTCAATTTGTGCATATTCATGAAACTGGCTGTATCGCTCGGTTATCAGGGAAACTCAAAAATATTATGCATAATTTGTAAATGCTGCGTGATAAGAATAATGAAGATATACTTGCGATGCGATGCTTCATACAGGGTGTGTGGTAAGAAATGCATTTGGCGTATGAAGCATTTTTCTCTAAAATTCAATATTTGTTCTAAATTTTTGAAGTTTTAATATTAAATATCTCAATAATTAAATTCTTAAATCAGTATTCTATCAAAGTTTACCTAATAGTTTATTTAAATTAAGCCGAAGAATAAGATTCTGCTTATTTACATTCTTAAAGCGTGAATTGATCAAAATCTTTTCTTTTAATCAACCACGACTGAAAAATATCCGTATGTCGACATTTTCTAAAATTAAAACTATTATCTAGACATATCGTACACCGAATACCTGTATTATCGTACCATTTTGTATAATTTATTTGAACGAAGTAATGGAATCAGAGACACATGCCATTAAATTAGACTTTATTACCGCGTTTTTAACCATTTTTATGTATTAGTTTATCGCACACTTTTCGATACGTCTTTTTATATCACCAAGTATATGTGACGAGGTCGTATGCGTTATCGTATATACATATGATATATCTACACAAAGAGTCCTCGGATTTAAGTATGTTCAAGGTCGTATTAATTATCGCGTTTACACATCCGCGTATCGACTCGGTTCTGCGACATGCGTAAAACCATATATGTAACTTGGTCCTCACAATGTGCGTAAAACGATCCTTGATCAACTGCAAGTTAAATACATATTCGGATATGTTTCTCGTCGCTATCCTAGAATCGTGTATGACGATTTAACGTGACATAATGGTTTCACAAAATCGCGTCAATTAAAAACTGTATCACTGCTATTGTAGAGAATGTTTCAGATATTGTAGGGAACGTTTCAGTATATTCAGAGAATGTTTTCTACCGATTTTCAAATCTCTTTACAATGCAAACTTATTTTTGCATATCGCTAAAGACTAATCGATCATTGACTTCTGAATTGGGATCTGAATTATAGGAAAAACGACTCCTTGCACAAAGGTTTATTATTAATATCCACATGTTTTTTCGACGTTTACACAAATCAAGTCACGTTCGGGACAACTGCGATTCGATGAGATACGTTCTCAGACAAAGGTCACCCGATATACGCTTATCTAGATAACCCACGTCTTGCACAACGTCTGTCCTTAATCTTGAGTCTACCGCGGCCAAAGAGCCTGTGCGGCTCCATTTGCATGGACGCGATTCGTGGCGCTGTCGCGCGCGCGCGCGCGAGAGAGAGCGGAAAAGAGAGAAGCAGAGGCTGGGTTAGTAGACGAGAACGGAGGCGTTACGCAACTACGACGACCACGTCGTCGAGTGAATGAAACTGGCTCGAATCCATGAAACCGAACCCTTACAAGTATGAGTTCGAGGTTGCCTTTTCATATATCGAAACCGAGCTACGACGCGGACGCGCCCGCGAAGGGCTTCGAAGGGGTGCGTCGCGTCGCGTCGCATCGGCTACGCGAAGGTACGTGTCCCGACTGGAAAAATCGTTTCTCTCGCATCGAACGTATCCTTCAACCTGTCTATAGCATAATTACATCACTATCCATATCCATAAGTTCGCGCGCGTTTAGCATGCCCCGCGGCGTTACAGCCTTCAACTTTAAACTTCAAGGGCTTACTCCGTATATCGTGTATTACGTTTCTTCGCGTCTCTATAAAAATAGTGCTCTACTTGTATAGCCTTTCTTTTCAGTTATCAAAATGTACTCGATGCGTTTGGTGAACCGGCCAATATTTCTCGTAAAAATAACTGAAACGATGCACATTTTCTCATAATCGTTGAACTTTTTGACACGATTTCGATAATTACTCCTCCGCGTCGTGATCTTAAAACAATATCGGTCTCCAATCAGCTGAAAAATGAGATTCCCCTAATTCGATTTAATTACATTGTCAAAATATTTATTTCTCGTGTATTTCCGTTAGAAATTATTTTAGTCGACCATCGGGTGCGCGCGCGCGCAGTTTTTAGCGATTATATCCCACGCAGAAACACCTCGAAATTTTAAGCGAGCAATAACAGCGACTCGTCCCGAGTACACGCATGCAAGAACGACGCGTATGGCGAAACGACACGCGACATTGCGCGACGACACGCGCTCTTACCTGGCGGGGCGGTGTGTTACGTTAGAATCAGCATTCTGCAGCGGTGCGCCGCTGCATAGCGAACGCAACAGTGCATTGCACTTCTAGCCTCGAAAGAGCGTTCGGTGTCTCGGCGAGAGAGACGTGCCAATTACAACGTCGCTCGCATGCTAAACGCGGTCCCTTTTCCGCGCAGGTGGGGCGGGCATCGGCGACGAGCGCTGCGAGCGAGCGAGGATTCCGCGCGATTTTACGATTTGACTCTTACGTAACGTGCCTATCAGGCGTTTATTATCGGCGGGGGGGGAGGGGGAGGAACGCGTCAGAGGGTGGGAATTCTTGCGCGTTTTCTATCGTGCGATGTTATCGCAACGCTATATAGAGTATAGGCATTCCTTCATCGATCGCTCTTCGTTACGTTACCTTACCTTCCTCCGGTTTTATCGCAGACCGCCACGTAGTTCGGCGCGCGATAAGACGATATGGAACGAGGCGGAATATTGCAACGTGTGTAACCCGCCGGCGCGGCGTGATTGTATCGTTGTCCGGCACGTTATTACGCGATTGCCTATTTTTAACTACCCGCATTGTAGGCCGTCGCTGGCTGGCTGGAAAAACCGTTTGCGCCCGTAATCGTGGAGCGAAAAGTCGTGAAATATCCACGACCGCAGATAAAACACCTCGTGACGCTCTCTTACCTTGTACTGTTATTATAATTTGCAATCAAGAGCTGTGTTTTAAAGACCGGCAAAAAATCAGCGCGCAGTTTGCTGAGTTTGGAAAAAGTATATACAAAATTTACATAATATTATTGTTAGGCTACCAAAAGATCCAGTTTGGATCGTAAACGGCGTTTTTCTCTGGTTGGATGTCATAACGGTCCTGTTTCACTTACTTTATTGTTTATAATTTGCGTTATTTGAAACGATAATTTTTTATCACTTTCGTGCCTCGTTTTAAAATATCCTAAAATATTCTACGATCTTTCACGTAATTACATAATATGTTTATATTCGATCTAGTACCGTAACATGTCGCAATATAGAGTCTCTCGACATCGTTCTCAGCAGCTACAAAAATATTTTGAAACAGCTACTGGCTCATGATAACGTTACCGACTTTTTTTTTCGCTTATCACATTAATTATATGCGGATCATGTTCCATGGGAAACCTTATTATATCTACAGAATTTCGCGTGAGACAAAGCGTAAACGCTGCAACTCGAAAAATTTTTGTAATTTTTGAGAACGTTATATTTTCCGTTTGCTAATTACTCAGAACAATTTCTCTTCTTTTACATATTATGGAAAATATACTTGTTTATGTATCAGTGTATCTTCAAAATAAACCAGGCAAAACAAAGAATAGACGAGCAAGAAGAAACGAATCGAATAGAAATGTGGTAGCAACAAATCGGATATTTTCCATGTGTGAAAAAAAGAAAAATGGAGATAACAAGAAGAACGAAGTGTTTTTCGCGTTTTCAACGCTCTAGGCAATTAATCAACGAAGTTGATTAAATAAATTTTTAATTAAGCCAATTATTGCATAAATGAATGTATTAATTACGTTCAATCCACTCTTTAAAAAGACGTGCAAAATCGATATTATTAAACGAATAATCCAAATATTTATACGTGTAATTAACTCTTAGAATTTCCGTGCATTTCCGTTAGACTAATTTATAAAATAACGACGCGTTAATGGTTAATGTGTTTAATGTGTTTTCGAGCACTCACGGTTTTCGTCAATTTATTTCCAACGCGTACCAACGAACCGATCACCCATGTAATTGATTTTTCGACAGAATTTGTATCCCGTTCCCTATGTGGCGTATACAGTGACATATATTCGGTGAAATATACGTTGAAAATGTTGAAATTCACCATGGCCGACGGTATTTTATCGGGAACGTCGCTAGGCACACGTAACGCGAGTTATTTCGAACCGAAATGATTTCCGCGAAGCCGGCCGCAAAATCGGCTTTGCAAAACCGTCGGATAGGTAGAAGAAGCAACGACTGTCCGGTTCGTTTCCTCAAACCCGATCGTCTTCGTAGTATCCTGGTGCGAAACGGTACGATCATCACCGTCGTCACCGCCGCACCGCCGTATTGATGGATCGATGAGAACGATGATTACGGGACTGGCCGGTTATCGTCGGTTATTACCGGAGTCGACTACCGATCGGCCGCCTAGCCCGTCGGAATCGTCGCGGAAAGGCGGACCTCGCCATTCTCGGCCTTTTGCTTCCTTCGTCCATAGAAGTCGTCCGATCCTTTCCTCTTGCCCGCGTGTCTCCCTCGTTCGCCGTCGTGTCTTATCCTTTGTTCCGTCTCCTCCGCCCGCTTCCCGCCGTGCCGTGCCGTGCCGTGCCATAGGTCTTTAGCCACGCGTAACGAGAGATCGTGTTTTCTTTCCGCTCGACGTGCCACGGCACCTCGCCGCCCATAATTCACGCGAAGCGAAATGCAAAACAGGTCCGTTCTCCTCCTCCTCCTCCTCCTTGTCCTCCTCTTTTCCTCGAAGCCGCGATGGTCAAAGACCAACGCCACATCGCACGCCACGTATCACACGACGCTGCCACCTGTCCGGGCGAAACGTTCTCGTCTGGAGGCGAATCGCTGGAAGACACGCGTCCTCCAACGAAGGACACTCCGAACAATCTCGTCCTCATCCCGCGACATTCAGGCTGAATGGGCACATGGGTCGGCGCTCGCTCCATTTGGCACTTGCAACAAATTGAACCAATTGCCGCGGCACTTACGAGATAAGTTACATAAACGGGCGGTATACGCGCATACGGTTACACGGACTAGTCTTTTGCGCACCGGCCGGGCGCGTGTACACAGGGAGGATATATAGGCGGGAACACGAGATGTGGAGCGCATGTGTGCCCGCGAATGAGAGCGATATCTCATGCGAAATAGTCGTCGCTGTTATCGATACCTTGGAACGACGACCAATTTACTAAGCCTGTGACTTAGCGATAACGCGGCGCTTGATGTCTTCATCCAGATATGTAAATTTGTACGTGTATTTTCCTCGTAACCTCGCCTCGCGTATCGACGTTGGTCGTTCTTTTGTTCCAAGGTATCGGCATATAGAAACAAAACTGTTTTCTATGTCAGTCTCGAACAACTTATGTTTAATATATTTGATACACACGATAATATTTTTTTTATACCGTATTCCATCAATTTGTTTGAATTTCACCGTCTCAAAAATATCGAAACTTCTTTTGCGTTTGAAACAGTTTACAATTTTCTTTCGCCTTTTTATTTATGTACATTTTATATATTCTATCGCGACTTGCAAAGCAAACAATAGACGAGGGAATACTACTGTGGAAAAATAGTTGCAAATAAGATGTCCCAAGTATTTCAATTTTCTTGATGTAGAAACATTCTTAATGCAACATTTATGTATGACGTCTTATTACATAAAAAGAATTTTGTGTCTCAGAAGAGAATGCGATTTTTCTATTCTTCCTTTTTATAATAATATATAAATGTTTTTAAAATTAAAATATTGTAAAATAGAAATGTGCAATGTAAATAATATTTGGTGGTTGGATCTCTATACCGTGACAAAGGGCCGCGATTTCGTTTAGATTACCATGCAACGAAAGAGATGAACGGATCAGTGGCGAATGAGAAATAACGCGTGCCTGGCTCCAATTGATACAGCTTTATATTCTCTTCTGAAAATTATGTTGCCCATTCGTTATCTGGATAGCAGAATCTCTGTAAAGAAAATGTGATCTAATTTTTTAGAGAAGCAGCTAAAATACACACACACATTTCATCTATCTATAGCAACTACATCAACAAGCGCATCGCCGGAACGCAAACAGATAATACAGCTCGTACACCTATTTGAGTTAAATGCGAGACGTGCGAAAACGTAACATTGCATCATTTTACGCAACTCTCGTAGAAAGCAGGTGTATATTGTAGAACAGACATCATGATAGCACATCGCTGACGACATTTTTAGACCAGATAGCGAGTAATAGTCACTCTCATTAATATTAGCTTGAAATCTCACTTTTATCGCACGTTGACACATATGTGAAATAACATTATTTTTGTGTTTCTAATTAATTAAAATTTAGAAAGGATTAAAATCATTTTTATTTTTGGGGATACGCAGGTACCGGTCAGCATTCGATTGCTTAACACGAGCGGTCATTCTCCGACAATTCTCGTATTCCTCCACGGTCGAACGAGAGAGCGCGGAGCCGCATGCATTATCGGTAATTTTGTTCTCTCGATAATGTACGATGTGGCGTACGCCAATGGCGCACCACTAAGAAAATTGGCGTGCGATGCCTCCGCGATAAAAGTGGTGAACGTGCCGCGGGGTACCAGGTACCCGGTCGATCGGTCGCGAGCGAGCGAGTGAGCGAGTGAGTCATTTCGGGGGCCCCTGGTCATACACGGACCAGACTTCTTCGCCGCATGGGGGATTAATATCGCGGCTTCTCCGCGAAAGATTCGCGATACGGGTGAGCGAAAACGCTCTCTGGCCGAGAGCCAACGCTTCCTCGCATTCCTCTCGCGATTTTTGAATACGCGAGTTTTCATTGGCACGTTCTCGCGCACCTTCACGGCTACTGACTAAGCGCTAAACGCTTGCGCCTCTCCTTCCTCTCTCTTTTTTTTACGACGCTATAGATCGTCGTAAAAAAAAGAATTCCTCGTAATTTATTTGCCAGGTTAAAGCCGATTTTTTGGCTTAAAGCTGAGCTGAGGTGAAATCGTGAGGAAAATTTTAAGAGCGCATTAACTGAATCGATCTTGTATAAAAAGGAAACTTACGTGCATCAGACGTAAGTGCGTGCAGCCGTAACTACGTGATGAGAAGCGATTTTAGCTGATGGAAACTAACTCGCATTAACTTATTTACTCGGCCTACCTGACGTTACCTCCACCTACGCTCGTGTCGCCAAAGAAAGTAGGCGCATCTCCTCCCCGCTACATCTAACCCGTACCGCGCGCGGTCGGGATTAGAATTTTATCCGGATGAGACTTCTATCAAATTCAATCCATTACTCACCATCGGATACGTCGGAAAGATAGAGAGAGAGAGAGAGAGAGAGAGAGAGAGGAAGAAAGGGGCACGGAAGGCGAGAGCAAGAAATAAGGAAGAAGGGGAGAACCCGATCAAGGAAGGAAAAGGGCAGAGATGGGAGCAAAAAGTGGCGAGGTATATACCAGTCGCGCGATGCAGCGAGAAGACGAAGCAGACGGGGATATAGGGAATCCGCGTAGAGAGAGCGAGAACGCGAGAGGGGAATGCCCAGCAGTCTCCACCGCTCGCCGCCGTGCTGGTTGGAGGTTTTGTAGGGGTAGAGGGAGAACTACCTCATTGGGTAGTGTTGGTGATGCTGGGACAGGGGTGGTGGCAACGGTGGTAGTGGTGGCGACGATGGGTAACGCAGGGATGCCGCGGGAGTAAAGGGAGGAAGGGGCGATATTCCCGAGTGAAAGAGGAAAACAGGGAAAAGAGAGATCGGTGGCGGCGCGAGAGAGGAGAAACGGAGGATGAGAGGGATTTAAATGGGAAAAGGGGAAGGGGGTAGTCGGGAGATGGAAAGAAAGAGTGGGAGGGAGGGAGAAGGAAGAGGGAGATAGACAGAGGGGAATCCCGCGTGCGCCAAGCACCCATGGTGACTCGTCACTCCGCGAGTTGGGTTGGGTTCGTTCTCTACCCCTTCGTTTACCCGTTCCCCTCCCCCTGGTTCCCCTTGGCTAGGGGAGGGGGGAGATTGGTCGGCTCGTATATGGGGTGGCTATAGTGGGATAGTGGGTGCTGGGGTCGCGAATCGTTTCTCGGCCATTTCACTTCGACTTCCACCGAAATAGAACGCGCGGATATCGCGCTCGATCCGTGCTTTAAGAATTAACGCCGAAACTACACCGGCCGTTTAAATGAAAATGTAAATGCAGAATGCAAGTTTCGAGAGAGTCGCTGAGTCGCAATTCCCGATTATCTCCAAGCGAGCGCGGTAAATCTGAAATTTTGCGTAAATTATACGAGTTCCGACGAATAGCGGCAAAAATTATATTCCAGGGAGATGTATAACAAAAATATAAGTATATTTTTCTTTTTTCAAAGTCTCCAACATTTTATTTACTGAAAATTATATATAATTAAAGGTATTCTACTTATAAACCTTCTAAGATATTAACTGGTACACATACTTGCACCAAGACGCGTCCATGTTTCTTTATGCAAATAGAACAAATCAATTTTTTAAGTTCATTGACTTACGATTACGACCTATCGACCATGATTTATCACACGCATAAATTATGCATACTCGTTCGTTACTGGCGATCATAAAAATAGAACGCAACTATAACGGGAAGAATCGAGGAACTGTTTAGATGATTAAAGAAAGAACTTTGAAGTCTCAAGAATGAAATATTCATCTCCGAACGTCTTCTCCGTGGAAACGCATTCGAGACGGACAATCGCGGATGCGAAACGATAACGAAAGAGTTAAATTTCATAGGCACATCGGGGCTGGTGCCCCAGTCCTCTTCCCCACAGCGACAGCTGGGTCGATATATGGCGACGTTGCCGAGCGTGGTGGACCCTGGAGCGCCCCGCACGCGCTCGTCGACGCCGCCACCACTGTCGGCATCGCCGCCATCGTCGTCGTCGTCATCATCGTCGCCGCGCCGCTCCGCGCCTGAGTTCGCGAAACTTTCGGCCGACGCACGATCGTCTGAACGCGCCGCACCGCAGTCAATAACTTTGTCGTGCCAATTATGCACGGGCAGTTTACCGAGCCCTTTATATCCCAGAAACGCTCCGCCGGTCGACCTTGTATTTATTTACGTATCGAAATATATCGCGGACGCGCGGGCGGGCGGCCGACCGACCGGCCGGCAGAGACGGAGCGGGCGGGCAGACCAGGCGCGCTCCGCTCCGCTCCGTTCTCGCTCCCTCCGATCGGAGATTCCGGTTTTGCACGCGCGCATTGCTCCGTCCGGAGATGAGCTCCGCTCGAGTTCGAATACCGGTACTTCAGCGAACGGGGTGGGAGAGAAAGGCGGGCGTGCAGATCACGGGAATTTCTTGTTGTCGTTGTCGTCGGGTAGATGAAACGAAAACAGACGCTGGGGAATTGATCGCTCGTCCCCCGCGCGCAGCAACAAATTAAAAATCGGCCGCGGTCGATTCTGTTTTCCCTGCATAATGTTTCGATAACATTACCGCGGCTCTCGAGGCGCGGGCGCCTCGTGGATCGATTCGAGCGAGCCCCGCTCGATTCCCTCGATTCCGGAACAGTTGCAGTGTCGTGCGGCATGGAAGAGACGATATTGTTTAATTGCGTGCTCTCGCGCAGTCACGCGCGGGCTATCGCAAGGTTAAAAAACCCGGCGCGACGCGTATTTTTATACGTGTCATCGCAGTTAGCTCGGCCGATCGGCCGGCCCGGAATGCAGATAACCGTCGTGTAATTACGGCGAGGCCGGATTATCAGTAGTGCAAACCGCGGGCGGGCGTGCTCGCTCGCGTTTACGTGCGTGCGATCGTGCGTGCGATCGCGCGTCGGGAGGATCGTGCTCGCGAAACGCAGCCGATCGTGACGTTAGCGGGCCGAGTTGGTAAATACATCGTAGCGGGAGACGGGCATCGATGTGTTCGCGCGGGACTCGCGATTAACGCGCGAGGGAGATGCAGCAGCCGTCTCGAAGGAAGATCTCGGCGAGAGCCTCCGCCGTCCGGTCAGCGCCGTCGCATTTTTATGCATCGCGCGGGGTGCCCTCTCCCCCCTCGTGTTTGCCCGTGAAGTTCGCAAGGGCAGATACCGTCGGCGATAAATAAATACCCCGGCAGTACCGTGAACGCGCGATGTCGGATATACGCGTATACACCTGTGAATCGCTCGGCCGTGTACGTGTGACCCAGTCCCCCCGACAGCAAGGGGGAGGGAAACTATGTGGAAAACATTTTCCGATAGACTCACCGACGTTTTGCCGCGGGACTGTACTCGGTGGGCGTGTTATCGTCGCGCATATTACGGACGTACATAACCGGGCAGAAACGGCGGGACCGCTCGTCGTTAGATTCTGTTGTAGGGTCACCTCGACGATTATTATTATGCGCCGTATACCAGCGACGGAATTTTGCAAAGTCTACGTCGATGTCTGCGATAAGGATGTTTCCCGTTGCTCGCGATAAGATTATCTGATAAAGATTATCGGTATCAAGGGGAGAATCGTGGAACGCGCGCGCGCGCGATATAAGATATTGCGTCGCGTAGAGAAGAAACGGGAGGAGGATAATGAACATTACCGGAAAAAAGGGTAACCGGGAAAAGAGGGATTTGGCGAACGTCTCTCGCTGCGTTTGGAAGTAATAGAAATTTAACGCCGCAAGAGAGAATCGCGGCTCGCTCAGCAGTTATTCTTGTTTTTACATCTGCGATTGATTCTATCTAGTTTTTTTTTTAAATGGCTCATGAAAGTAGTACGAGTTTGCTTCTATAGGACGAACAGTTTCTAAAATAATACGATTTTTAGCAGTATATATATATATATATATATATCAGAAATAACAAAATAGCGACTTGATTTAATCATCGAACAGAGAGCAACGCGAAAGACGACGACGACGGGGAGAGACGGGGGAGATCGGGGAAAAACATTTCGCCAACCTCGGTACGTGGTAATCGACTTTGGCAAAATTATTTCGGAATCTGGGTTTTGAGGTCCGGATTGATGACATAGCGCGGAATAATAAATTACAGTCTAAAAGTACCGACGATCCCGAGATACTCGATACACCGAACGGCTCTCCTTGACGTTTATCGGCTCTCTTCGATCTTTTTCCCCTCCCCTGTCCCTTTCTTATCATCCCCGCGCCGCGCTCGTTCTCCCTGCAAAAAAATCTCATCGATAGCGAGCGTCCTGTTCACCTCCAGCGAGCAGCTAACGCCCGGGTTAAACTTCGATTGCTTCGCTTTTTTTACGAAGAAAATCGTAACGATGGTTCAGTGGCTCTCAAGTCCGAGTCAATCGCGTCGCGGTGCACAGCCGGTGCATTATATTCCGAGAAATTGCGTATCGCGAATTTAAAATGTTATCGCGGTACATTCACGATATCTTTTATTACCAAACGTCGTGATATAGATGCACCTTTTCCGATAATACAAATATGGTATTAATATAATGTGTAATAAATAATATTCATTTGGTGAGAAAAGCATGTATATGGAAGTGTATAATGTAATACTGTATAGGGACTAGTGGAAGATAGTTTTACGATAAAAAGATGTTGGTCTCGACAGTTCTCTTCCAAACATCGTAATGCATATAGATGTAGACTTCTTTCGATAACACAAATATGGTATTAATGGAATGTGTAATAAATAACATTTATTTTGTGAAAAATGTGTATATTGAAGTGTAATACTGAAGGGACTAGTGTAACGAAGGTAGTTTTATGATAAAAAGAGGTTAGTCTCGACAGTTTCTGTCCTTCATTTCATATTTCGCATTTTGGAACGTAAACGAACAATTATTAGTCATGGGAATTGTGCGCGCAATCTAGCGAATTCAATGTCGACGGTCGCAAAAATTTTCGTTCGTCATGAAAAATGGGGATGCCAGCTACATCGTTGCTTTGTGTCGAGCTTCTATGATTTGTATGGCATTCCATGGAATCAGATACCATTGTGCCTCGCCGACAAATTGCCTTTCGTAAAAAAAAAAAAAAAATGAAACGGAAAGGATTCACGCATCGTGACATACCTATTGGGATGTTTCGCGTTGAAAAAAACAAATGTATTCAAAATGGCCAATTGGTATCTACCTGCATACAAGACATTCACGCATTTCGTCCGGTTTGCATTTTCCCTCAACATAGCGCACCTGATAAACCTTTTAAACCCGCGAACTCTCTGATTTTATTAAAAACTATGTTAATAGGTTAATAAGTTCACGCTAATTGTCTGACTTCGAAAGCGTAGAGATCCGTATCTTCCCAGAATGACGTGAAACGATCGATAACATTAGTACAATTGCATGAAAGCATTCTACATTATCATTTCATTTCATCGCTACACTTATATCGATACTCGTAGCCTTTTGCACGCAGAAACGCGTCCATAAAAGAAGGCACTGTGCGTAGTGCGCGAAAACTTATTCTTTCATATACATATCTACGGAGAGAATCTCGTAAGGTGAGTGAGTTATTTAATGCAAATGGAGTTGTTTCATATGGCAGGAGGGCTCGTCCTCGCGGAGTTGCGTCCGCAACGAACGACCGATTAAGGACCCGCGTGACTCCGACACTGCCGTTGCACATTTAATTCCGCGTCACGAGGAAAATTTATGGTGACCAGCGGAGAGAAAGAGAAAGAGAGAGAGAGAGAGATAGACAGAAAGAACGGTACCTTATCGCCGGATAATCTGAGAACGTGGAACGAAGAGTGCGGTAGCCGCGGCATATAAAGCGGCCGTAGGTGCGGAGCGAGCGAGTAGGAGTAACCTTTTCGCTCAAAGATCTGTGGTGCCATCGGATGCCAACGGTTATTCGAGTCGGAGAAGAAGCGAACCGGCCTCTTCTTCGTATATACCCGCCGCGTTGGCCGGCGTCTTCGACGTTACATAATCGCGCGTGTCCCCTTTCCCCATCGTTCTCTCACCGCCCCGTCGCCTTCTCTCTCAATCACCACCTATGAGGCCAGCGACTACATGGGCGGAGGTGACACAAGCGTATACTCCGCGAGAGGAGAGCCGACGACGAGACTCCGCGGTGATCCGTCTTCGCTGCCTGCTTAAGACGGGGGTCGGGTCGGCGAGGTTTCGATTCCGCGACGTTCTCGCGCACGTCGCGAAGCGTGAACTTTGACAAAGTTTGTCTAACGGTACCGGTGTATTACGCGTTTTTCCCATCACTGGGTCGCATGAATGAACCGGTACCTAACGTTTTTGTTTGTACCTAATGAAGCGAGAGCTTCGAAAAGTATGGGTGAAGATACCGGATCATTTGCTTGACAAACTCGTTGTATAAATAAGAGATTATAAAACACGCGAATGGATATAAACAATTGGACACATGGTATATTATTATTCTGCGTAAGCTGATTTCACCGTAAATTGCTTTTGTTTGCCGCGTTGACGAGCAAATACTCGGAAACACAAAGCAAACATTTTGTAAAAGCGGAAGATCAGCCGGCACGTATTTTTGTTACATTCTTTCTTGTTTTATGTCTTCTGCTAAGAACACTTGCTTCAGTTTCATCCACGTGATCTATCCGTCACGGAACACGTTGGCTTAGCACTGCATTTCTCTTCCGCTTTCATTTTCTTGAATCAAACGGCTCGTAAGATAATTTTTGAATTGAGGAGCCTGTGTGATTTTTATGTTACACGTTCAGATATATCTGTATCTTCCAGTCTACTTATATAAAGTTATATTAGCGGCCATTGCGTGCCGTCCGGAATAACTTTCCCTCTGAAATCCGTCGTGATGAAATCGAAGCGCACCGTGTGTGACGTCGATAAATTCAGCAATAAATGTTAATGTCTCCGAGCAGTTATATTCGTCCGACATTTCGATCATCGGGTTGTGTCGCAGTTACGTTTTAATTAACCCGCCGATCGGACGAGTCGTAAAACTGTCAGTTAGTTATAAGTTGTCGCAATATGTTTGTCTACAAGTCTCACGAGAATCTTCAAAACTTTGAATGACTTCGCACGGGTTAGCTGCGCAAAGTTTCCAAAAATTCCCCGTGTCGTTGATCCGACGTTTCTATTTCTCTCATCGTTAAAAGCCGCACCCGCGGCACTCGGGATGACGTGGTCGTAAACGTGTGCACGTTCCGCGTGTTTCGCCGCGCGTCACACGTACATAACTCACGGTGCACGGTCGTAAAGGCAACACAACGACGTCTATTAAACGCGGTCAGCGTTTCGAGAGCATCGACGCGAATCGGCGCCGATATCCGCGCGCGCGCGTCCGAAACGGATCGCCCGGAACGGAGAAAGCTTCCTGTGTCTTGCTCATTAGCCCGGCGGAGCAGAAACGCTTCTTTTTCTTTTCTTCTTTTCTTCCTCTCGCATCTCTCGTAAAGGATCATCGCGGTAATTAACGCGGCGCGTTCGTGAAACTAACGTGTTTCGTCATCACGAGATCTTGATAGCCGTTATCGTCGAAAATCGTCGGGATCTTCAATCATCATCATCGGGAGAAGTGACACAAAGATATCGTTCTGCATTGGCACGTGAAGCCGCTCTCGCCGTATATTTATTGCACCGGCTGCGACGAAAATATCCATCGCTGTGTATTTTCCCTCAATTCTTCTGATTTTTTTTCCTCGTGAATCTCGGACCCGCGTTTCTGTATATTTCTCCTTGTCTTAACTTGGTCGCGGTGCGCGTTTCAATTTTTAGACACGTTCCAAACGAGCGCGGGCGCGCGTGCGAGCGCGTATGCACGGGCACGTGCGACAAGACCCACATGGCCGGTTTCGTTTGATCGGGGTCGACGAACTGTCAACGTGTCGAACTCCACGGTGAACTTTCACGTCAGCGCGCCGGCCGCGGCGAATTCCGCGAATTGAAAATCGCCGAGGCCAGGCGGTCGCCGGCCGCGCCGCGCCGTTGCTGAAATTTCATCGTGCACGGCAAAATTCAATTACAAGAATGTGCGTGACCGGTCGGAGTAATACGAGGAATCGGACTTTCTATCCGTAACTCCTCGAGGTCCGTGAAACGAGAGCCGAAATTGACACTCGTATACCGAATTTGGTTGGACGCATCAGTCAGTGCACACTCACAGTGCACATTAAAGCCGTTGTACACTGCTTTAATCTCTAATATTTAAAGTAAAATATTTCGACTGATAAAATGCCCAATACATTTTTTATCAAATAGTACAATAAAGAATATTGAGGTTTTCGTAACTTAACCCGTTTATATTAAACATACACTTTACGTTGATTTGTGTACGACTTTAATGTGCACTGACTACGCACTGGTGCGTCCAACCGAATTCGCTATTAAGGCTCCTGGTCCCTGAGCCGAGAACTCTGCGTTGACGGTGGCGACGCCACTCTCTCCTCTCACTCTCTCCAATGGAGAATTCTGTCTTGTGACATGTTGACAACCTATTTTGTTGTGCGTGCTATTTCTTTATTATTTGCTCTGTGCTTGTGCTCTAACGTTTAACGTATTCGTGAAAGTCGTAAAATTGGCCGAAAAGTAAGATTTGCATGCGGAAGGAACGTTTTCACCTCCTTTCGATAGTCGTTAAACAGCTGTTTTTCCCGTATGTTTAGGCTTCGTTTTATGGCTGTTTGTTTATTGTCGAGGGAAAAGGGTAGTTTTCGGCCAATTTTGGAAGTGTTCTGAAACGATCTATAGTGATGTTTTATTGAAATGTCTTTTTATTTGAAAATGGCATGCACAACAAAATTGGGTGTTTTCCTCGCCTCGATAGTAAGAATCCAATATGGCCGCGGTGACTACCCAGGAGCCTTAATAACAAGTCTGACAATGATACGTTACATATATCACACTATTTTTTTGCCATTATATTTTTTAAATGTCGCGTTAAGATTAATATGACGGGTACAGAGGGAAAACGATCAACATATCCATCCGGAGTAATTTCGAAAAAAATGTCAATTTTAAATTTTAAGACATCAGATGGTTTGCGTAACGTACATTATAGATTTTCAGTACTGACAGTGAATATCGGAATGTAGCCTTAGTGGTTTACTTAGCGTTTACATTGTATGTTGGACTCTGATGGGTCTTCCTCACAAGCGTGTGGACTGTAATCGTTTTTCAGCACGGTACAATTCTTTCGACCTTGTTTCCATTGAATTATAACTGTTCTTTATCAAAATAGATAAGAATTATGAAAGTTCTTTGAAAATGCTACAAGATAGCATAATCAGATCAATTTCAATCAAAAGTGGACTTTGATCCCCTGTATTTTTCATATGTAAAAATTGTAACCGCGCTTCTACATAATATAAAAATAATAAGTGAAACAGGATATGATTCTTACAATAAATTAGAGAAGATGTCATTTTTAGTTGGGTTGGATCTTGATGGTCGAATAATAATATTTCCGTGCGAATTTTGTATACTTTTTCCAACATAGTAAATTTACTTAATCATTAGTTTGTTGAGTGGGGAAAAAGTATACAGAATTTACACAAAAATATTATTAAGCTGTCAAGATCCAATCCGACCGAAAATGGCATCTTCTCTAATTAATTATAAAAACAACCATTGAAAAGACTATTGAAAAGCTAAAATATTACACAGCGAAGACATTGTTTCTAAAATCTGATTTTACTGCAAACAAATTACTCGAAGCAGGTAAAATGCTTTAATAAAATCAAATAAAATGCGATTATCTGAATCCGTTCGCGCGAGAGGCATTGTACGCGGTGTTCTACGACCATCTTTTATGCCATATGGTCGGTCGACCGGCCAATCGATTCACCCCGTGGCATCTGCCAGCCGCGGAAAACGGAACAATGCATACGCCGGGGAAACTGCAGTTTCCTGACGTTTCTGACGCGCCGACGGCGCCGTTATCGCAAGGTCGCGCGCGTCGAATCCACAATCACGCGCGGCACGAACTGCGTTGTGCCAATACCGGAGTGCAGCGAAAATTAAGGCCAAAACACGTAATAACACCTCGTAACAACGCGGTCCGAATTCTTTTTTTGCGTTTCACGCGCTCGCGTGAGATTCTGGAGACTGCCGATTGAACAACGGCGCTCGAGAGCCCAGATGCAAAATATCCCCCTCGATGTTTTCGCGTTAACGAAACATTCGCGACGTGTGTAACGGCATCGGGCGAAAAATAATCAAGCCTCGTCGGTGCGCTGCGCGTACCGACCAAATTTGCATTTAATGCGGTTACAGCGAGATTTATGGCGGCCGGTTAAGGAACAAAGTCGGTTTCGGCCGACGCTAAAGTATTCGCATAATCGACCCATGCTAACCATGTTCCATTAGAAACGCGAGAGCGTCTCGTCCGTTATGATGAACGTTGCTTGATATTGCATTTCTTCCTTTTTGCGTCGCGCTAGTCGCGAAACCCCCGATCACCGCGGCGGAGGAGGAAAGACCTCCGCGCGCACGCACGTAGGAAAATAAAATTCTATTGCTTCCTGTTGACTGACGAAACAACCGCGCGCGGGTTCGAATGCCATCGACGAAAATAGATCGTCATTAAAAACAGACGCCTCGTATAGGCTTACGTCCGGTGCGCCATCGCGCCACCCACCGCGGAGAAGAGCCAAGTCGATTTTACGAATCGATTTTTCGAGCAGGTCGTCGCGGTTCTCTCCTTCCTTCGACGTACTTTCGAGAGTTCACCGACAAAGCTTACGCAAGCGTGACGAAAAATGGACGGGCCGAACGCGTCCCGAAACATCAGCCTTGAAAGGTAATGTCGGTCGGCCATCCGAGATATTTCTGTTTTGGAAGGAATTCCTTTGTCTCTCTCGACCGAATCTTCCTTCGAAACGAAAACGCGCGTCCTGTGTTGACTCGCAGTAACGTTCGATTGCGAAAGAAACGAGCGAGCCGGTCTTTTAAAAACTTTTTTGTTCCGTAACGCGCGCGTTTCGTAATAATCCAAGTCGCGACGTTAAAGGCACGCCGAGGTGTCGCGTTATTAATTATTTATATTTAGCGCACCTCACCCTTGTCCGCGGCGCGCCTTAAACCCACCGCTCGTGTACCGATATACTGCGGAATATTAAAGAAGATAGCACACAACATGTAACATTGTTGCGCGATGTAACATCCGGCCGCGGCGCGCCCGCGCCGAGGATACGTTTCGAACTCGGGTTTCGGGTTTCACACCACACATTCTACGCGCTTTACGCATCGCGGGCAAACGATTCCTTCGTGTCGCGACAAAATGAATAACTGCGCGACGCGACGTACGGACAGATGATACACGGGCGTTAATAAGCGCCCGTGAAAAACCGTCGCGACACGCGATAGGCGGTAACTACGAAATTACCATCCCATTTTTCTAATTATTTATTTCTGTCGTATTGTCCCGCGAACGGAAAAGTTCTATTTAACCGCGTTTTCGCTCGAAATAAAAGAATTCCTCTCGTGCAACGAGTTTATATATCGCGCGCGCACACATATGTATCAAGCGCAGTCTACCCCTTAACGAGAACTCGTTTCTCTCCTGATATCATCATTCGAGCCTCTATCCTCTCCCCTCCGTTCCCCGTCCCTCCTCCCCCGCTCCCTCCCTCCCTCCCTCCTCCCAGAAACAAGTCCACGCTGTAATTCTCCGGCCGTGTGCGTTTTCTCCCTTTTGTCTGGCAAGAACCGACGAGATAATTGCGAAATGATTTCGCACGCGTTAGGAATACGCGAGCGTAGAAACACCGAAGATGATATATCACGTTTTTCAAGTTTCCGTACCGGAGAGTACCCCGGGACTTTTCTCCTCTTAATTTTTTTTCTATCTGCGTCACGCGATTGCTTTATCTTACATTACGGCTCCCTAATTAACGTAATAACCCTTTCTGTTCCTCGTGTTTTATGACTCATCTACTCCGATACAGTTCACGATTCGCAATTCGTTTCTTTCGCTCGGGATACCCTTTTCGAGTGTGTGTGTGTGTGTGTGTGTGTGTGTGTGTATGTGAAATGTTAAGAGGTTCTTTTATCGGATGCAAATTGATTTTCGTACGGATAATCTTGATACTCCAATTTCCTAGCGTTTTTTCTCACATTTTTATACCGTGAACTGGGGCTTACAATGGCTTCAGCAACGCCCGTCGCACGAGCCCGTTAGGCCTTAAAGCGTGAAATACCTTCCACGCGCGCACCGGCTCTGTATTTTCCTACTTCCTGTTTACGCCGCGGCCATATTTACCTCGACAACGAGAATTCGGTGTCGGTGTGTTTGTCGTCCGGGTCGCGTAACTCGCCGAGACGATACCGGGCTTGTCGCGAGCGAGAGAGAAATCGAAGAAATACGAGGCGACACTTCGTGTAAACATCGCGACGAAATCGTTGTCCTAGCACGTCTTCTCGCAACGTACGACACTTGTGTCTTGTGTTACGCGGAGGAGCGCACAAACGCGCGCGCGCACACACACATACACACACACATGCACGCACGCACGCCTCCTCGCGCGCGGCGGAGAACCATGCCCAGCTGAGCGTGGTGAAATCGCCGGCCCGCACGCGGAGAGAAGGGAGCCCTAGAAAAAGGCAGGCCTCGGTGTGAACACCGCGACGGGAGGCTGCAGTTGCGCTGCACCGTGTGCACGCATCCAATGGCGTAACTCCCGCGCACCGGTAGCCGCACCTTGCAAAATATTTATGTATTCTCCCGCGCTTTTTTAACGCCGCCGCGTTTTTTACGCCTCCTCTCTCTCTCTCTCTCTCTCTCTCTCTCTCTCTCTTTTTCTCTCGCTTGCTTACGACCGTCGGTCACGTCTTGCTCAACGTCCGCCGCGGATCCGCCTCGCGGTAACGCGCAATCGACGGCCGATTCACTCGCTTGTACTCTTCAACTTTACGTGCGTCCTTAAACGTGGCTGGTCTCGGCAAGATCTTAATTGCCATCTGCTGCGCGAGAAACGCGCAGAAACGTCCGCGTGACTTTTAGGAGCGCCGCTATTCTCCGCGCGAGAAGACGGACAGCACTCGAGGGCTCTCTTTCCCGTCGCGATGTGGAAAATCCATGGAATCTGAGAAATGCCGAGGCAACGCGTGGGTTTCTCAGAGCGCGACAATTGAATCGGTCGTCCGCGATCGTTCCGGGAAAGAGTGTTACGCCACTGGCTCGCGTGAGCCCGAACCTCCTTTCTCGCTCAAACCTTGATCTCTTCCTCTCTCGTTTCCTTGTCTCTCTCGCTCCCGTTTCCTCTCCAGACGTTCGTGTGTACGTCGAAGAGCTCTCCTCCTCCGCCCACTCCCGTTCTCGAGAGCGTCGCGTCGCCCTTTCGTCCGACGTGTCGCGTACAGAAATACTATCGCTGTAAAAGTGTGTTAGAACACATCGTATTCCATCACGGCGGGAGACACGAAAAGTTACTCCGACGGGATCTCCACCGGGAGAGAGAGAGGCAACTTTACAACTGTGCTGTAAACCGTTATGACTGTGGCCGTTTTCAAGGGCTCGCTCGTAGTCGGCGAGGCTTATCGTTTCTCGTCGGCGATTTCTCGATCAAGAGTCGCGCTCGCCGTCTTCTTACCGTCGACGTGACCGATCATTCCACGCGACATCGCAGGGATACCGGTCCGCCTCTTATTCGCGGTATGGCCGCCGGTATAATAATACACCGTCCTCTCCACTCGCATCCCCTTTATCTCGCGCTCTCACGACGCGCCCGACACGCAACGCGAGCACGGCGTACAAACGACACCAGCCGCTGGCTTTCTCCAGGGAGGCAGAGACGCGAACGACAAACGCCACGATGGAATATAGGCGCGGCGGCGGCGACGGCGGCGGCGGTCGTAATATCGACTACCGTTACTTCTCGCTCTTCCGACTCCTCTTCTTCCCCGATAGAACGATCGACTATCTTTACGAGTCGCCCGACACTCCGAAGACGAAGGTTCTCTCGCGTCACTTCTCTTTCTTTTTCCGTTCATTTAAATTGTATATGTCTCGGTGAAAAAAACCCCAAGTATTCTGAATTCTGACGTGTTACTGCCTAAATCGAGAATACGTGCGAGAGAAAATCGCTGCGAATCCTAAAAATCCAATGAAGTCTGAAATCCTACAAATTTAGATATCAGAAATATTTCTAATGTTACGAACGCGACAGTTCTACCACGAATTGTCGATTGACCTAATTGTAGGTACAACAGTTGTGCTTACCTTGATGGAAAGTTATTCCTTCAGGTCGCCGTATAAGGCTTCTCCGCGGACGAAGCGGGGAAGTCGTTTTGAAAAGTTTGGGAACCACTGCTACGGAAGAATTAGACTTGTAACAGGTGCTAGGTATTTAGAAACCTGCCAGACAGGCTGCATTGTCCAGACGCTGTCTGACCCGACTCGCGGAATATTTCCGTGATGATTTATCTTCGAGCTAAGATTACAGCATTATGTCTCCGCGTACGCATCCGCATTTAAAATCGCGGAGAAAATTTCCATATCGCTATCAACTTTGATTTAGCTGCCTGGTTAATTGAATTTATTATCGACCATCGCATCAGTTACAAAAATTATTCATGTTGCCATCGACGTCGCAGTTAAGATAAAATTCGCTTTAAATTTTTTGTATGCCTTATACGAGGTCTCAAAATTGGCGCGAAATGACATATATATATATATATATGATTCTTTCCAAATTCGCTAAGAAAAAGTTGAAAATTTTCAACTTTTTCTTAGCGAAAATGTCGATAAAACATATCATTTTGTATTCCCTAATCTTATTCGCTATCTTAATAATTAATAACTTAATAAATAAAACTCTGCTAAAGTTTACTTTAAATTAATAACTGAGATAAAAATTAGTTTATCAAAAAACGACTTCTATAACAACTTTCATTGTCTCAGTGGCTTACAATTTGGAGTGTTATTGGAATCTCGATATTTGAAAAAACCGGCTTTAAATTTTCCTAGAAACTAACGCTATACGCGCTATCCGATTTCGTGAAACCTCGTGTTCTCTTCGTTCTGCAGTTCGTGCCATCGCTCGTCACCGCGAGAGAAAAAATGCATAAGAATCGCGAACCGTCTTCGCGAAATGATAATGAGCGGCTATTCATGCGTCGTGGTACTCGCCGAGCGGAAAAATCCTGGCGGGAAACCCGACGGCGCGAGATACAGACGCGGCTGATGACGGTGGTGGTGTGGTGGTGTCTCTTTGTCGCGCGTTGGCGCAAGAGTATATGCAACGCGCGAATGTGTCTCCTACGGCCTTTCATTCTCGTCCGGTCTCCGCGTATCTGCATTAAAATAACGGCACCTCGACTATACGACACAGAAGCGGCACACTCGCCTAACGTGACTTCTCCGCCTTCGACCTCGAACCTACGCTACGCGGGGCTTCGCTCGTAGTCATTGGCTTCTCCTTTCTGCCTGGATTTAGACCGGGAAGGCTGTTGATAATTCGATGATTACGGAATAATCGCGCGATTATATTCCAAAATCGTTTATATTTTTCATGAGACGAACTGGAAAAGCAATTATTTTGCATCAATATTAAATTTTGCAAAATGCTCGATTATTTTTATTTGTTTCGTTCTCTATTACGATCTTCTTTCATCTCTTAGGGCTCACTATAGATCGTGTAAAGTGGGCTTTGTACAAATGTATTTATATAACATTCGAAAAACGTCAGTTTCGTTAAAAATTAGTGAACATTTCAATCGCAAACACTTGATCGATCTGAATCAATACTTTTCGATAGAACTCTTGAAAGTGAATCAATACTTTTCGATAGAACTTTTGAAAGTTATTTATATCTTAAAAAAAAATGTTAGATTTCTAATAAAGAATTTAATCTTAGCTGTTAATTTCGCAGAGATGATTAAGCTGTAATCAATGTCTTAATAAGCTTTCTAATAAGACTATTTCTGTCTGCACAAAATGTATTTCCAAGAAGTGCCAATGAGTAAGGCACGTGCATTGACCGCTCGCATTTATAGGTAGATATATATGTAAATAATAAACGGTTTCGCACAGTCGGACGTTTTGTATTATCGTTGTGATTAAAACTGTAATTACAAAACACGTAATTTCGTTTGAGGAGGAAAATGAAGGAATTAAAAAGATACATAACTGCTAACATCATATTATGCGTCGGCACGTTAATTCTTGGTTGTTATTTTATTCAAATACGTTCAACGATCCTCGCATAAATTGCATTTGCATTTCTACGTTTACCCAAGCTGCGGTAATCAAACGATTGATGACAATTGATAACACGATATCAAGACTTCTATTTCAAGAACGCATCAGAGTACTATAATAATTTATGTCGATTTATATGAGGGATATTCCTCGTTACTAGAAACTAGGATTATCGACGTCGCAAAAACGGTTTAATTCCAAACCTGTCAAATCGGTGTTACACAGAAATAAGCGATATCAGGGACAATGCGACCGATAAGAAAGGTCAGTCTAATATAACAACGAGAGAAAGAAAGAGAGTATCAATTAAGAAAAGATTTCTCGCGAGGAAAAGAAAGAAATAACACTATAATAAAACGAATATTTCCATTCTTCCGATCGCATTCGAACTGTGTCGAATATTATCGGATCCCTGAACGAGAACGCTCGCCTAACGACAGAGCGGAACCGAGGGAACTATCGATTTTGACAGCGCAGAATGCCGAAAAATAAGCGCGAAGCGTAGAAATGGATTTAGCTCACGCATGCCGTAACTAGTCACGTCGCACACGCATCGCCACCAATCCCTTTCCCCCTCGTGCCTTCTCTCCCCTTATTCTTGCACCTGGATCACGTTGCATTGTTCGTCCCTGCCACGGGACGGACAGAAACAGAATGGCAGAAGGCCCTGAAAAAGAAGATCCGAGACAAAAGGAGCAAGAACGAGAGGAGCGAGACCGGAGAAAGGGTCTTGGAACACAACGAGAAGGAACCGGCAGAGGTAGTAGAGAGAGGAGAGGAAAAGGAGTCCCGCGGAGGTGGACGAAGGAGGAGAGAGATGAGGGATAGGGTCGGTCGGCGGGTACGATAGGATACAGCGAGAGGGAGAGAAAGAGAGATGTTTTTCTTCCAAAGGGGACTTTTTGCGCTGGCTTTGCACGCTCGTCTCTCCTCGGCGAAGCGGCACGGACGCGACGCGCCGCGCACCGCCGCGCACCGCACCGTCGTAGAAATCGTCCCCGTGTACCCGCCGGGAGGTTTAGTGGGGGCAAACGAGTTGTCGGGTATCCCGCGCGAGAGTCGGCATGGTCGACGGTGGTGGGGTTTGGGGTACGCGGGTAGGGGCCGCGATAGGGATGGAGAAGAGTGGTGGACCCGTGTCTGGGACGCGAGGAAGGATGTCGGAGGGGGAGGCGGATGGTGGGGCAATTTCCCTCGGCGGGGGAGGGGAAGGGCGTCAGCTGCGTAGTGCCGGCTGGACGACGGGACGAGGGACGGGGGGACGGGTTGGGTCGCGGGGCAGGGTAGCGGGACGGGACAGGACAGGACAGGCAGGCTGGCAGGCAGGGGGGGGAGGGAAGAGAGGTTGAAACGAGGAGAGCTGAGTCATAGCGCTGTTGCCACGTTCCTCCTCGCCGGCTTCATTGGGGCGTCTCGACACGGCGGAGGCCCCGCGATAGTCGCCGCTTGTGTCAGTGTCGTCTGTCGGAGAACGTGCCCGTCCGCATTCGGAGAGACGGGTTCCCCGACTGAGTTTCAGAGAGATATGCCGAATTGCCTTCCTCTTTTTTTTTTCTTTTTCCTGCCCCCGAAAAAACGATCGCGCACGTCCTCGCACCGTGGATCTCCGCTTCCGATTCGAGGCGATTCCCACGAAAGATCGTCTATTTATAGACACGTTTCGCCGAACGTTCCGGAGAACGTTTAATATTGAAGCTCTCTCACATCGGATCTCTCTCGATGTTAACCCGAGTTTTCGTCGCTGAGTCTATCGCGCGATTCTAACTTTGACGGGGCTGTCTTTCCTTCCGGGTAAGGGCTGAAATTGGGGAGAACGCGTCGGGACATCGTTTGTCAGTCTCCTTGAATCTTGGACGTTTTAAATTAAGATGTACGATCTCCAACCGTAATTGCGTGTGCCAATCTCTGTCGTGATATTTATATCGGAGCTGATATAACAGTCCGGTTCAAACGCGATTTGTACAACTCGTAATGAGCATTGAACTAGAATAAGAAATGTATGCGAATTACACACGTATGTGCTCTTGTAATTTCTACATACGCGGCATTGCGGCTTGTACACAATCAAATCCTTATCAGTTAGTTGACCTACTTGAGTTGGTTACATGATTGAATCATCTAGTTAATAACCATGTTATAATAATGAGGAAATGCTCTGCTAGATCATTAAGGTTACGTCCTAGCCTCGTAATGAACATTACAAAACTCTTGAATACTGATTGCTTTTGCGTTTTTTAATCGTCAAAACGCATAAAATTCTATTTCTTCGGGGATTCCATTGACGTCAGTGTTTCATTGCCTCGTCAGCGCTCGGCTTTCGTTTCTTAGCGATAATTACAATATTTATTCGATGTTTTGAAAGAAAAATAGATTCGCGTGAGATTCTACGTTGCATCATCGTGCACATTATAGAATAATAAGAATCTGTCATAAAAAGAATTGAATGACGAGCGCAGCGGCGAGTAAAAAATGACCGATAAACTTCTTTCAACTCGAAACCCTTTGGGTTTCCAACGGTAAACATCTTCGTGGCAACATTGTTAGATGTTTTATGCGGTGAGAGCCAGAGCATAACCGCGAGAGAGCACGAGCGAGAGCGCGGTGGAGAGCGGAGGAACAAAAGTCCTCTCTTCTTCTTCTTCTTCTTCTCGTCGTCATTGCCGTCATCATCGTCGCTGTGTACGATGTGCCCACTCTGCATTGTGTTTCCTTTTTACCCGCGTTGCGCTTCGCGGAATCGCGAAACCTCGCATTGTTAACGTTAGATCGTCACACTCGCGAAAACCCGGACTCTTGTGCAACGCGCGTTGCCGTACAACCGCGCGTGTATATATCCCGTACGAGCGTATTTTTGAAGAGGCGCGCGGTTTTATTTACGTGAAAATGCAGAAGAGAGCCACGGCATACGCAGTTGCCACGGGTGTAAAAATTGATGTCAAGTTTTCCCGGAACTCGGTATATTTTTCAGTTTTTTTTTCTGACGCAAGACCAAGTTTAACACGATCTTGGAAAAAATGATATCTTGTTTTATATTGCAGCGATAAAAAATTACCAGACCGAAACGCATTACTGCTTGCGATCTAATAGAAGTTATTTGTCAAGCTGACATCCTGAAAGGGGATTAAATATTTAAAGGAGAAAGAGTTAATAAATTTCCGACTGCGTCGAGACCGCGAAAGAAAATTAAAAACCCCTAGAAAATTCGCGTTTAAATAATTCACACGCCATTATCGTTTCAAATGATCAACCGGTATGGAGCTCTCGTAATAAATGCGATAAATGCCACGTTACTATCTTTACGGACGCCTCTATAAACAGGAGGGACGCGGCGACACATCGTCCACCCGGGTGAAATAGATCGATAATTCGTTATTTATAACGCTGACGAGTTTACGGAAGAAGACGAGTTTCTGCGTTTGTCTCGCCCCTCAGACTCTTCGTCGTGGGCCGATGTATTGATTTCCTGTACGTCTCCCGTTTGAAACGTGGAAAGACGTGTACGATCGTTCGAACCGTCACCGTCGCGATGGACGGCGCGATTAAAGCGGCTTAGTGCCCGTCGATGTAATCGCGATAATGTCCACCTGCAGCTACGTGTACGCTGATAATGCGACGCAAATACATTTAACACTTGGACCGGTGAGTCATCGACGAGACGGCGTATATAGTTCCAAAGTATATACAGAAGGAACGAAACATATGTATCTTTTTTTCCCCCAGTAAATATAAACGTCTTTAGGAAAAAATTTTTATTCGTAACTCGGCATTATCGGCATCTCCGATATAATCGAGCAAATTACACCTCGCAAATATTCCGAATTATCCTGGCGGAAATTTACCGTTCTCCTCGCGAGGCTGACGCATGTTTGTTCGCGTAATTAGTTTAAGCGTCGGAGGTGAAGTCGCGCGCGGTGTTTTTCCATTTGCTTCGACCGCGCAGTTTTGTTTGCAGTCAGGAAAAACATTATTACGTTCGACGATCGTTCTACCGAGCTACCTCGCCGCCGTTGAAACGTCGCGCTAGAATCGCGATAGAAACTACCGTCCTCCATTGGGCGCGATCATCATTAATACGGTGGCGTTTTAAACGGCCTCGCGATCACCGAGAGAGAAGTGTCCTATCCAGTCCAGAATGACGAGCGAGCGAGAAACTGGCGTTTTCTTGTAACATGGGAGAACACGGCGCTGACCTAGAGACTTCTTCGGTTTATGGAGACCCATGCTAATGCCGCCGCATAAAGCAGAACCCGTCGTCGTGCGTCGACCAGAAACAGGGGGAAACCCCAAGCCTGGGAGCGAGTCTGCCCCGAGTAAAATTCCTCGATGAGCATTTTGAGGGGGATAAAGGAGGGGCAGGTGAGGGGAGGATAGGGAGACCGGCGGGAGTGATACCGGTGGGGAAGGGATGCGCGATTCACGGCTCACACGGCTCGCTCGCCAGGCAAGCGGGCAAGTGAGGCAAGCAAGAAACAAGCTGAGGAGTCGCCGTGGCACTCCGGGCGACTCCGGACTCCTTAGCTTGCTTTAGTCGCTTGCTTGCTTGCCTGGCGAGCGAGCCGTGAATCGCGTATCGCATCCCTTCTCCACCCGGTGTCGCTCCCGCGCCGGTCTCTTCCTCCCGTTTTCCCCACTGTGCCGTGCACGCACGTCCTCTCTGCCCCGCTAATCTCCCTCCCTTCGCCCGCTTTCACTCATACGACGTAGAAAAGGGGCGCTCGTTGTGTGCGAGAGATTTGTACCAAAGCGCGCCGACGAGCGTGCCTGTGTATGCGTGCCTTTTTTTTTATTAGGAAACGTGGGGATGGGCGCGAGGGACCGTGGCGGGGCTGGGGGAGGGGGGATGACGGTAAGAACGAGGAAGGAAAGAGTGGCAGAGCGCGGCAACGGCTCTCGTCGGGGGGCAGAACGCGGTCGCGGTTCCAGTACGCCAGCCAGCGAAGAGAGAATCTCGACGAATTTTCTTTGGGTCTGATGAAAATACGCCGCATCCCCCGTGCGCGTTTTCGCCAAGGTGTCCCACACGGTGGCGATAAACGATTTTGACGGAATCGTGCAGTTCGTTGCGGCGGCGGGATCTTCAGCTGCGCAATTTCGTGGTCGATTTGCGCGCAATCGATATGAAAATGTTAATAATTATGCGAACAGTAAATTTCTGTTCGGTTTCCCTACATCGGAAACTCGGCACTAATCGACGAGATAAAAATTTACATATATCTCTCGCCGTTGAAGGAGATCATCGTTACGAGACGCGATAAATTTCGAAAACGTTCGAAACGCGCTTCTCGAAACGGAACGCTCGAGGTTTTTCGCAGCACCAGCATCCGAGATTCCGTTTCGAGCAACTGTGGGCATTCACTTGGTTCACTTGGTATGCTGCGCGTCGAGAACGCAGCAAACGAGAATTGGTTTGGTTTCGCACAAGTATAGTCTCGGGAACTCTACGGACGGTTAGCGGAGCCCGGAGAGAACACAGCACAGATCACACAGTAGAATCCGTCTCCTGCTCAGAAATGTCGCAGGTTTTTCCTACAATGGGAGAAAATGTTATAATTTCTCGAGCGCGCGGGACCGAGGCCGAGGCGCGTGATTATACGAGAGAGCGGTGGCCGCTTCACGGAGCGCGGCGCGGTCCGCCATTTCGTGCGCGCGTTCTTCCAGATGCATACGTGGCAAAGATTATACACGCGGGTTCGGCTTGCTTCTTCTCCTGCCTTCCTCTCGCCGGAGAAACTCGCGATCGAGACTCCCAAAGATTCAATTCTCGATCGCCGAGATACTCGAGTCCTCGAAAATGCGAGATTTCTTGGTCTTTTTTTTCGTCTCTTTTTTTTTCGCCCGCTCGTCAATGATCGATTCGTCGAAACTACGGCGAGAAGTACTCGAGCATTATCGATAACAACGAACAACAACGAGGAAACGCAGAAAAAAACTTTTCTAGTCGATAGAACGACGAAAGGGTGGGGCCACGCCCCGTGCGAGCGGTCAACACGAGAGGAGAAACATACGCCAGGCATCGGCGACACGCTCGCTGCCTTTTATTCGAGAGACGACTTTTCGCCTCTACAAGAGAAAAACCAAGTTCCCTCTCAGCGCTCTTCGAATCGTGTGGAGGGCCCTAGTAAAATATCCCTGCAGGTAATCCGTCCAGATCTCGGCACAAACCCTCATCTCCCTCTCGCCGTCTAAACGCGCGAAACGATCATTACGATACGACTTGTCCCGGGTGATGCGTAGGAGCTCTCTTTCTACAGTTATATCTGTTTTTTTTTTCGCTTCCCTACGATGATATACGCTTATGAGACTACGCAGTTGGAAGTTATGCGACTAAATGGCAGAGAGAAGTCCTTCGGGAGAGCAGAGAGCAGATACGTGCGACTCACGCGAGATTAGACGAACGACTCCCCGGGAGAATCCCCGAACGTCCCGGTGTTTGCGCTTGCGTGCGACGTTTCCCTCCGGCGCGGCCAATCGGCGCGCGCCTCGCCCCACCACGACGGCGACCTCTCCCCTCCCCCCTCACTTGACGACATCGCCTCCGCCGAGCCCTCGCGCTCTCTCTGCACACAGGGTGTGCCAGAAACAACTTCCCGGACTCTTTGTTTTCTTTAATTTCGTGCGAAATTCAATATCCTAAGTTCTCTACTACGGGAGCCTGAAAACGAGACCTCTCACTCTCTTGCGTTATCCCTCTCCCGCTCTCTCCTTCCCTTTTGCCCTTCGTTCGAAACTTCGTCCGATTCAAAATTGCGCCGAGGCCCAGGTCGAGACGCGAAACGTGAAACGCGAAAGATATCGGCGCTTCCCAATGGGACGACGGCAGAATATAGCGCGCCGTGCAATCGGGGAATAAATCGATATTGGCGCTGCCGGACGCTACGTTTACACACGTCCTGGAAAAAAACTTTTCCCGTTCGCGATTCGACTCCGTACCGTTAAATTTCCAAGCAAGAGAGACGCAAATTTTCAAGATAAATGTTTATCAAGGAAAATAACAAACATAGAAGCCAGAGAAATCAAACTCTAACTTGTCTGACGTCATATCGCATATAATCTTTTATGCAATACCGAATAATTTGCCCGTTGTAACTGCATCTGAGCACATCAAGATATAAATACCTATTCGCGAACATTGTGTTGCAATTTATTGTCTACATATGTTTATCATTGGATCTGACAGAACGAGCTTTATTCGCGATTCGAAGACGTGCTTTTTTCGTAATAACGCGGTATTTGAAGTAACCGTTGCCATTAGCTCGATGCAATCGATGAGGCACGGCACATTAAAGCCGACGTTTTCTTTGGACACCTTATATATCTATATGTCATTTCTTTCATACCGCCCCGCTCTCTCCTCTTCCCGTGTTGCCGTGAGTCGAGTCACTCGGCGAGAGCCGTCATGGTCTCTCCCCGCAAAAACATTCGCGACGATTTTTATCTGTACTGATCTGAACGTAGCGGAGGAAGACTTCGATCGAGGTCTCGTTTTTCTCTTCTTTTTTTTCGTTTCTTCTGTCGTCTCTTTTTCTTCTAGACTTTGTCTCTCTCTCTCTCTCTCTTTCTCTTTCTGTCTTTTCTGTCTCCCTCCCTGCTTTGGTCTTAATTTCCTGTGCTCGCATCGAGTACCGAGAGAGCTTTCTAGAGCTGCAGAGGATTACGGGATCTCTGTGCTTCGCGCATCTTTCCTTCTCTTTCTTCGAAATCCTAAACGATCCCGGCGAGATCCCTTCGGCGCAGTTGCCGCGCATAGAAGAGCGACGTTGCCATATTCGTAGGAGCTAGCTAATGTTTGCTGACGGAGGACACACTCCGCGCGCGGGAATAGGTAGCTTCTTGAAGATATACATCCCTGTGGAGACATGAGGCCTTAATTTATATCGATTATTCTATATAACCGAATTTTCTACGCTGCTTGTGTGTGTTGGATGTTTGTAACATTTTAGGAAAGATGCACTCTCTGCACATAGCAGTTAAACAGTTAAATCTCCAATGTCGAAGCTAATATCGAACTAATTTCAGCAACTCTATCTAAATATCGATTTGTAAACGATGCACCTAAAAACCATGAGCGATGTTTCAAAACTAAAATTCCACACGTCGCTTCTCACGATTAGATTAAGCCAAGTCGGGAAACATCTGACGAAATCATTCTTGATTGAACTCGCGTCCTCTCTCGGCAATGGAGTTGACATTTGTTACATGAAGATTAATGATGCCTCAGGTATGGACGCGTGCAGAGCGTCAAGCTGCTGCCACGGGGCGAGGAGTTCCCTGTGGACGGAGGTTCCAGCAGTTCCCTTGGTGAGAGCAATGAGGGCGGTTCCGGTTCCAGTTCAGGCGGCGGCAGCGGGGGCGGTTCCTCGACCAGCGGGGGTGCGTCAGCGACGGTGGCGTTCATGGATATCAAATCCGCAGCGAAGGCTCACGCGACTGAGCATACGCTGGACGAACGAGCCCTCACTACACAGTACTACGAGCCACAACATCTTCAACACAGGTTTCCCTCTCACGGGTAAGTTGTTCGCTCATTACGAAACGTTCCCTTGTATGAGCCGTCACGAGCTTTAATTCTCGGGTGGTAGGGTCCAATGATCTAATGATAAAGCGCCAGACTTGATAACCGCGAGGAATCGGGTTCGAGTCCACTTGATCATCGGAATTTTTAATTTCAAACTACATCCCCCGCGCGAGAAATTAACGAGGGGACCTTGCGGAGCAACTGCTATGTGTACTCCTCTAAGGATACTGTGAGCTAATCACTTGCACATCCAACTTAAAAAGTGATTAAATGTGAAATATAGAATGCTCCATGTGCCATCTCTACACCTTCGGGTACAAAAGGGGACAGACTAAGAAGAAGAAATTAAAATAATGTAATTTAAAAGATCTTAAAAGAGTAGCATGTACTTTTTCTACTTTTCTTTTTCTTTTTTATTTTTCTCACACTGGTTCTTACATCAAAAGAAAGAGAGAAATAAGATACGAAACCCCTAAACGAAAAAAAGAAATAAAAGTGTCAAAAAACTTAAAACATATAGGGTCGATGGCGCTATTAAACACCAAATAAAAAAAAAATATAAACTCAGGATATCTCTTGAAAAAAATGTGGGAGTTCGGAAGATGCAAGATTTATGATAGATATTACTAGGGATCAGCACGCGTACTTCTAGCAGTACTCGGGAACATGACTTTGCCATAGTCACATGAAATAATAAAGAGAACATCGATTTAAACACAAGACTAACTCTAGTAAGCAATAACGAATCATACAAATGTTAATTATGAAATCAGTCGTAGAACGTTCGCGACGGGCTGTCTGATATTTACAAAATTGACAGCTCGTCGAATAGATTTTCATTTGTCATTACTGATTTTCCCGCGGAATATTGATTTTCCGTACAGCTGACACTCGTTACGCATCCGACTTTTTGAAACGGAACTAGATAGCGTGAATATAACAGAGACGCAACAGACACGTGATGTTACATATCTCAACCGGAAGAAATGGTGTATTTTTGAAGAAAAAGAAAATACACATTACACGCGCTAACGACGTAATACAGTTCTTTCTATCGTTTGTTATAGATAAAAGTCCACGTGCTCTGTTGTCTAGCGGTATGATAATCACTATGATTGTTAGCCAAGCATCAAATTAGTTTCTGATCATGATATAGATAATATATGGCAATGCCACATGCGGAAATAATATGTAATTTCAATGGTTGAGAGAACATTCCGATTTCATCTATTCTTTTTTTCCATTTAGAACGGAAAGTTCTTAGATGAACTTTGAAGCATAGATCTTAATCAACCACGCAATTTCAAATTAAATTTTTTATTGTATATTTTAGCTGTAGTACGGCAATGTATTAGCGAGAATTAATTTCGGTAAATTATACGGCCGAATCCTTTCGGCCGATATGGAAATGTTCTCGATCGTGCCTTTTCCTCCAAATTAATCTCGTCCAGGAATAGAAAGATATTCTCGGCTTCAAAATGGCACGTACAAGTGCCGGTTTACGATGAGTCACGTCCTAAGAATTAATTAAATCGCACGTCACAGGAAGCAGGTAAAAAGATGATATTGAAACGTCGTTATGGAAGAACGGTTATTCTATCATTTTACCAAATTTATATCTTAATTTTCATTAATGCTTTTATTTTATACTATTAATACTTAGTTTCAGAATAAAGCGAGGAATAATGTCTGAAATTCATTAGATAAGGAAGATAGGTATTGTGGATAGTTCGTCGTAAGATCATTCATTCAGCGATCTTCTATCTTCCTATTTCCACGAATAATACTATTTTTTTACGATTCCAAGAGTAAATCGTATTATCGTAATTATTGTTCAATGCTAAGTAGTGTTATTGTTGCACGTCGACTGTAGCAAACATATATGAGGGCGCATACAAATTTTTTTGCTGACACACAACTCGGTCGTATAATAATGAGCGTCGTGAATAACAACGTATTATCGATGTTTAGCTTCGTTATCGCTCGGCTTCATCTACTGATTGTTATCCATAGTATCTTGGGCTTTTAACATAGTACATAGCAGACACATGTACTCATACAATACATATTCTCTTGCTCTCTCCTTCACTATCCTTCCCCTCTGTAAGTTAATATTAGAATAATCATAACAAAACGAGATCAACCGCTCAGAACACGATTTCAAATATATTCGGGCGATATGACGTCTCGTGATAAATAACGAATAAATATACATAATGTGACTAACTTTGCGCGCAGTGCTAGAGTTGGTTTCAAGTTGTTTTCGCGAACATATTGATGTTCTTAATACGATAAAATCGAACCGTTAAAATACCAGCAGTATTAATATAATTTCAGATTGTCTTGAGAGACTATCTCATTGTTTTTACAATAATCCGCATGCGCATATTTCTCTGGTCACACAATTAACGTACGTACATTCGAATAACATAGAATGCATCCATGTGTGATTTTTTCAAGTTGAGAACCACTGGCGCGCTTATCTTGGCTTCAATATGCAGCGTAATCTCACTCCCTCTTTTTCTCTCTTGTTTTTCCCTCCCGCGAGATATGCGCCACGCATTCGCGTTCCGTGTTTCCTGACGTCATTACCTACGGCCGCGATCGCCCTCGTCTATTTACTGCGCATTTGACGAATTGCGTGTTCTACGGCTAAATAGATAGCTACGCTGCACTTTCTCCGTGGCATCAACGGCACGCGGCACATACTTGAAGTTGAGTCGTATCGCGTGTCGCCGTTCGGAAGAGTCGCGACTGCCTTTCAATCGATCGATCTCACCGTAGAGGAAGGGGTGGGATGAAGAGGGGGGAGAGAGAGAGAGAGAGAAGGATGTAGGTGGAAAAAGAGAGAGAGGATAGCGGGGGAGAAAAAAGGAGGCAAAAAGGTCGTGCGTGCACGCTATACGCCTTGCACGCCTATATTCACGCGCGCGCGACCGAGGAGAGTATAGCGGCGTCGCATTTCCACGAAAAGTCAGGTGACCGTGACGACGTGGTCGCTGGCGATGTTGCCACGTCCACGACGGCTGCGCGGGCGCTATCGCCCGAGTATAGTAACTGTCGAAGCGTGACGACTGTTGCGGGAAGGGCGTGCGGGGGAGGGGGAAGAGAGCGTTAACTGTCAGTAGTGTAGTCAGGAATTTACGAGCCCGGTTCTACTCGTCCCGTCTCGATCCACGATCCTCCTCTCTCTCACCTCCACCCTCATCTCACCTGGCCGTGTATGAACGCCGGGATTGAGATATTTATGCCGGATGATGATTTTTTTGCGCGCCAAATTGCTCGGCCGCATTTCCGCAACGTTGACCGTATTTACGGCCACCAAACTGGCACGAGATGTTATCAGTAAATGTGCATGACGATGACCTAATTTTCTATCAACACGAAATAGTTTGTTAACGATAGAAGTCCATTTTTTTAACAAACGAATATAGAAGCAGAGCAATGCTAATGCCACAGAAAATAATACAAATGAACTTTCTTGGTTCACAATTCCGGCCCAGTTAGAATGTTACCAAAAATTTAGATGTCAGATTATCCTATTTTAGTCTTAACAAACTTGGAAACTTTATCAAAATCCATAAAGACACTCTCTTAATCAGTTCGAAGAAAAATATTGTATGTAAAAGATCTTGCAAAAATTGCTATTAAGTAGGTATATACATATCTAGAATAATAAACCACTCCTTCCGTCATTAAGAATTCCGCAACACAGAATCAACCACAACCATGAATTTGATTGGGAGAATGTGACAATTGTAGACAATGAAAATTTTTATCCAAACGATTAGTTTCCGAAATAACACACATAAAACTTCAAACTAACAGAATTAACTCACAAGCAGACACAGAGCATCTACATCGTGCATATGTCTCAATTTTAAGTAAATTGTAAACTTTGACCATTATAAGGCCATTGCACGTAACAAAGTTTTAGTTTTAATCGTAAGTCCGTAAGAACATAGACCAATCACAGTCGATTATTCTTCTCGCGCTTGAAGAATAATCGAGTGTGATTGGTCTATTTTCTTACGGCCTTACGATTACAACTAAAACATTGTTACATGCAATGGCCTTTACATTTACTCTTTTATTAAAAATTTCAGTAATTTTCCGAATTTATATTGGTGCCTAATTTTTATTTCTGTTTTCTTATTGTTATTAATTTAAATCCCTTCTTTTCCTTTCTCTACAACACTTATTTTTACTGTACGTACAATGTACAATGAGAGTAAGTGTTTTGCCTTTTGACTTCAGTCAACGGTTGACAACCGGATGAACCAGTTGTTATTCAAAACCAGGTTCGTTTTTTAATTGTATCATTGTCTCGATTATATCAATCACCGCCGCTTGAAAATTATCTCAGTTTCCGATGTCTTTCCGAGATTTCAGTTTGTCAATTTCACGTCCTTCGAACTTGATTTATTGAATTTTCGTCTCTTTGCCGGTTTTAGTTTTTATTTTATTTCTAGTTCGAATATTTTACAGAGCAAACTATAAATATCAGCAAAAATTTTCTGATATTTTCTCTTGAAAATTACACTATCTTTGTACGTTCAATTTTTAAGTACTCATCTCATGCTCGTCGGAGAGCTTGAGATTATTTAATTTATCTGTCACCGCGTTGCTGAAGATGGCTCAAAGTAGAACCGAAACGCGTGCGATTTATAATTTATATTAAATTACTAATTAAAGATTACATAATATAAACTCACACACAACTAACCACGTTTGACTCTCAAAGCCCACTTTTCTTTTTTACAATTCGTTGTATTATCTTTCTTTCATTAATTATAATTTAATGAAAAAATCCGTATGTTTCACTACATTTGTTTACGGTTTGTTTATTATAATCTGAGGAAAAATTATTTTTAAGTTGTATAATCGTTTATTGTAATCGCTATTTCTGTAAAGTATATGATATTTTGTGAAATAATTCACTTCTTTAACACACGATCGAACAATTTTTAACAAGTTTTATCGTTGGGTACGTGTATTAACGATCTCTCGGTGATGACATTAATATTAAATGTAAAAGAGCTATTAAAATGATTAGCAAATATTACGATGCACTTCAATGTGCCAGGAGATTATTATTTTTACGTATCTCGATATACAATCGTTTGATGAGTTCCCATTACAACGGTCGATCGCTTGGTCGCGACTTTAATACGCGTTTAACGCGTATATTAGAATATCTTCATAACAACGTTTTATCGTAATAAAATTCTACCGAGATAACAGAATTCACAAGTTACACGAATCGCACGTTTTTAATTAGGTGCGTTTTCCTGCTATTCCATTCGTTAAAACAACTTTGTAAAGTGTGCGAGCATTTCGATATTTTCAGTTGTTCAAATATTGTAAATTCTTTCGAGTGAAGTTGAATGTATGTATGTACATTATCAGTGATTTCGGGATATCAAGTGTCATTTGATTATACAAAACTTCACAGCACGAAATATCGGTTTTTTGTTTTGTTTTTTAATACAATCGCAGTGACTGACGTTGTTGATGTCAGAATAATTTCAAGTGCCCAACAATTTTAAAATCTGAAGTTGGCTAATACAGAATAATTAAATCTATCTTTTGCCCGTTCTAGACTGGAGGATGAGCCGACTCTCGGCTCATCCGTCTTCTATAGTGTACGTGACATAAACTATACATAAACTATAGATTTTTACCCGTCTACATCACTCACTCGGATGAGCCGAGAGTCGGCTCATCCTCCAGTCTAGAACACATTTACACTGATGAGAATATTTAAATTTGACTTGGCTCACTTTTTATATATTTTTGTTTATGATATAGATTTTAGATTAGGAGATCAGATTGAGGATTTAAATTGAATAAAGAGTCGAAGAAGCGTGATATGGATTATGGATATTATAATTGCGGCTAGGACAGAAAAAGTTTAAAGTTAGTTTGCAAGTGCATGGGCGACAGAAACGCAAATACGTCATTGATTCTAAATATTCGTACCTCTTCGATATTCGGGACTTCCCGCTGGAATGTCTAAACGTTTCAGACTGGAATTTACTTGTTAGTGATATTATTGTTATTATTATTTGTTCACTATTCTTGCTGTATCGCATGACTGATACGACATGAGTTTATCATTTGGATTTTTTGCGCGCGACTGAAGGCATATGATAATTAGCTTCTTCTATTGTCGCAAAGTTCACGAACGTGGTGCAAGTTTTTTGTACCCTGCACAATAGTTATATAGAGAACGCTCGATAATAAGCATATTTATATTGTATTCTATTGAATATATTTCTTTTTATTGAAAATGAGAAGCATTCTTTCTACACTTAAGATTTTTAATTCGACATATATTTTTTTATAGTTTTTAAAGAGCACTACAAATCTGAGAAATTATTTAAAAGTTCTATTGAATTCTACTAGATATATTATAAATTAACCGATAACGGTTAATTTTAACGTTATCAAACTTTTGCAATTTGTTTGCAACCTTAAAGTAAAAAAGTCAAAATTTTTTATTTTTTATTTCGTCTACAAAATTATCACACTATTCATATCAAGGAAAAATTGTATCAGATTTGATGAAAAGCATCTGAAAAATGTTCTCATCAATATGAAGTTCGATTATTCGTTAACTTCGAACGATTCTTCACCAGATATATATTTTTTCAAACGTTTGGTATGTATGTACACGTACGTTATTTTTGTTTTTTAATATTTTTATCACGTATTTTTGAATACGTTTATTTATATTATACGTGCTTGTTTTTTCCGCGTTAATTACAAGTTTTGTACAAATTAATCTTGTTTTACATTTGGATTGTCATTTGTAATATGCAAATCAGTTCATATATTATATAAATTTCAAATTAGCTGTAAAGAAACAAATTATAAGATTAATTATGCAAATAAAATATGAACTAGGAAATTGTGATGTATTTCAATGATTGCGTATATATGTATAGAAAGAATGAGACGACAGATACGAAAATTTTTAACGCTACACTTAAAAAGCAACTGCGTGAAATTTGCCAGAATCGGACGAAACTGTATAGTTTGGTCCCGTGCTATTTTTTTCAAAGAAAAGTCTTCGCTATGTGCCAATCTTCTTTTATCGATAAACGAGATTAACGAAGAAAACGATGACATGACGACGACGAACGATCCAGATTGAAAGTGGCTGAAGTTTATCTTATAAAAGTGAATTATCGCGCAATTCCAAAGGCAATAAATACAAGTGACGTCAGTATTCCTAATAGAATATCAATCTAATGAGATACTCAGGATACTCTTCTAAGAATAGAAAAGGAAATATTTTTTTCTTCTAATTAAAGCAGATCTAACTTATATAACAGTACTTTTTCACCGCGTGCCCCGTTAAATATAAAATAGAATCTCGAGGAGGAAGTGACGAATGTATTTCGTGGCGACTCATCGACCCAAGTATTAGCCGTTCCCTGGACGATGACTAAGCCCAGTTTTTTCGTCTTTCAGAAGTTCAGAGGATCATGGATCCGGCGGCGGTAGCGGGGGAGGAGGCGGCGGAACAGGCGGCGTTTCCGGCGGCGGCAGCGGTAGCGGGAGCACCGGTGCCGGGGTCGGTGGCAGCGGCGGTGGCGGCGAGCGAGGAGACAGGGGAGGCGAGAATTTCGACTCACGTGGTTCCCACGGCAGCTTCTACGGTAGCGAGAGGAGCAACCGAGTGGTTGGCGCCGGGAGCGGCGGCGTCGTCAGCGGCGGTGGCAGCGGCGGCGGCGTCGGCGGCGTCGGCGGTCATTCGGCGGATCCATCGACGGGCGATCCTGGGGGCTACATATCCCGCAGCCGTCCACCACCTGCAAGCTCTTATCACGTGACATCGAGCAGGGCGAGGGATCGGCTATACCCGAGGACCGGCCCGTACGTCTCCGGGCCGCCGCCCCCGCCCCACTTAGACCGTCATCGTGGAAGTTTGCCGCCGTCGTCCTGGTCGGCGTACGAGCCGACGAGTTCGAGGTACGGCGGCGCACCGCCGCCACCCTCGCCCGCCACCAATGACGCTTACCAAGACGAACAAGGTAATTCGTCAGTCACTCGGACCCAATGGAAGAATTTTCATCAACGTCATTGCACGCAATGCAGCGTGATTTCTATTCGTTGCTCGTTTGAGTATCGAATTAAAATGAGAACTAAATGTCGAAGAAATGTCAAAGGTAGAACCCCCTCGGTTCCGATAAGTAAAGAATACGGAAGATTAGTTGCTGTAAACGATAAACGTTCATGACGATAAAGCTCGATTTGTATGAAGAAAAGTAACAAATATATGTTCCTTTCTTACATTTGTCCGAGTATTCAATTTTTACCAGTCTGTTCTCTTGCAGGAGGTGGTGGAGGCGGTGGTAGCGGTAGCACCGGTGCTCTGCGACAGCACAAGAAACAGCGCAGAAAATCGCGCAGTGGGAGCAGATCGCCAAGTGGTAGTAGTCGTTCCGGAAGTACCAGCAGCAGTCGAAGCGATAGCTCGGGCGGCAGCTCTTCCGGGGGCAGCACGTCGCCCGGTAGCTCGCCGCATCGCACGAGCAACGTAGCCGTCACGGAGGATCGCAGGCCGTTGGCCATCTGCGTCAGGAATCTGCCCTCCCGCAGCAGCGATACTTCCCTCAAGGATGGCCTTTTCCACGAGTACAAGAAGCACGGCAAGGTGACGTGGGTGAAGGTCGTCGGTACAGCCAACGACAGATATGCCCTAGTCTGTTTTAAGAAACCCGAAGACGTGGAGAAAGCTCTCGAGGTTTCGCAAGACAAGCATTTCTTTGGATGCAAAATTGAAGTGGCCCCTTACCAAGGATACGATGTGGAGGACAACGAGTTCAGGCCGTACGAAGCGGAACTCGATGAGTACCATCCGAAAGCAACAAGAACATTGTTCATCGGGAACCTCGAGAAGGACGTTACCGCGTCCGAGCTCAGGAAGCATTTTGAACAGTTTGGCGAAATAATAGTGAGTTGAAATTCGTTTGGAAATCGGAACAATTAATTTACCAATAAACATTGAATAAAAAGAAAAGTAAAATCATCTGAATAAAACTTCGAAATGACAAGGCCAAATGAAAATAATATCTAAAACCTGATAAATATTAAGATAAATTAATTAAGTCTCATATTTGCTTGCAGGAAATTGATATTAAGAAACAAGGCGCCGTGTCGAGTTATGCTTTCTGTCAATATTCGGATATCGGTAGTGTTGTTAAAGCGATGAGGTCGATGGATGGTGAACATCTGGGTGCGAATCGAATTAAACTCGGATTTGGGAAGTCGATGCCCACATCCTGCGTTTGGGTTGATGGTATCGGAGGTGAGCATTTTATATATACCTTATTACATATATTTAACATCTTCAATTATACTAGTAAGATACTCTCTTTTATAAGGACACAGTTATCAAAATATAATAACGATACATTAGTAGTTTTATTTCATTAAAAGTTGCACCAGATAGTATTAAAATTTGCAAAAGCGAGATATTAAAAAAGAAAGACTCGGCACAATACTAACATTGTCTCAAATCATGGCATTAATTATATCTTTCTTTTTTTAGATTGCATGTCTGAGAAATACTTAAACATGCAGTTCCATCAATTTGGGCCGATAACTCAGGTAGTGGTAGATCGTGAGCGTGGCCAAGCTCTGGTCTTTTTTGATCAAATAAGTTGCGCTCAAACTGCCGTAAAAGAGATGCGAGGAGTAGCACTTCGTGGACGCCGTTTACAGGTCGATTTTGCCTCGAGGGAATGCCAAGAGACGTTTTACGAACATCTCGAGCGTCAAGGAAATACTAGTGAAAAGCCTTGGGACTCGAGGCCTTCGCCAGCGTCGTCATTTGACGTGACGTATGTGTACTTTTTTTATGAATTGATTTTTTTATAGCTAAAAAATATATCTATCGATAAAACATGAAATAAGAAATTGTTTAATGTGTACATTTAATAATCTTTATTCGAAACAATTTCTAATTTTAGCTTTGTTAGATTATTGATAGATTTATTAACATAAGACGCATGCTTATATATATATATCATATATATAAGTTCACGAGTCACAATCAAGAACTTAAAATGGGTGCATTCATGATTTGAAGGATTCCTTCTAGGCGGGAGCGTAGTAGCTTCGACTCGACAGTGACGGTGTCGAGTTCAACCAACAGATTCACTCGTTACGATACGCCCCCGCGATCGAGAACGGCGAATTACTCGCGGACTTCCGGAGGCAGTACGCCGGGCGCGAGTCCAGCCCATCCGACGGCGATGTCACGAAGTAGCAGACGATCCTATCAGGATTCTTACTACGACGCTGATTACAGTGAACCGACATCGCGACGGTTTCGCAGCTACGACGAGTTTAGTCAAGGTAGCGGTGCAAGTCACGACGATTATCAGAGCAGTGTTCTCAGCGACGGCAAACTCAACGACGACGATTGCCCGCCACCGTCACGGCGTCACACGGTGCAAAGCGTCGTTACGAGCGTCGACCCACCTGCGCCACCGCCACCATTATTACCTCCACCTGACATTCGACACCTCCAAAAGGAACGCGTCCATTTGCTGGAGCAACTCGAGGAATGTCACAGTAGCGGCGACGAAGTCGGTTTCGTGCCGAAGAAACGCGCGAAACTCGACAGCTCATCGACAACAATACTTTGTGAAGACGAGGAGCCGGAAATCTCGTCGTTACTCGTTACCTCGCACTCTAGTAGAAAAGGCATAGACTTTAGACGCGTCAGTGATAGTAAAGTAGTGATGCATCATAGCACAAGGAGAGGTAGTTGCGAGGGCAGGGGTCCTGGACCTTGTAAACGTCGTCGGGATGCCACTAGCAGGTGAGTTACGATTTTAAAAAAGTATAGAAAAGGAGCATTTAAGAATTATCAAGACTAAAATAACATTATTTTTATAGGCATCACGAACATCACGATGGATCTCGACCAGGTACTCCTCTCGTTGACGAGCGACCGGAGAATTTGGTACCTAGCGAGCCAAGACGATTTAGAGAAAGGAGTCACGAAGGTCCATTGTCGTTGCCTCTACCAAGGTTTGCGGCACAAATGTTGAACAACAACAATAATACAAGCAGTAGTAATAACAACAATGGCAACAGCACTCGATCGAGCAGTGCTAGTCTCGCCAAAGTTGCTAGTCCGCCATGTGCCAGCTTGTCTACTGCGCCCAGTCCTCGTGCCGCTCCGCAACCACCGGCTTCGCCGCCTCCCAGACATGCCAGCTCGAGCCCAACCAGTTCCGACAGCGAGACAGCGCCGCAGTCTCCCACTCTGGAGGAGAGGATACGCTCTCTGGATGAAAAGTACGAAAAATGGTCTGGCTCGAGAGCATTGAGTGCTGCTGGCGGTGATGCACTGGCAAAGCTCGATGCCAGCGCTTCAGAAAGATTTCGATTTCGGCATAAACTGCTCGATATGGATCTTCATGAGGTGCAACCTTCCGACATCGTGAAATCGGTTCTCGCGAAAAGAAGCGTGTTCGACGAGGACTCGAAGCGATTGGAGAACTTTAGTGAAAAGTACGAACCGCGGGAATTTACTGGTGTTATTGGTGTTAGTTCTATGATCGGGAGTACCGCTGGTCTCACCACTAGTGGTAGCTGTACCAGCAAAGTTTGTCTGCAGTATCCGTTTCCTAGTCATCCGCCGGTACAGCCGACCAGCGGTACTTCGGTCAGTCAAATCGGCATTAATACGTCATTGTCCGTGAGTTTGACCGCGACGACGACCTCGATGGTCTCGTCGATGTTGAAGACCGATCCGCGGATTGTGCAACATAACTGTATACATCCAACGCCAGCGACGCCGATTACACCTGGTACTTCTATTAAGACAGTTAGTCCTGAATTACCACCATCGGTTTCTCTACCGATCGGTCTCGTTAGTGGAACGGCAGCCAATAGTGGCAACGTTAGTGGTTTAGCGTCAGCCAGTAGTCTTCTAAGCAGCAGTGGTAGCATAGGTAGTATTCACACCCTCGGAGCCTCGACACATCGAGGATTGAGCATCTCCGCGACTACCGCGTCGCCCACGGTGACTGCGGCGTCGACCGATGCCTTCTCGACTGCAATAACAACAGCGGTACCTGTTGCGACAACCCCGTCAACGGTAGCAGCAACAACGACGATGTCCGTAACAGGCGCGATATCTTCCATGACTACTACCAGTTCGATAGCTCCACCGTCTTCCATAACATCCTCATCCAATTCTTCCTCTTCATCGTCATTATCCACATCTTCCACAGATTTGACTCGTTCTCGTTTGAGGAAGGAAACGAGCGGTAGCAGTCGAGAGAGCAGAGATTCCCGCGACGGAAAGGACAGCAGGGAGTCGAAACATAGTAAGGGAAAAGATTGTCAAAGAAGATCACGGAAGGAAGAAACCGACGTTGAAAGAAATCGCAAAGATAGGGATGAAAGAGAAAGTTCAACTGTTATGAATGACATCGGCAACACGGATAATCATAGTAGGGACTTTAAAGAAAACAAAGAATTAAGGTACGAGCGAAAAGAACGAGAGGAGAAAGAAAGGAGGGACAAAGAAGATCGTGACAGACAAGAGCGAAGGGATAAAGAAGATCGTGATCGACAAGAGAAAAAAGAAAGAGAGGAACGCGAGAGGCGTGAAAAGGATGAAGAAAGGCGAGAAAGAGAAAGACAAGACAAGGAACGACTAGAAAAAGATAGAAGAGAACGGGAAGAAAGAGAACGCGAAAGAAAAGAAAGGGAGGAGAATGAGCTTAAAGAAAAAGAGAGACGAGAGAAGGAGCGTCTCGATCGTGAGAGGAGAGAACGAGAGGAGAAGGAGCGGCAAGAACGGAGAGAACGCGAGGAGCGTGAAAGGAGAGAGCGCGAAGAACGCGAAAGAAAAGAACGGGAAATTCGTTTGGAACGTGAAAAACAGGAAAAGGAACGTCTTAAAAGGGAAAAAGAAGAACAAGAAAGAAGAGAGAAAGAAGAACGAGACAGATTAGAGCGAGAAAGGAGGAGAGAAGAGAAGGAACGTCTCGAACGAGAAAGAAAACGAGAAAGGGAAGAAAAAGAGAGACTAGAACGTGAACGGCGGAAAGAGAAGGAAGAACGAGAAAAAATGGAAAAGGAGAAACGCGAAAAAGAGGAACGGGAGAGACTTGAGAAACTTGAGAGGGAAAAACACGAAAGGGAGAAGCGACGGGAACGCGAAGATCAAGAGAGGAGGGAAAAGGAGAAGGCCGAGCGCGAGAAGAGGAGAGATCGCGAAGAAAAGGACAAAGAGAAGAGAGAACGTGACGATAATAGGCGGCAGTCGACTGAAAATCATCTACATCCCTCTATAACGCAATCTCAGAGTCAGGTCGCTCCGGCACCGGTGCCGATCAAGCGCAGGTGTTCGTCGCAGGATTGTCCTACAGACGAGGATGCTAAGCGTGTGAAACTTTCGGATCATCGGCGAGACAGCAAAGATCGGTCTAGACAAAACAGGAGATCCGAAGATCGCAAGCATCGTAATGATTCGCATCGTTCTAGTCGAGAAAGTAGGGAGAGTCGCGACAGCAAGGAGAGCGGTAGTGCGACGCAAGATAGCAGGGATGGGACGCATGGCGAATCGACACGGGAAAACAACTCGAGGGACAGCGGAAGCAAAGAGAAACAGAGGAGCAAGAGAAATCGTTCGGAGAAAGAGTCGAGGGAACGTAGCCCGAGAGTCTCGCATGAATCCGACAAAGAATTTCTGTCAAGATTGGAACTCACCAAGAGAAACGACTCGAGTCCATCGACTGAGCAATCTTCCGTGGGAACGAATCACAGAGACGCGCAACATCATCAACAGCAGCAGTCTACGGTGAATTCTCACAGCGACGTAGACGATGGTCCTCTCTCTACTCACGAAATACAAGTAGCGAGGAATCCGTCGGCCACAGATACAGACAGCGACGAGCCTAAGAAACATTCGATTTTCGATATTGTCGACGACGAACCTGCTTACATCAGCATGTACGACAAAGTGAAAGCCCGTTCGACGAAGAACATGCAAAAACTAGAAGAGGAAAAGCGTCAAGTACGTTTGAAGGATAAATTTTCGCAGCTGAAGCAAAGTCGCGCCAGGCGAGAGGAGAAGAAGCAGAGCACATCGTGGGACGGAGATTCAGTGAGCAGCAAAGCTCTGACAGAGGACGAGGCTACTTCCGAATCGGACTCGACGAGAACCAAGTCCCTCTCGAGGAAGGGCTCGCGATCTCGCATCCATTCGGACACAAGCGAGGAGGAGGAACCATTCAACAACAAGGTCCGGAAGCCTGTGAAGACGGAGAGATTCCTCGAAAGCGACGTCGATCTCGGCTTTGCCGATACTGAAGAGAAGCAAAATCCACTGGAAGCTTCGAACGTTATCGTTAACAGCGTGCACACGAATATCAAGGAGGAGCCTCGTACGTCCGACGAAGACGAGCGAGTTGCTGTTGGTTTCCGTACGAATCATCCCACGATAGTTGTGAATAATCACGAGAGAGACTCGCGAAAGAAGTCGCACAAGAAGAAACAGAAACGTCAAAAGAACAGCATTTCAAGCGAAGATAATATAAAAGTCGAACCGAATGTAGAGCATAAGAATAAAGTCGATGTCATCACGTCGAATGCAGACTGCCGACCGAATCACGGCACGGAATTGACTACTGTCACCGCCGCTACGACCATTGTCACGACAGTGTTGGAGAACGCGGAGGAAAGGATGCGGGCCGATAAGAAGCAACGTAGTAAAAAGGAGAAGAAACGCGATCGGAATGGAGAAGATAAGGCCAAAGCGAGACGAAAGAGACTCAATAGGCAAGAGGCGAGGGATTCTCAACGTATGGAAGACATCTTCGGTCCTCTTTCGGACGACGTTGATGATGCTCCATCTAACACGTTCTTCAACAGATTTGGTAACATGACGTCAGAGAACAGCGCCTATGCTTCGGACAGCGACGGTGGTCGTAGCTCACTCGACATGGACAGAGTGAGGCGAAAGACGGAAAAGAAACGGCGTCATCAGCCAGAGGACGAGAACAGCGTCGATCTGGCCGAAGCTGGGCGAGAGATTGAGGCGAAACTCTTGGGTATACCGAGCTCTCCGAAGGCCGTCCCCGCGTGCCCGGCAGAACCCAATGATCATGATGTCTTTCGATTCACCGACGATAATGACAGCGTCGAGCCGTCCACACCTTCGACAGTGCCGGAGAAAGTCAAGGAGAAGAAGAAGAAACGAAAGAAGTCCAAAGAGGAACGAGGGAGTCGAAAGGATTACCATCACCATCATCACCATCATCATCACCATCACGAGAAAAGCGGCGAATTACCTTATTTGGGTGCCGAACCTAGTCCACCAAGAGCGAGCAGTCCATTAGTATCTAAGACAGTATCACCCAGCTTGCCCACGTCTAGAGAAACTTTATTAAGCCCTATACCTAAAGTGATTTCCAACGTATCGACCATGCCGGCGATCACTCCACCACCAGTCGTGACCGGTAGCATACAAACTCCTAAGTCGGAGAAGAAGAAAGACAAGCTCATACCTGGCTTTGGAATAGAAATAGACGAGACGATCCACGAGAACGCTGTGAAAAGTATCTCAGAGCCGGATGAAAGAGATAGCAATTGTCAATCGCGAAGCGGCAGGGAGGAGTCGGAAGTACCTGTATCAACGACACCATCGGCTCAGAGCGAGGACAAACCACGAGTTGCGATATCGCAGGAGGAAACGGAGGATGCCGTTGCCGCGTTACTCGAAGAAACGTTCGGCGCATCGACGGAGGACTTCTCTTATGAGGGCGAAGAGGAGGAAGCGGAAGCCGAAGTTGTTGGGACACCAGCTGAGGCGCCTCAAGAAGACGTCGAGGAAATGCAGCAAGCGGTCGAGAGTCTGAACGCGTCGACGGGAGAAGCCGACGCGGACCTGAAGCCGGATACGCCGCAGAGCGAGCACGATCTCCAGATTGACACGGACACGGAGGAAGATCCGAATTACGAGACTGTCGATCTCACGCAACCTCCGAAAACACCGGATATACCGTCGTTCTACAAGTCTCCGACAAAGACGTTGCCTATGACGCCTGTCTTAGCTACGCCCGAAAAGCCGGTCGAAGTGCGATTACCACCCGCAGTTACGAAACCACAGAGCCCACCGACCTCCGTAATCGCTCATTCTTGGAGCTTGAACGACCATAACAAACCACGGGAAGCCGCGAAACCTCATCAATTAAAAACTAACGAGTCAGACGCTGACGTCGCCAGTCCAGAGAGAACGACGCAAGTACAAAGAGCGTCCGCGTCGCCGCCACCACCTCAGTATAAACCTATGCTGGTACCTTGCAGCGTACCGATAAGCGACGTACCGAAATCGATCTCCGTTCCAAATTCGCGACCGTCACCGATCACAGTGCAGCCTCTGTATCAAAGGCTCCCCGTGTCTCCGCAGTCTCAAATGGTACCCATGCGTCAAGCTTCTCCCAAAATGCAAAATGTCACGACGGTTTCCTGCTCGTCCTCCTCCAACACAACACCGTTGCCGCCGTTGGTCCCGTCAAGAATGCCACCTCTGGTACCGTCTCAGCCGTCACCGTGCGTCACTCAGCCGCTCTCGCCTAACGGACAATGGTCACGGAATCCTACCTTGAGTCCGCACGTGCCCAGCGTGGGGAAGAGAAAACCGTCGCCGCCACCTACTAAGATCGCGGTATGCGTGCCCATCCCTGCCCATAGACCGGAAACGCCGGTTCAGCAAATTTATTCGACCGCGGCAACTCAACAGCCTGTAATACAACATGCTCCAGGGATGCTGGCGCCCGCACCCGGTTATCCACGCGGCGGTCTACCGCCGTTGACTCTGAACATCCCACCGCGACCTTACATGCCGGTGCCACCGTTGGCCTCCGGTATACAGGTTAAGAGCTCGCGCGACGTCTCCCTGGGCGGCAAGTCCGTAATCGAGACGCTACTTCCCGTAAACCCGAACGAGCCACCTCAGAGACTGGACGAGCCGAAATTATCACCAGCCGTTATACCGGAGCCGACCAACAAAGCGTCCACCTCTCCTAAGGTTCCCTCGCCGAATCAACCGCCCACATACATACCCGAAACGGCGAAGATCGAGATCAACGCTAGCACATCCAGCCCGGTGTTCGGCAAGCCCGCTTACGTGACGGATAATTACACGATGTCATCTAGAACGCAGAAGCAAATCTCCGTGTCCATGACAACGGACAGCAACCTGCTGTCGCCAAGACAGAAACAGGAGGTGTCGAATCTTCAACTCCTGACTACGCACGTACCTCGTTCTTCTACGCCCAGTCCTGTGATCGTGGCACACGGTCAGCCTCACCTACTTCACAAGTCCGTGCACTCTCTAGGGCCACCTGTCTCTTCTCCAAATCAGCCGTTGATAAAGACCGTGGTACCTATAGTCCCTCAACAAGTAACTCCGAACGCAGCACCGCCGGTACCCAGCGACAAATGCATCAACCCGCAAACGCCCGTTGCTTGTCAGAGACAATCGCCTGTCTCTCAAAGTCAAGTAGTCAAGTCTCACATACCTCTGGTATCTACGGTGTCACAGACGATCATAACCAGAGTGGTACCGTCCACCGTATCTTCCGTGTCGACACCACCAATGAACGAGCAAACCACGCCGGAATGTTTGGAGCCACGTATTATCCAGGGACAACAATTGGAGTTGGATGCTGAGGCGCAGATCAGCCAATCTGTCCAACCGATGCAACTTACACCGCCTATACAATCTACGCAGCCTATTGATGAGATAAAGAAGGAACCGGCCGACGTCGAGCAGGAAGACACAATAGACGAAGCAGCGTATAATACAGCTGAATCCGAGAAGCTTTTGAATCCACTGTGCATAAAAGAAGAAGACGTGAAGCAGGAGAAGCAAGAAGTCATTAATACGGAGGTTGCGCCATGCATTCCTAAGGTCGAACCCGTGGATACGATCCCACCGAAGCTCGAGACGGAGACTCCTATAAAACTGGAGCCTGTGAGTGAGATTAAAGAGGAGGAGGCTGTAAAAGAAACCGATGAAGTGGAATTGGACGAAGAGCCGGTAGAGGATCCGTTGAAAGAGCCGAGCACGGATCCTCTCGCTATCGATTCCAAGGAAGATCCAACTGATAGCAAAGAGGACAGCGATTACTGGTCCGCGAAGGAGGTGAACATCGAGAGCGTCATAAAGAAAGTCGACGCTCTGTGCGACGGTGAGGGTAACGACGGCGATGACGAGGCACAACAGGGCAACGAGAGCATAAATAGCGATTCGCACGATACCAGCAAGAATGAGTCGGATTGGTTCGACACCGAGTCGACGGAGGGCGAGAGCAAGAAGAACTTCATCTCAGCCGACGATCACGACGAGAGCGTGGAAACGTGCGAAAACGAGTGCACGAGGAGTCGTCGTGGCAGAACGAAGAGCAGACGCGGTAGTCGCGGCGGGGTTACCACCAGGCGAGGTGGCAGAAACGCAGGCGCCGTATCTAACCGGCGAGGTGGTAGAAGTTCCAGGGGTAGCAAACATCACGTTGAAAAGAATAAGTTGCCAGCTGACGTTTACGAATTCCACGATGACAGCGAGGAGGACAACGCGGGTCGTCCGCGACTTATTCTCACCATTAAATCTCCTGGACCGAACGTGACGGGGGCGAATGCGCAGCCGGCGACACCCGTGGCTGCGGTCAAGGAGGTGCCACCGGAGGAATTCGTCTCTCCGGCCGCGAACACGAGAAAGTCCAGAAGATTGGCGGAAAGAGACGGCAGCCGCAACACGGTCGACGACGTTATCGAGGATGTTGTCCGCGGATCACCTACGAATAAGGGACTGGCCAGCGGAAATGTGCACGCTACTAGGCGAAGCACCAGGCATAACAACATTCCGCGTAGTACGGCGCAGCAACCCATGCCGCTGACGGAGCTTCGCAAGTCACCGAGGGGTAGTCGTAAAGCAGCGAGGCGAACATCGGAGAATAATGACGATAGCGGGGAGGAGAAGGTGAAAGAGGTGACAGCGACGCCGCAGGAGGCTCCGATCAAGGAAGAGCCGAAATTGGTTCAACCGGAAAGTCCGAAAGCGGAGGAACCGGTGGCTCAAGCTGTTACGCCAGCGCCGCTGAAGACGGTATCACACGAGCCGATGACGTTAATCGATCCAGTCACGGGAATGCTGATACCGATGAGAGAATCCGAGGAGGGCCAGTACATTCCGGTGTCCACGGCGTCTGGTCAAGCGCAAGCCACCAACAGAGCGCTCAGCGAAGCTCGGAGTGGCGGATTGCCTGGCGCAAGTCTGACAAGCGAAGCTCCACGAGCAAAACCCGTTTCCGAGAGTTCTGTTTTGGTGCCAGCGGAGCCGAAGAAGGAAGTCGTTATAGAGCACGCGTCTTGTCAGCCGATACCGACCCAGCAAATCCAACCGCAAACTAGCGTAATTACGAAACCGCAATCCCCAGCGATACAAGCCACCTCCACCATCACCGTTGCGCAATCCTCAACAACAGGCACGACTGTCGTGACTACCGTGACTACGACGACCGCACCGACTGCGACGGTACAACCGATATCCACCTCACCTTCGCAGACGAAACCCACGAGCCTTAAGGCGCACGTGTTGAACGCCAGCAAGCTGGTGACATCGGCTCAACAACAGCAGGTCATCACGAAACCCGTAGCTCCGAGTCTGCCCAATCAAACGATAGTACAGAACATCGTCAAGCCACCTGCGCAAGCGATACAGGGTCTCAATCTGCAAATACCACCTGGCAGAGTAGCGTCGCCCAGCTTGAGCCCGCGTACGAAACAGGCGGCGCCGCTGACTCCGACGAACGGAAAGCAAGGTCAGCCCATGTCTCCCGTGCTCAACAATACTGGTGCGCCGCCTAATCCCAAGCAGCACCTCCTTCAAGCCGCGAAGCAACAAACGTCGACGATAGTGAATATGCCACAAAAACTGCCGTTAAACATACATCCTGCCAACGTAAACGTACCCCAACTTAGTACTCCAACATCAAGAATTCATCAGCCAGTCTCACAGCCCACCGCTTTAAAGGGTATCAATGGACAGCCACATCCGCTCAATCCGAAGACGCACTTGCTGCAGGCTGTGGTTCCACCGATCGTGACAGTAGCGAGCTCACCCACGCAGCCGCATCTCGTCAATCCGCAGATTTCAACTGTCGTGAACAGTGTCCGATCACCGGGACCGAAAGCTCCTGTAAGCTTTTGCAGTCAAGAAAATACTTGTTTATATTTTAAACTCGAAAACGTGATTGATAAGACTAATATTTGGAAATTTATTTCAGACCACCGGGCCGATGGAACCACAAAAGGTGGAAGTGCCAATGCCTGGTTGTATTATGGTGCCGACTGCGAGTCCGCAAAGTCGTAGCGTACCGATGCCGACGTACGGGGCTCCATTGGTAAGCATTGTACTTCAATCTTCTTTACTAATTTGCGTGAGTTTAAAAATCTTGCACTTGAGTGAGATGAAATAATAAAACCGATCCAGAATACGTTAAAGCGGCGTTAAACTAACTCTTGTTTGGTTTCGATTAGCATGGAAGTACGAGTGCTACTCCACCAGGGGGTCAGTATGGTCTTGTCCCCCCGCATCGTTCCCAGAGCCCTCCATTGCCTCCACCTGCCCACCATCACGTTAATACTTCACAGGTACTTTCTAATATTCTTTTAATGAAACGCTCATGCGATTCAAGAAAGATCAGACAAGCAAGGCTTTCTTACATGTTCATCATAATTTCGACAATAATTGCATGAAGTTTTAAGAAAACTCTTTTTGTATATTTATTAGTAAGTTAAAGCGTAAAAATGACATTTTGATATAAATAATCATGGAAATAATTTTATTTCAGAGTGAAGTCGTCAACCATTACGGAGAACTGGCTCGTGACCATTACTTGCATTCTCCGATGTTCCAGTATCAGTATCTCCGCGCGCAACAGGAAGCGTTAACGGCTCCTCGCATAGCTTATCACATTCCAGGAACAAGATCTCCGCACTTACCTTTGGACCCGAAACTCGAGCCCGGCATAGAGGACAGTCACAGTCCTCCTCTAGAATTGAGACGTGGCACGAGGACGCCTCAGGATCGTACTACTGATAGTCCGCAAATTGCTCAAGTCTATATGATACACGGGGCAATGAGACCATTGCCACCGCCTCCACCGCAATATAACACGGGAAATAATCCATCGTTATCCGGTGCACCAGCTGGCGCTAGACCGAATTTCTATGAACCACCGCCCGCCCATTTGCACTCTCAATATCCCATGGCTGCTAGCGAGGCTCCACCTGAGATGGGTAGAGCTCCTACGCCGGATCGATGTAGGAAACATCAGGTCGTCACCCCGCCGCTTTACGCGTCTCAGGTGCCACCGCAAGCGGACTCGTTTCAGATGCTACTCCAACGTCATCCGGTTATGTGGCAAGGCTTATTAGCTCTTAAGAACGATCAGGCAGCGGTACAGATGCACTTTGTCTTTGGCAATCCCAGAGTGGCCAGAGACAGTCTGCCATGTAACAGCGATGGCTCCACTCCGCCGTTGAGAATAGCGCAAAGGATGAGATTGGAGCAAACTCAAGTCGAAGGCGTAGCAAGAAAGATGCAAGTATGTATCGCAGTCTCTCGATACTAGAATGTCATAAATCCTAAATTTATATGTATTTAAAAACAATTTAATTTTTATCTTGAAACTTTGTATGGATTTCTAGAAAATACTAAAAAGATCTGCATATAAATAAATTTTAAATGAGGTAAACTATTTTTTTTATATAATAATGTCATTTGATGCTCTTCAGACTGAAGATGAACACTGCATGCTGTTGGCACTACCTTGTGGACGTGACGAAGTGGACGTACTGCAACAAAGCAAAAATCTCCAAACAGGATTTATCATGTATCTTCAACAAAAGCAAGCTGCTGGAATCGTAAACATTGCTGCACCTGGATCGCAACAGGTATAATAAAATTGTTATCCCGCAATATGCGTGATTCAGATGGAAGACCCATCAAGTTTAACAATTTTATTACACATCAGTTATTTTTATTCTCCACGTTATCCTCAGTTTTAGTCTCTTAATTATCCTCTCGGTTTTAATGACAATGCGCGAATTAAATTTTTATGTTACCAATTATCTTGGTATTTTAGGCGGCGTATGTAGTTCACATTTTCCCGTCTTGTGATTTCGCGCGTGAAACTTTGGCAAGAATTGCACCGGACCTACATCACCGAGTCGCAAAAATCGCTCACTTACTAATCGTCATCGCCACGGTTTGAGGCCGATCAGTGACCTACTGGATTATGATCTGTCCATATCTCTCGCCTTCGCGCACCGCAGGACGCTTCGCACGTGGTATGAAACCTGGAGTGTCCACCGTCTGACACGCATAGTTGTGCGACAAAATGAGAGATGCATTCAAGAGGAAGAGCTCCTTGTCTGGAGTTGTATCAGTGACAATCAAACGGAACCCGGCGGTAAGCCGATCTTTTAGATCGTAGGCCTAAAGAGCGAGGCACGAGGTTGTGCAGTGAAGCGAGGTTAGCACCTGGTTATCATCGTGCGTGCCTCTCTTCGATGAATTTCGCGCGGGCAAGCTCGTTTCGTTCTCTTGTCCCTTTTTTCTTTCTCCTTCTTTCTCTCGGACGGCTTGTGACTCGCGTCAATCATTGACAACGTTTGTGGGATCGACCGACGTCACTCTTGGTCTTTCTGACAAGCGGGTCAGGCACAACCCCAGCCCTCAAGACAAAGACCTTCGATTCGTCACACCCGACGCCCCCCCTTACTTACGCTCGTCCTTCCCGTAGAGGGAACAATAATAATCCGTTGCTCTAGATGGACAAGTGGACTACGAAGCATAATAACGAATAGGAGAACCTTAACGTACACTCGTCAACTATTACACATGAGTTATTTTAAGCGAGGTCTAGGCGTTAATGATAAAATTGTGTAAATTATATGAGCGAGCCACCGAGGGCATAACTACTGTGATTTTAAGTATTTAACGATAACATAATTGCGTATAAGGAAGAAGAGAGGAAGGTGACAAAAAAGTAAAAACATATAAGGGGATGCCCGACTAATGGTCCGCGCGGTATGTGATGTGTTTTTGTATAATACTGCTCTATATAAATAAACTATGTATTATATTACTGTAATTGATAGTTTGCTGCTGCCCGTTGCTGCTGCCGCCGTCGGTCGTGTCGAATTAGAAATGTAAATTACAATGTTAGACATCTAGCACAGAGAAACGAGAAAAGTTGGGCTACCCGAGTAGGATTTCCGATCTATTCGTGGATCTATCCATTTGCGAGCATAGTGTATCATAATTACCCGGAGCAGGATGCGAATTTGTGAATTATTATTATTACTCTTAGCATACTCTTAGCGCGTCATACGTCTTATAAAAAGATTTTTAACGTTACTACTTATTCTTTATCATTATGATTATTATGATTATTATTAATATTATCACCAGTGTTTTCAGTGTTGCCAGTGTCGGTACAATAACTAACACACACATATACACATACACACACGCAACGCATGCAGAAGTGAAACATTTGGTACATTGCGAATGAAATAAATTAGACGGTCTTCTTACATAACAGAGAATCGTATTTCGTTTAATTTATTTCCATAAGTGACCCTGGTAATACTGATCTTTACCTATTCTTATTACTGTTATTATTATTATTATTATTATTATTAATATTATTATTACAAGTACTCTCTATTACCACTGCTATTACTATTATTACTACTATACTATTACCACTACTCTACTACTTACTATTACTACTACTATTCTACCACTACTATTATCGCTGCTATTAATTATTATTAACGTTATTACAGCAGGCTAGCTAGGGCATACCAATCTGCACATTTAAGGACGATTGGGGCTTATTTGTCATACTGAGAGAAATAGTATGACCGATCTCATTGACCATTGACGCCGCCCCATATCACACACACACTTCCATCCTACAAGAGATAGATATACCCGAGCGGAACGAATAAACGAGCAGCGAATGCGAGTGATACGCGAGTGCGTTAGAGCGTTCGATTCGCGTTCCCTGTTCGTTTCATTGTTCGTTTGCACGTGCAGTGTACACCTATCTTTACACCCCCATCCCTCGATTCCGTCGTTCGACGACTCATAGACTCTTTAGCATTCGTGTCCGAGATAATAAATGCGCTTATGTGTATAGACCAGAGATTACACTATATCACACCAAGCCGTCAAAAAAAAACATTTTAAGTAAATTAAGGAACTTATATATATTTACGATATTATGCTGCTGCGCGTAGGGCGCATGCCTCTAGAGAGTAATCTTTATGCAAAAGTATCAGGGATGGACGAAACGCGCATCCGTTCGCTGTAAGTCTAGTTGCGAGAGCACTTTAAAAATCACAAGTATTTTTATTTAAGATACTTTATCTTTCTTCGGAGCGAAAAAATTCAATCTTTTTTTTTAACATTTTTTTAGAAAACGATGCGTATTAAAGTTATAAATGCGATCTGGATTTTGCGGACATTCCGGATAATTAATTTACCGATTCGATTAATTTACTATTCCGATTAATCAAACTTGGATATTCGAAAGCAGTTTTGAAAAGCTTCCTCAAAACAATCTGCATTTGTGTAATCGGGTAATAATTATTCTGGATAATTCGGATGTTACATTATTTGGGTATGTTACATTATTTGGGTATTTATAATTCTTTCGCGTACACAATTATAGTATCGTGTATCGTTTACGAAAGTAGCGGATATAACTGCAACGCTAGAGCGAGAAACTCGATCGTTCATTTTACTTTTCTATTTTATCGTTTCGCTATTAATTTTAGAAACGACTGACGATTCGACGAATTTGTTTGTGATTTAATTTTTGAGCGATAAACCACATCGTGATCATCACCGTGTTCTGTCCATCCCTGCGATTTACAATTACTTTAAGGCAGCGCGGATACTCGCGGAGCGTGTGCATGTACAGTGTAAAAGATGCGTTGTGGATATGTACAGTGTAGAGGTATAATTGAGCGAGCAAGGTGATAAAAAAAAACACAAGAAACGCGTATATAGAATAGTAAATATGAATAAGTACATAAGGCACGAACGTGTGCACGTGTCGCGCGACGTCTCGTTTATTTTCACGAAAGCGCTGTGTTTTCCCCCTTCGCTCTTTCTTCTGCAGCCAGTCATATATAGTGTGCGGGCGCAGGATCATTATGTTTCCTGTGCCATTGTTGCGCGACGCGTGCGCCCGTCGGCGGGCCTCGTCTATCTTGTAAAATATCTGTGAATATTATGATTTAGTTTCTTCCTATTTGTAGGCTACAAGGTATACAAAAAAATGTTTACGTTAATCATTTAAGGAGAATGTACAGATATCACTATATCCTTTTTGTTTTGTGTTTTACTGTAGTTATTGATAATTATATGGATATTAACGATAATAATAACTATGATTAAAAAGAAAAAAAACTTAAGCACGGCTCGATTGCGTCATTCTTGAAAAAAAAAACCCGCTAATATGCGCAATATATTTATTCTGTGTAAGAGAACTCTCGGTGATAATGTATCATTTGTATATTAGCAATTACGTGATCTCTCCTAATAATCGAAAAAAAAAGAATGAAACTTGAATAGTATTGATATACGTTTGCGACGTCACACCGTTCCATCTCCCCAAATTCGTCACAATCTCCACGATTTATTTCCGCGCCGTCTACACATGCGTTCTTCTGAAATGTTAATGCGTTAAAAAAAAAACGTATGTTAAGAACTTTCTTTTTATATTAGATCAGGAGCTGGACTTCTCGCTAGAAAGGTAATATAATAAAACACAAACTATTACCTCGAACATTGACGTATATTTCTTACGGTCTTTATACATTCGTCATGCTTTTCGTTAATTTTGCCAATGGATTGCAACGATGCTACGGGACAAGAACAGCGAAATTCCCCCCCAAAATCTTGTTAAAAAGGCTCGAGCTCTGTCATAGAAATAGAGAATAGATTCTGCGTCACGACTTTTAAGTTGAGGATTACGAATTGAACAAATTAAATTAAGATAAATTATCCTGTTCGTTACGAAACGGGATTAGACATTTCCATTTTATCGAGAGTGTCCGCTTTCAAAACGCTCGTCTAAACCTCGCTACTCCATTCAGGCCAACTTTGAATTTGGACGTAGAGGTTCTTTCCAGGACTGACTGTTTGAATCACCTGTCGTGCACCGAGCACGCGTACATTGCTTCGAAGAGTACCTTGGGATTTTCCACACTTGATTAATTGGTGCGCGGCGTTTAACATGATCTGGCTGGCATTTTTGTCTAAAAGAAAAGAGCCAGAATAGAGCAAAATTTTCAATACGCAAAAAAAATATAGATACATTGATGATGAATATCGCTGACGGAATAATTGTGATATAAGACATATAGTGCTTCGTACGATTTATCGCGATTAACACTTACGCTCAAAATTCCCAATGAAAGCTATACCGACAGATTTTTTATTGTATCCGTACGTATGTGCTCCTTCGTGTGTCCATCCGCATCCCTCGTATACATTTCCATCTCCGCCAATCAGGAATCTTTAGAAACAAAAGCAATTGTTAAATAATAGCGTAATTAATATCTTTTACATATATTATTAATATTAAAAATCTCCGTGATCGAGATAAACGTTGCTTACGAGTAACCGATGTCGTCCCATTCATATACGTCCATATGATACTCGCGAATGTTGTTGACGCGACTTGAGCACGTCTCGCGCGAATTACATTCCGGAGTAACTGTATGATGTATTGCCACGTAAGGTATCGGTACTATTAAATAATTGACATGCGTAGCGGGGACAGTGGCCCATTGGCTTCTGCTGATGATATTCGGACAATTGACCTGTGCTGTAAAAATATTAAATGCAAAATAATCTTAATTAATTGTAATGTTAAAGATTTGTTAGCTGGAGAAGAGAAATCTTAAAGCCAAAGAAAACTCAATTTCTTCCGGTGTCAAAAAAAAAATTTGTTTTATTTATTTGATTATTAAGGAAATGTAAAACAATTTAGAAAGACTCACATTTTTACAGCAGTATATCTTTCACATAATACGAATATAATATAAATATATTTTATTAATTGTATAATAAATCATTTTCCTGCGTTCTTTTATCTTGGAAAAGTAATTATTATATAATATGATATGGAATATATGAAAAATCCTTATTATTTTCTTTAATTTCTTTTTGCTGAAATATTTTTCTTTTACAAAGGATAAAAAATTCTTATTAATATGCAGAGAAGTAAACAGAGTATATTTCGCAAATAATTTCAAATAATGAGATGATCAATTAACCCTAGACAGACTCACTGGGGTGTTACGGGACCCCACGCGAAATTCAAATTGAGCTCCTGCCTTTAGGAAGGTTAGTTTTCATACTGAGACCCTAACCGCATAATTCAGTTTAGTCATCCGGCAATCGACCTCTGTGATTCAGCGAGTGCGTTAGATCCGTGCAGCAGCTGTGACCGAAAAAGAAAATCGTTTGGGGTATTTTGACACCCCAGTGAGTCATTTACGCTCGACATTTACCACAGTAAGTATATTTCAGATTTCTTGTGGAAATGACTCGTTTTGGCGTTTTCAGGTTAGATTATGTTAGGTTAGGTGTATTCAAAAGTTTTTCATGTAAAAAATTTTTATTGATAAAAAAAGCATTGTATATTAGTTATACAAATTGTTACATTATTGTATAACTGGATGGATGGATTGGCGTATGTATAGCAGTACATAAATTGAATTTTTTACAGAAAATGTCTGTTCGTTACCAAACGTGCAGCGTTACTAGTGTACATGATAATTTGGTGCAACAAGAGCGAATTGCAGCCTACGACTTGCCTTCAGATAGTGAAGAAGATAATGAAGAATTACAGACTGATTCGGAATCGGAAGCGGACGTTAAAGATGAACCTTTTGAAGCATCGACAGAAACTGAAGTTAGAGAAGGGTCAGAGGTAAAAGATAATTTTTTTGCACAATTCAAAAACTTTTGAAAACGAAAAATATCTGCTCAAGTTTAGGACACTACTTTACATTTCATTTACAGAGTGAAGATGTAAATACTGCTGGATCGTCAACCAACAAGCGAAAAAGACCTATTTCTCGTGCAAGTTCGATGTCTTCTCGTGTGAGTTCAAAACGTGGCCGTAGACGAAGCATATATCTTGGAAAAGATGGACATGAATGGTACACCACAGCGCGGGAGAGGCCAGCAGATCATCAGCGCAATGTAAGAACGTTTTTGCCTGGTCCCATCGGAGAAGCAAAATCCGTGAGAAGTCCGCTCGATGCATGGTCTCTATTATTTAGTGACGCGTTATTGGAAAAAGTGGTTCATCACACCAATGAAGAAATAAAGCGGTATCGTGACACTACGGAAAATAAGACTGTCTCACATCCGACGTATGCAGATGTGGACCTATGTGAACTGAAGGCTTTCATTGGAGTTCTGTACCTTTCCGGTCTACAGAAAACTGCAAGTACGTCATTAGAAGATTTGTGGTCCCATGACTTTGGGTCTGTCCTTTACCGCTGCACGATGTCACGCAACAGATTTATATTTTTCCTGAGAATGCTTCGCTTTGACGATAAAACAACAAGATCTACACGTAGAAAGACGGACAAGTTTGCACCGATCCGTGAGATTTGGGAGGATTTCATCTCTAAATGTACTAGTTTTTATTGTCCAGCCACGTATTGCACTGTTGGTGAACAGTTGATTTCTTTCCGAGGACGATGCCCTTTCAAAGTCTATAACGGTGCAAAACCAAATAAATATGGCATTAAAATCGTGATGCTCAATGACTCGAAGACTTTTTACATGTACACCGCAGAACCGTACGTGGGAAAAGTCGAAAAAGAAACAAATGAAACCGTACCGTCTTATTACATTCGGAAATTGACAGAACCTCTGCACGGAACCTCGCGTAACATAATCTTGTCTTCTTTGCACTGGCAGGCAGAAGTTGATCAGCAGACGCAAAAGCCTAGTATTATATCATTTTACAATGATACCAAGGGAGGCACCGATTGCTTCGATCAAATGTGCCACGAGTACACCACAGCAAGGAAAACCCTTCGGTGGCCTATGCGTTTCTGGTACGGAATGCTCGATCAAGGAGGAATCAACGCGTTGATCTTGTACAATTTCAACATTGGAAATCCAAACCTGGTTCGAAGAGAATTTTTGAAACAACTTGTTAGAAGTCTCATTGAACCACACTTACGGGTACGACTGCGTGTGCCGACCCTCCGTCGCGAATTGAAATTCTTGATAGAGACTATACTGGAGATTCAAGCACCACCACCAAGGAGTCCCCCAAATACAAAAAAATATGCACGCTGTAGCTTTTGTCCGAGGGCAGCCGACAGAAAAACTAAAAAGTATTGTAAACGCTGCCATTGTGCAATTTGTGACGAGCATAGAATGACCCTGTGCTGTTTTTGCTCAGCAACTGATTAAAACCTTTTATTTTACTGTTTCCATATACTTTTGACTACCTTTCAAATAAATAATAATCGACAGAATCTGTTTTACTTTCCATTTTTTGCGATTTTTCCCATCCAACAGTTTTTCGTCATTTCCTCTACTTCAGATGTTCAAAGAAATATGTTTTTTTTAAGAAACGAAAAAATCGCTTACATGCCCTTGAAGGTTGTCTATTCGTCTTTCAAAATCCGTTGGAAATTTTAAAAAATCGGTGAATTTGATGAAAAACTACAGCATTTTTTGTAAAAATAGTCATTTCAGCCCAATTTTTGGTTCTTTTTCTTGTTTTTCGAAATTTTTTTACTGTTTTTTTTTTAATACTACCGCAAATTGATGACTACTATCGTCTTCCATATTAAACAACAAACAAAATTATCTATTATAAAGTTTTCTAAGAACAGTCTGGAAATATTATACACGCAGTACAATTAAGTTTGGGGTATCGTGACACCCCAGTGAGTCATTCACGTATGAAAAAAATAAATAAGTCTGTCTAGGGTTAAGAATTTAAAAAGATACTTACCAGCGAAACTGGCAGGAAGCGCCAGCAAAAGCACGACGCAGATTCTCATCGACATCATCCTCACAAGCGCAAAACGACGATGACTGCACGAGAGGGACGTCGACGGAATATATTAACGCCATCAGCAGTATCTTGGGTTGCGACCTGCGATAAAATAATCAATTATTATTGAAATTATTGATCTAAAATTCTCGGTTCGTCTATACAAAATTTTTTATCGTAGCAATAAGGAGAGGGGAAGGGAAAGAAATTAAAATACGATGCTTGTATTATCGAATAAGCGAATTATTTATTAATAATATCATATTAGCGATCTTTATTATAAATATAATTATCTCTCGCTTTCTATGTTAGAGATTAATTAAAATTACGAGCAATTTCTTGAATTGATCTAACGAGGAAAAAAAACATTCTTTCGTCGAGTCGATATATCGACGGAGGCGATAACTTGTCGTGCTTTCGAGAATCGACTTTCCGGCTCCGGCATGTTCGCCGACACTGTGGTGGTCAGCTGTGGTCTTGCCCAGTGTTTTTGTTTAATATCGGAGGGAAAAGGGAACGGGTGCGGAAATGGAGACCGTGCGACCATGCGGTTGCAAAGGGATACGCTCTTGCTTGATTTGCGAGACCGAATACGAGATCTCGAAGCCGGATCTGAGGAACGAGTTGCGGGTAAGGCAACGGAGTACCTTAACCTATCAATGATACTCGTGATATCGACCCGCAGGGATGATCGTTTACCACTGTGGACACTTATAAAGACGCATTACACATAATTTGGGAAGAGAAAGTTTAAGGAAAAGGGTATAAAAGTTTTGTGTCAAGTAACTGAATAATCGATTGGAGACGCGGGATAAGACTAATCTTATCCCAAACACTCATATATATCTCCCTCGTAACATTGGTATTTCCCGCGATTAATTGCGAAATTCTTTTCCCGAAAGTCGAGGACGCAACATAATCGCGACAAAATATGTTAATTTTAGGAATTTCCCAAATCATCTTATTAATACGTATATATCAATTGGTGACTGATCAATTGGGTCTTGATAACTGATGATATGTTGTTCAGAGATGTAGCTATAATTAGTGGGCAAAATCATTTTTAACGTTTGATATTTCTATTGTACGCTATTGCTTCATTAAAGCTTATTACAGTCTTACTATTGATAATCTTATAGATTGTTCATCGTTTATTAATTATTTGTTTATAAAGGTTTTTTTTACACTGTATCTCCATCCACAGGATGATGAAGAATCATTTGAATATTTGCAATTTTCAAATAGAAAGCAAAATTAAAATATTAGAATTGATATTATTGATCTTTTTTATTCTAAAAGTATATGTGCTAAAACGGGGAGGTATATAAGCAGCAATATGGAAAGATAAATCTTTTTTGCAAAATATATATGTTGCGTGTATAATCCATAATTATAGAGAATAAAATTTTTGTTAAATTAAGTGAAATTTAATGAAATTCTTAAAGTAAGAATATATTTTATCAGAGGCTTTAATCTCCCTTTGCGTTCATGTAATAAATTCAACATTTTATTCCAACAACTCGATAATTAAATAAAAGCCCTTAATTTCTGAAAACCTTTTGAAAAGCCCTTCATTTCTAAATTTTATTATATGTCGTCATATTAAAAAATTTAATAATATAAAAAAATACAATAAACTCTTAAAAATATCCGTGTCGAACATAACTTCACATTCAAGTTGCTGGAATGAAATGTGATGTCGACGAGTACAATTCGACTTTCAAGTGCAAAAAGTTAATTTATCAATTTTAATTAAATAAAACAATGTTGGTAGTATATGTATACACGTAAGAAACAACATATATTTTAATAAATTAAACAGGAAACTTAAAAAAAATTGTAGATATTTAAAGGTATCTGAGAAAAGGATATCTCTGAAAAACAGAATATCCAACCTATAATAATAATAATCCAACCAATACCTTCTTGCTTAGGATTATTATCTCTTATATACGAATTATCTTTTCTGAAAAATATAATTTAAGAAATTTATATACCTGAGAATTTCACCACCCATCAGGTGCTGCCTTTTCTGCTATCTATCGTAATTAGTCTATCGATTGAATTTGGCTCCTAGCTAAAATACCAGAAAAACCAGTTTACAGTTGCTTGTGTGAAAAGATGAAGCACTTATATCTTGTTTCTTATTTTGCCCTGGTACTACCCTCCTATGTATCTGAGAGAACATAAACTCTCGTAGCACTGATTGAAATTAAGCTAAAAAGAGTATATTGACAGACATTCGCGTGTACTATTTTTATACAATAATTACACAAATTTAAGAAACTTTATTGTTTAGTCATACTGATTCGGTTCATTCCCGCCATCAAACGAGGAATCAATCATTCTACCCATGATGACTTCGATTCATTAATTATTTTAAGTTTTGACTATATTTTTACAAATAATTTTTTAACGTCTGATCTACTTATTGTTAAAGATTTACCGCTTTCACGCATGATGTGACTCCTTTTGACTTTGTGAATCGTCATCGACGTTTGATAAACTCTCGGCGTTTTTATTTTATTATTCTCCGTATTATGTCACTGACTTTTATTCATTTAATTTATTATATCCTTGAATTGGCTGAGGAAGACTCTGTAGAGTTCGAAACGTCCCTACGTTATTTTCTATTCGTGAGAGATTAAACTCTTTATTAATTTTGACATCTATTGGATTGCTCGTTATTGGCCTTGAATTTTTTATTTGTTATAATTGTTTAATCCCTGATATCCTAACCTGATAGTTTAAGATACTTATTCTATGTAATCTTACAGAAAAGCAAAAGTTACGTTTATTGTCCATATTGTGATAAATTATCACCTGGATGGGATATAAATGAATACGAGAAACATCCTTATCATGATGGGAACTTAATTGATTATCCTGGTGTTTACATCAAGGTAATATGATTACTGTATTTTACAATATATCTTTTATAATATATAGTTAACATTATACTATATATGTATAATATGTATGTCCCAGCTAGATTTTTTAAAAGAAGATGAGGCTGAAGAGCTCATGAAAGCGCTCGATGATCTCCCTTGGCAAGCTTCACAAAGCGGTAGAAGAAAACAGGTATAATATTGAAGCATTTTGAAAAAAAAATTTAGAAAAATATTTATATATTTACATATTTTATAAACTAAAATGTTTGAATTTTTATAGAATTTTGGACCAAAATGTAACTTCAAAAAGCGGAAACTGCAATTAGGATCATTTAACGGTTTTCCCAAAACCACACAGTTTGTACAGAGAAAATTTGAGGAAATACCGTTGTTACACGGTTTTCAAACTGTTGAGCAGTGTTCGCTTGAGTATGATCCTGAACGAGGCGCTTCTATCGATCCCCACGTGGACGATTGCTGGATCTGGGGAGAACGTATAGTAACCGTGAACGTTCTAGGTGATTCTGTTTTGACCATGACTCCTTATCGTGGTCCAATAACGCGATATAATTTAGACTGCGTTCCAAATTATGATTCCATCCTAGAGAAAGATATGTATGATAATACACGATCTGTAGATATCGATAACAACGTGGTAATACGATTGCCGATGCCTGCAAGATCACTCATGGTCTTATATGGCCCAGCAAGGTATAATATTCTGCTTATAAATATTAGAAAAGTCGAAATTAATAATATTAATTATACGATTATTGTTTGATAGATACAAATGGGAACACTCTGTGTTTCGACAGGACGTCACATCGAGGCGCGTTTGCCTTGCCTATCGCGAACTAACGCCTCCGTACCTCGAAAATGGAGAACATCAAGAAGAAGCTTCTGAGATTTTGAGGCAAGCTTCACTCTTCTGGTGATGTTATGAAACAAATTTAAATAATTGTCACATTTATTTATTAAAAAATTGATAATCAAGGATATATATATTTGACATGATAAATGTAAATACTATTTTAATAGAATAGATATTTTATTTTTAGCGTTACAGTGGCATTTATAATGTACAATAATAACTTCTTCTGCAGTAGTCTGTGTAATATTTTAAAATAATGGTATTTCCTCACAAATATTTTCAACGAGCTATTATAAAATTGAAATTTATGACATAATATAACATTTAATTATTAAAATGCAAATTATTTAAAGCAAACAATCAGATTGTCCGTAAATGTATATACTTATTAAGAAAATATATTAATCTATATATTATAAATCTATGTACTATAAATTATTTGGTAGTATCGTTTTCTCTTGCTGCCTGATGATAACTCACTAAGCTCTATAAAAATGAATATAAGAATCAAAAATATTCATTCTCATAAACGCTGTTATTGTTAAAAAATAGGATCTCTCTGTCTTTCTTCCTCATTACTCAGTTTTTGTAAATGTCTTCTTGCGAGCTCGACAAGAATAAAAAATACATTCAATTTTGTAAAATTACTCGATTTTTATCAAAATATTAAGATTTTTGGTCGCCTTTCAATGGATAGTCTTGTGACATATACACTACGGGAAACGTAGTTACAGGATCCGACTTTCCCAACGGTTCATAACCGTTCACTAGATTCTCCCGTAATTCCCAACGACGCCTCTCCCTTTCTGTCTTTTGACGTCTAATAGCTCGGCCAAGCATACACGCGAACATAATTCCCGTTAGCTAGAAAGAAATAAGTGAGATTAGAGATTATTATCAATTTTATTTGTGTAGATAAACTAATCTTGAAGATCGCGCTTTATCTTGTAAATCCTTCTTAATATTGGTATCGGCGATTTCGAATTTTGACATACGAGAAATGAGATTAAAATTAAGTTTATAAAAAAAGAGCTGAATCTACTAACCTGAATAAGGGCGATCGCTACCGCTCCCGTGCCGATATATAACGCGCTGCGGTGAACAATAATAGAAAGCCGGCTAATACAGCCCTCGTGATATTTTCCATAACAGCGGTCCGAAAGCTCATCCACTAGATATGCACAGCAAGAGTCAGGTACATCTATATGTGTATTATTGAACGGTACGTTGTTCCAATCCATGTAGCCATTATACCCGCAACAACGTAACTGTAAAAACAAGAAAAAAATACCATCGATTATTTTTCAAAATGCTTCTTTCTGTCCCTGTAACGAATACGCTATATCTTGAAAATGTTATGTTATTTTTAGAGCATGTCCGGTGCCACTATATCTCAACGGATTTTTCTACAGTTTTTTATTTACGGAACGGTCAGTTATCTCACCCTGGACTGCATAAAATCGATCGCAAACTTGGCTTCCTCGTTCTTTTCGTATTGGTGCATCGTTAGATTAATCTTCTCGGCTAAGAGATCCTTGATACCGTCCTGCAGGGCATACGCGGCAACGGCAGCGGCAAGTTCCAGTATCAATACAAATGATAGCAAGACTGCAAACTAGAAGCACACGCATAAAATGTAGTATAGTGTCAGAAAGAGAATGTTTGTAACAAAGTAGAAATTAGAGATATTCGGCTTACCACAAGAACCATGCAGGTACTTTCTCTAAGCGCGCCGCAACATCCCATAAAAGCAATTATGAAGACAAGTATTCCAACCACGATTAAAAGGGTGGCTGGTGAAAAATAGCTCGCGTCCAAAAAGTGCGAGAAGTTCTCGTAAACAGCGTAAATCGTCGTGCCGACCGATATTATCATCACCCCCGTCAACTGCAATAAGATAATAACGATATCGCAATTTTATTATTATGTTAACCACACAATTAACTATTGTTTTTGCTGTATCATTAATTTTAATGAAAAATCTTTATTCCTCTTCAATATATATTAAATAATTAAATAATTGTTAATCGCAAAATGCCGAGGAATGACATTCATACAAACTTCATCTACGAATTATTTGACCGATCTAAAGTCGATACTTGTTAGCGAAAATTTGATTGGATATTTTAATTAGACAAAACGCAGTACTATTTAGAAACTAAATGTTAATAATTAAGAACTTTTTTATAAGGAATAGTAAGTTTGAATTAAGAGTATTTGTTATTTTAATTCGCGAGCTTTTATAAATAAACTATTTTATATAAATTTAAAAAAAAAACAGACCTTTAATTCGTTTCATGTTTACAGAAACCTTTTCCTCATTTCTGTATTATTGCAACTCTAAAAAGTTCCGTGACTTTTTAGCAGCTTGTTTATTATTTCTGCTTATAATGACGATTTAAATATGCAGTATTTCATACGATTTGTGAACCGTGTAATATACCGAACGTAATGCACGTTTACTGCACGTAGTATGAGGTTTCGATCATTCCCGTAATTACGCGGTTTCCCTGACATTAGTTATATAATACATGCGTCCTCGCTCGAATGTAAACTTTTTAGACTGGAAAGAGGGTATGAAGCACTTTTGTGTGAAACGTATCGCTATGTACACGTTGCCATCGGTCTCTATTTGTTCTTTAAAGCGAACCATGTCATTTCCTACGATAAGCCGCACTCTTGTGATTTCTACACGTCCGCATAAGTCTATCTTCTCACCGAAGACCCGAAATAAAATGCGAAATCGTTTCAAATACATTCCGACCGATTATCGAGAAATATATATGTATATATATATGTGTACATACGTATATGTTATATTAAGATAGGAGAGCTCTTAATTTGATTTGACTTTTAATTTGACTTAAATAAATAAACACTCGGATAAGATATCGATGACCTGTTAAGGAACGATACATCGTGAACTTATTTTTGCTCCTTCAGCGAAATCAAAGATCAAACAAGATCTTGTTTGATTTCTGAGCGAACGATCGTTGCACCGGTCTAACTTCCAAGATTTTTCCTTCTGCACTCGTGTGTCGAAGTACCCCGTTTTATTCAAGTCGCATGATGTATCCCGGCATCATTGATTGTGAAGATAATACGTTTATCTCTACTGATAAGCGACCACAAAGTCCCTCGGGTAGGCGCCGTGAACGATGCAAGATATTTGAAACGTTTTCCTGGTACTTACTGGCGTTTCGTCTGTTTGAGAACAACGAAACGGCTTCTCATATCGTCGATTCGAGATTTCGAATGTCAAGGCCTGCAAGTCTCGCATAGGAAATCACTGTCTTTTCACAGGCAGTGTTTTCCTTCAACCGCAGCAAGAAGCTAGAAAATTGCATAAGCGCCTGGGAATAATTCACAAGTGTTTATTTCCATATGCCAGGCAATACACCTTTACCGAGAACCAAATTGACCATTTGTATGTAATTGCCGATTTGTTTGCGATAATCTTCAGCATATTCTTTGTATCGATAAGGGGCTGCGCACAATGAAGGGAATGGGGAACAGGGAACAGAGAATAGGGAACAGTTTAATATTAACATATTCATTGTGCATATGGTGTACAGAAATATAATAAAATTTCATCACTGTTCCTTAGCGCTATTCCTCCGTTCGTCCATTCTGTGTTAATAAATTACATTTGTTAATGAATTTCATATATCAATATTGAACTGTTCCCTATTCCCTATTCCCTAATCCCTTCATTGTGCGCAGCCCTTAATAACGAATCGTGAAAGAAACACTCGCTCCTATTATTGCCCCGTTGTTTAATTAAGAAGCATATATTGTGCTAATCGGGTTGTGCAGTCGTATAAGTTCGTCCATCCCTAATAATTCAGCAGTGCATATAGCCTTGTCTATGTGATATCGACCGCAGTTCGAAAGTGCCGTTCTTCGTAACAACGAAACTCGAACTTCATGGCCCACATCGCCTTCTCGGTACAGAACAAAGGACGTAATAAAAGATAATAACCTCGGAGAAATCCGCCCTTTCGCCTCTTCGTAAGTATCGTCCACGTTATTTTATTCCAACGGCATCGTAGAATATATATATTTTTTTTGTCTCGGAAATGTAAATGATTCGACATCCGTTATCTCAAGTCGACTGTTTAATACCGAAAATTGATACCGCTACGGCTTGGGCCATTATACAATAATTTCGAATATTCTAATTGTCGCTAGACCGCAATCTTTTTATAAAGCCCATAATTTTAATATCGATTTTTTTAACTAAACCGTTATATACGTAGAACAGAAAGACACCTGCCACATATACGTGGAAGATAATTATCTGAGTCACTTTTTTGTCGACGTTAATCGCCATTTATGTTATCGGAACGTCCGCTAACAGCTGTATCGATAACAAATATCTTGAAAAGAATTGATAACCAACGTGAAACGGATACTTATCGATTCGCGTTTTCTTACAAATCATTAAATATATATTTAATGTGATATATAATATTTATTGTATATATATATATAAACATATATATCCATAATATATATAAGTTTTAAATAACTATATATATTAATTTTAAATTATAATTTTATATAAATGTATGTGTTACATAAATATAAAAACATTTTCTTTATATGGATAAATTTCGCTTTATTTTGGCAAAGTGTGCAACTCCTTTGTCTTCATCAAAAAGTAGATTGTTAGCAATTGGAGACACTCTCGCCGTAGAACGAAGCCTCCTTTATACAATTCAAGCATCATCTACTCTACATGGTCGGTATATAATGGCAATCGATAATTATGATGAGTATACGATATATGTTTGGTCTTGGGCTCTTGGACACCTGGCCTATACGATGCGCAATTGCACCTACACACGAGCTTGCGTCGCAATAACGGTATTTTCCGATAAGCTCCGGTAACGTGCGACTCGTCGCGAAGTCATTGGCGATGACTTCGTGCATCGGCATATATTTGAAGAGTCATAAATGCATGTAACGAACAATTATCTCATCCTCCAAGAATATCTCTTTCGGCGGACTTATGCGAAAAAACGGAGCTTTTTGCCTCGCGACGAATTTCGCGGTTCGTTTCATTCTCCCGAGATTCTCAAGTCACTCGAACGATTTCTCAAAAGAAGAGCTGACGGTACATTTCTTTTCTTTTTCTTCTCTTTCGATCGACACACGTATATAGCGTCAAAACGAAGACGAAGAGCGTCGTCGATAAAATAAACGTTAAAGAATTCTCGTCTCGCGATTGTCCCAAATTGTTTTTCGATTAACGCGGAGAATGCATTTGAGACGTGGGAATCCGGGCGCGAGCGCGCGGTACATCATTCCGCGATTAGACGAGACGCGAGATATTTTAACGCCGTTCGCGCATTATAGAGTACAGACCACGAAGAGGGAGTTGACCGCGCACAGCAGGTACTTGATGCAGCGGAGGCCGACGTCTAGGTGCGTGGCCGCCATTTTGCCCTCGCGTTGGCTCCTCCCGGGCGCAGATGCACAGCGAGGCGGGTTTCGCGCACCTTCAGCACAATCAGCACTCGCCAGTCGACACCACCGATTGCCGATGCCGACACTGGAACGTCGCGTCGGCCTGCAGCGTTATCTGCTGGCCGATAACGAGCCACGAAAACGCACGATCGCGCACGGCTTCGCGCCGATACCGACGCCGAACGATTTGGATTTGTTTAGAACGAGCGGTCTAACAAAGAAAGAGAGAGAAAGACAGAGACAGAGAGTGAGAGAGAGAGAGGGAAAAGAGTGGGAGGAAATAAGGAAGTCACGATAACGTGAAGAAAAAAATATGACGAAGCGATAAATTTAGAGCGCACTGGTACGCCAATTTGAATAGGTATTCGATACAGCTGTTGTCATATTAATTGATAATAAATGCAATATTTTTAGAATCTAGACGGGACGTCTTGGGTTGAATATCGATACATTTATATTTAAATAGCACAAATAGCACTTTAAAGGATACATATATCTATATATATCCTTATTTATCTATATATAAAAAATATATATATATTATACATATATTTTCAATACGATGGAATATATCAAGCTAAGATTTTAAAGTTGCTAGCCTGGAAAAGAGACGTCCATTCGCGTTCGTTGCTACGTTTACACGTAGGGAAAACAACAAGCATGACTCATACATGAGCGATTAAGTTCAATTTCGTGTCTCTCTACGTGTGCGTGTGCAATGCGTGATTTTCGAACACGAGCGAGCGCACTGATTTTTTATATGAAATTTGCAAGTCGCCAAGATTTGTGAGAAAAAAAATGGCGATTTTCAAACGATTTATCGCAGATAAATGTAGAAACAGATTTTCTCGCGTCTTTTACTCTTCCACGTTTATGTAAAGAGAATACGAATTGAATTAACGAAACATTTTTAATCAGAAATGATAAACGTATTATCGCAAAAACACTCTTGGCAATGTAAAGATTTTATTAAAAACATACACGATTTATATTCATAGCGCGAGATGCGAGACATCGTATGTAGCAAAAATAATTTACCGCGCTTCTACAAAAACAAACAACGTGTTTAATATATCAGATCAATTATCAGATCAATTTATCAGATTCACATAGTCCCGTGTCCTAATGGAAATCCTGCTTGGCTGTCATTTAGGAATATAATGCTGCTTCCGATCTGATGTTCGCATGGCACTCTACATGGTCTGATAACAATTCCTGATTGATTTGGCCAAATAGGACGACAAGAAGATTCCTACTAGCTGCAACATGAAACGTCAATTATTATCATTAAAATGTGAGTATATATGTCTGGTTTATTGGAAACACTTTAAAATAACGTTACGAGGCAATATATTCGGAAAATCTAACGTGATACTGATGAAAATACCTGAATTACAGCAAGGCCTATTCCGACACCGGCTATCTTTGCCGCGTGTTTCTCTGCGAAATTCGCGAACGCGGTGATGCAGCCGACGGGATGGAGGGTCGGCGACGTCGAAGTGCAGTTCGACGTGCCGACAGCACCTATCGTGTTGTCGCAGCACGACATCGGAATACCCGTCAGATTCCCCATTTGCGGGGAAGTCCAGTCGGTGGCATTGACCGTGCCGCAGCAATGGAACTGTAAAAAACGAATTTCGTGATTAGCACGTCGCGCAAATGCAGATATGTGCAGTCATCGGTTAATTGTAATGAGAAATTTCGTGGGAAGCGCGTTTAATACTTCGTGACACGCTCATATATATATGTATATATAATACAGAATGTTATAATACACGATGTATTGTACAAATTAAAAAAGGCATGCTTCAGATGTAAATCGAAATAGAAAATGTCTTATAAGCATATATAAGTTCAATTCAAAACAGTTATCCGTTGCATAACAATAAAATTATATATATTATAAATATTATATATATTACATAAATATTATATATATATATATATATAGTGCACGTTTCGTAGATCGTTGAGGGTGGTTAAGGAAGCCGGCGACATAAAAATCGATTTACGCTACCCCCCTCGTGGCGTGCACGCCAGCTACCACACACACATGTATTATACACGCGAGGAATTAGAGCCCGGCACTGAAATTATCCCTGTCGCCTGGCGTTTGCGATATTCTCGCGACGACCCGGTCGCTCCCACGACAGGGGAAGACACACGGCGCGAAGCGCGAAAAACTTCTGACAAAGCCGCCGTCGGAAAAGGGGAAAAAACAAAACCACTCGCACGTGGTTCGCCATTTCGAGAATACAACGCGGTCGCGCGTATAAATACGGTAAATTATATATAAAATTACGCGCGTTTTACATTTTGTTGTAATGTGTCCCAGACGCGTTGGATCTCTTGGCTTTCGTTGTACTTCGGCATTGTGTCGAGCATCTTTTCCCTGGCAACGGTCGCAACCTGCGCCCTCATCACATATCCCAACGTACCGCCTATGATCTCCAGAATGAAAATCGTAGCCAGTAGCGTACAGAACTGCAAACAAAAGAAACCATCGTTACAAGAATTCAAATCATATTTCGACAGATTATCTTTCGTATACAATCGTTATTCCGGAGTAAATAGGTTTTTGCATTAGGTGGTAATATATATATTTTTAATATATCTGAGGAACACACATAGAATCTGTAAGCTTATATAAAATATTTATTATAGTCTCTCGCCGTGCGTTTGCGTCAATTTTTTAAAGCAACGCCGGAAGCATGCCCGCCCCTCGTCTGCGTGCGAGGGGGAGTAATTTTCCCGGAATAAGGGCCGGCGAAGGTGGAAGGTGGAACGGGGAGGACACACACATGTCAATTACATACCTCGCGCACAAAACATATGATCCATTACGTTATGGAAACGAGGGGGAGACGATATATCGTAGATGGACAGACTTGGCCGCGCTTTTTCCCCGTTCGGCGTTCGCCGGTTCGAAAAACCGACGGCTCCGTATCCAGATTCTAATCTCGAATTTAATTCAAATGGAAAACAGCGTCGAAAATAACGTGAATGTTCTCGAGTCACGATAATGGTGCGCTTTATTGTTCGCGGTAAGTACGTCGCGATTGATTCTCGTCAGCGGCACGTTTCTTAATCGGAAGTACAATCACACGTGACGAGCTTCGCCAGGTATGGTCTATCGAACGAGACATAAATCACTTACGATCGACGAATGAATGTCGTATTTTTAAAACAAGATGTTCGTCGCGATTGTAAAAGGCGTACACGATAAATTTCTATACAGCCAATTAAGTCGGTCGAGAATAGATTCTGCAATATTTCTGACAAATTTTATTAGAGAGACTATATAAATTTGATATACAGGATCTGACATACACGATATTGTTCGCAGAATGCTGGCAAGAATATTGTCAACAAAATGTGATGGCAAATTAATGGCAAAAATCCAACAGTTTTTGACACACTTGCTAATTACAGTTTGACGCAGATTGACGGTAGAAATAAAGCAGAATCTGCGTTTGACGGATTCTCGTGCTTGGCTGTCAGATTATATCAGCTCTGTCGATAAAACTACACAAGCTTAATGCAGACACAGTTGACGTCAATTTGCCAGCAATTTTTGATTGAATTTACTGCCAATCTGTCGGAGTACTGCGAACAGTTTGCTTACTGGGTAGCTTGTTATTATTATTGATTTAACCCGCTGAGCAATTATTATTGGCTAATTAAACGTCAAATATGTATATACTGCGACTCTATAGTAATAAACGATCTAATTGCATATGACGCAACGATGAGACATCTTTATCATCGTTGATAAAGATTCTCAAATATACACTGTTAAATATTAAAGGATGAAATTTAAACCAATACTTTGAATCAAATAATATTTTATTATTTTTAATTGCCATGTGTGTCGAAATTTATTATTTTAACTCTGGTTTAGTTAAATTAACATTGTTTTAGTTAAATTAATATTGAGTAGGAACAGTGGTGACCTATAAGAATGATTAAAAATGACTCAAATTGAGTAGGTATAATTTGACACTACGGATTTAACAGTGTATATGTATGCGATTTTGAAGTAATAAAATAATAAGTTAATAACTGTGCAATTTAACGCGTGAACGAAAAGTGAATAATTAATTTTTTTTATGATGAAATTACGTTTTCTTCATAAATTTAAATTACGAAAGGTGTATATTTACACGTGGTATACATATTATGTGTATAAAAGAAAAATATATGTCCAAGTATTTATGAGCATTCGCCTTACCGTTATAGTCATGCAATAGCTTTCGCGAGCGGCTCCGCAACATCCGAAGAAAGCGATGATAAAGATGATGGAGCCCACGGCTACGAGAAGAGAAGGCACAGAGAAGAAGCTGTTGTCAAGGAAATGTTGATACTGATGGTACACTCCATGGATGACCAAGCCGATCGATAGCAATACTATTCCTGTAACCTAATAAGTAATTCATCGATACGTGATAACTCCATGGATAAAAGGATCGAAAATACGATCCGCAGGTTGAATTGATCGCACTGAAAACCGGTAATGGTTACATAATAATTTCATGAGGATAATCAATGATTTCGCAATATTGTGCAATCAATTTAAACGGCGTAATCGTCTAATTAATGTGATACGTAATTGGCATTTCGATAGATTTGATGGAAATGCGCAAGTTTATTTCTTTGTTCGCGTCAACTTTTTAGAATTTCACGTTCGTGAGCAGTAGATCGTACAAATAACAGAGAGTTGCCAACTGCTGCGGTGTCCGAGCGGTTAAGGAGATGGACTTGAAATCCATTGGGTTCTACCCGCACAGGTTCGAATCCTGTCCGCAGCGAATTTTTTTTTTCTTCTTTATATTACATAAGAAGTAATTATCCGTACATAGGTACGTATATACTTAATGAAAAAATGCAAAAAAGATTTTTAATTAATTATAAATAAAATAATAGCGCAACTTAATCATTCTATAATAATCTCGCGATATTGCGCAATAGATTAAACAAACGATAGAAATATTAATGTAAATAAATTTTCTCGTAAAAAATTAACACGTATGTCGCGCAAGAATGTAACAACATGTCTATTAATAAAGCCGATAACGCAGTACGCATTTCGATTGTGCTGAATAATCCTTTAAGAACAGGTTAGTCATTATTGAATCCATCAGCTATAGTTTCTACGCATATACATACGTAAATAACATTTCCAAGTACGCAAATCTTCTGATGATAAAATTATTTTAATTGTGATAATTATAGTTACTTAACATGAACAATCTAATTAGTTTATAAACTAGCTAAACAACTGAAATTAAAAGATGACTGACTCCTGCTCTGTTCTGTAGCATATAAAATTAATATTCATTATATTCATTATATTTATCCGTATCGATTACAGGTGGCCTTTCGATTTTGACGTCACGCTGCGCGCGAAAAAATCGAGGGAGCGGATACCGCGCGATAAGAGGATTCATCCCTCGCGTACCTATCTCTTACGCTGGTCGATTTCTTTTGGTAAGATTTATCTCACAATGATTCATCTACGGTCTTGCACTCTTTTCCGATGTACTTGTTAGTTGAATCGACGAATAAATAAACGACAATCGTTTAATTTATTGAATTTTACATGAGATTTATAACACACGCGTTTATATTTAAAAAAAAATGGAATCCATATTTGGACATAAAAATATTTCATATACGGGATGTCCAGCATTTTCATTCAGAACTCGGGATTAAAGATTTAATTTCGGTACAGTAACGAGTTTATATATTAATCAATTGAGGAAAAATCTACGATTGTGTACTGTTACAGATATTTTAACATTGCTTGTGACTAATATACTTCTAAGTTTCATCAGTTGTATCCATTTTCTCCAAAAACACTTATCTCGAATCGGTATAGGTGTTTTCTAAACGCGTTTCTTGACCGTACGTATCGCAGCGTATCTTCAGAAATAATATTGATAAATGCAGCGCTTTTCCGCTCAGATTTCCAAACAGATGTTTGCTGTGTTGACCGAGAGATTTCTCAACCAGTAATATTTATTTATTGGAATCCAAGCTGAAATATCTGTTCGAGATAACCGAACGATCGCATGACTCTCTAAATGTTAAAGGTTAACACAAATGAAATATATACATTCCGCAAATACGAGTGCTCCATACTTTATATTTGTCAATGATATCCGAATTAAATTCCACGTTTTAATTTCACCATTTCCACTGTATTTCAATACATATTTGCAGAAAACATTTTTACACTGCATCAAACGTGTAAAACTGGATTCTTGTTGAACCAACGTGATCCTATTGACGTTATCTCAACAATGCGCGCACTTCAGTGCGATCATTGTTGAATTTTGACGTCCACGATACTACGAGATACAGACGTCTATATATAGATATATAAATACGAGATATATAAACATTAATCGAAATTAATTTAAACACGCGTTTGTTGACGTCATGAATTCTGGCTAAAAGAAATTAATGTTGAGAAGTAAAATTCGACTTTGTCCCCTTCTACATAGTCTTGAAAGAGACTTATTAATTGTAGCCAACTTCTCTCAATTGCATTTTAGCTAATTTCAACCAGCTCTCGTGATCAAAGTGACAAAAATTATAATCAACCTTATTTAATGTTCACTTTACGGCTTTACAAATGCGTTTTCGTGAAAGTTACGCCTTTTGTTCGGCTTCTGACACCTGTCGATCGTGTAATCGTCAGCTTTCAACGATCGCGCTGATCAAGCGTGTCGATACGATTTCGGTTCGATAGCTCGCAGAGCGCAATCGAATCTCGCGCGGGTCCATGCCAGCTCATCGTTCCAGAAGGAACGCGAGCGAGAGACGTTGTCGTCGCGCGACAGCTGATCATCGGCTGCCCACTTACCACGAAGAACAGGTTGAAAGCGAACATCAAGTACTTGATGGTCTTCGGCGCCAGACTCAGCTGCGTCGTCGCCATTGCCGGAGAACTTGTCGGTTATGATTTACGCACACGCGGCTCTCTCTCTCTTTCTCTCTTTCCCTTTCTCTCTCACGCGGAACTTTTCACGCGGGACAGTACGGAATCTGCTCTCAAGGGCGAGTCGCGAGCGATACTGCGCGGCTCCGGAGCAACGAAAAACGCGGCGAAAAAAGGCCCCTTGACGCGAGAACACGCGTTCCGACGAGTGGCGCCGATGTGCATGTGCCGAGAGCGGGATCATACACGTATGCGATACCACGCACAACACACACACACACACTCACCTTCTCGGCCGCGTGCGTGCGCGCGCGCGTGTGTATGTATGCGTGCGTGCGTATCAGCGCGGGAGACCGGTCGAAATCTCGCTCCAACGGCAGCAATTTGTTCCGAAATACATATTACGACGTGGTGGACGGCGATCGAGGTGTGTTGGTGCGGGGTATATGTACGTGCACACCTGTCGCCCGATCCGCCGCGCCGCGCGATCGAGGTTACGAAACTCGGGAGATTTCTCGACGATTTTTTTGCCGGAATGTACAGAGCGTTTCGCAACACACGGTTATTCATGCGCACGCCGATAAACGCCCGTCGAAAACAATTCCGGAGGATCGAGGCGTGAGTGAGGTCTGATTAAATAAAAAAGATATCGACTTGACGAGAGTTGTTGTCTTATCTCGAAAACGCAAACAGACGGGACAATCTAATTTCTCGATTAATTTCAGGTGGAATTTAGTTCGATAACGGATGCACTTCACGAATCGACAAATATATTATAGATAAACTAACGTTCAATTAAACGTTGGACGGGAGAGAAGAGGGGAAGAGTTTCATTGTCAGTTCCAATGCATCCCGTGCGCCAAATGCGCCGGATAAGATACGACTCGGCGCGGCGCGAATAAATACCGTTACGAGCTGAAATACACTGTTTAAGAATTAAAGAAATTTAAACCAATGCCTTGAGTTAAATAACATAACATTTTATAATTTTTTACTGTTATGTGTGTCGAAATTTATTGTTTTCACACAAAATAGTATATTATTTTAACTCTATATTGGTTTAGATAAATTAACGATATATATTGAATAGGAGCAGTGGCAACCTACATATGAATAGTTAAAAATAACTCAAATTGAATATAATATTTGACATTACGAATTTAACAATGCAATAAGCTTCTAATGAACAATATTTTTACATTCAAGTTTCAAATCTTTCAGCAGCAAGCTCTCTCTCTCTTCGAACGGAACTTTACTATTAAATATTAGAGGGTTAAATTTAAACTAATATGTTGATTAAATAACATTTTGTTATTTTTAACTATCATGTGTATCGAAACACAAAGCAGTTATTTTAACTCCATTGGTTTAGTTAAATTAGCGACATATATCGAGTAGGAGCAGTAGTGACCTACAGGAATAATTAAAAATGAGTCAAATTGAGTGTAATTTGATATACAAATTTTACAATGTACTAGATTACACCGCGCTATTTTATATTCCATTTTAGAGTCGTTTGCATTTACCTAGATTTTAAAATTGACTCGTAAACATGTTTACGACTCTCCGTATCTTGACAAACTGTTCCCGGAAGAATAAATTTTTAGACGAAACTTTGCGAAGATTAATAACTCCGAACTGTGGTTTGTTTCCGTTTTGATGCGTTCGTTTACATGCGCGTCTCCCGTGACGCAAAAGGCTCAGGGAAATCCGCTCGCGGAAACTTGATAAACGTGGTATCACACGATACCGCGACGACGGCCTCCGTGACGGCCTGGGTTCGGCCACGTCGTTAGTTATAGACCGTAATTGAGACCATTGAGGCGTAGAATATGGAGCAGATCCTCTAACGTAGCTAATATAATATTCAATAACCGAGTGCTCAAGGGTAACACTTGACACATATCTGACCGCGCGTCCCCGTACGCGGAGTTATTACCCGTCGCATGATCGGTTAATAATGCCGCGATCAATCTGTGACACAAATATCCGTTTATATCGTCTAGCCGGCTGCCCTTCCACGCGGCAAAAGCGGGGCAAAATCGGGCTTAGATACGTGCGTACGAACGCGTAAGTACCGGTCCCGTGACGCATATTGTTTCGTTCTAGAAGCTGAAACCGAACAATGTGCGGCTGTTGAAACGGAACGTTGACGATTGTTGCGACCTGGCGCGAAGATAATGAGCTATTTTTATCTACCCTTGTGTTATTCGCCCGGCGAGATGTTTACAATACATGCTTTGAAGTTTAATCAGCCAATTTTTAACAAGTTTCTTCTCCTCGCTTTTATCGTTACGTTAGGAATATTATATTAGAGAGAATTTAAAAATATCGTATTGGAAGTCGAGTATATAATTATATGTATAGTATACATATATGATAGAATAATAGTACATGACTTTTTTTGGTTGAATTCAACCTCAGCGTTGAAGCCTAAACAATCCATATTGTTATCGAAACATGGCGCGACGGAAATGTTTTTCGGGGATTCTTGACGTTGGGATTCGAAAAATTATAGCGCAATAAGAATGTGAGGTAATTAAAATTAAGAAAGACAAGATTTTATGAAGAAATAAATTCAGCGATAACAGTTAAACGAGAAATCAGTCTCGAAATAATATGCAATATGAGTATATAAGCATATTTGAACTGAATGTGTGTATAAGCATTTTTACAACTAACAATATTAAAATTTTATAGTAATTTTAGTTGTCGCATTTTTTCCCAACAAGTTTTAGTCGACATAACGCAGCAAGTAAATGTTCCATAACTCTCCTGTCTATAATAAACGTTTTCCTCGTTAATGAAATATCCCTCAACATTCCTGAAAAAAGCATTGGGCACTCGACACATATACTGCTCACGTTTCGCACGAGCAAACTTTATTAAATTCGCACGATCGCCTTTCGCCTGGGCGCGGCTTTGTTTTGGACGCCGTCGTACATTGTTAAATATTAAAGGATGAAATTTAAACCAATACCTTGAATCAAACAACAGTTTGCTATTTTTAACTATCATATGTGCCAAAATTATCTTAATCCATTATTTTAACTCCATTGGTTTAAATTAACATTGTTTTAGTTAAATTAATGATTGAGTAGAAGCAGTGGCGATTTATATAGGAACTAATGATAAAAAATGACTTAAATTGAGTATAATAATCTGACACTATAACTTTAACCCTCCGAGAACACACCTATTTTTTCATTCACGGAGAACACTCTGGATCAATCTGACCCTACACACACTTTGATCGTCCACCATTTTAAATTGACGAGTGCAATCAACTTGAAAAAATTTCCAGATGTACTTGGAACATTGTTAAATCAATTGATATAAATAAAAAGTGCCGTTGGAATTATTTACATATTTTTAAAAATTCAAAAAAAAAATTATTTTCTTGAAAAAAACTTTTTAATTTTTGAGTGTTTTTTTTTTAAACGTAATTTACGAACAAAATTTTATCTTTTTTATTAAAAAAAAACGGTCAAATTGACCCGATATGTTCTCGGAGAGTTAATAGTGTAATGCTCCAGGTTTGATCGGCCGGCAGAAATTGCATCAATTTTGATTTCTCTCTCTCTCTCTCTCTCTCTCTCTCTCTCTCTCTCTCTGTGTATACTAATTACATGTAGAGCTTTCGCAGCCTTCGCGGACAAGAGGCGGAGAAGCGGTTCGCGATTGGATTGCTCCTCCACTTCTCCCACGTCCTGCGAAGGGTTGTCTTGTCTATGTCGTGCTTCGGAGTGCTTCGACGAGGCCGTGTCCCTGAGGCAGTGCTCCGAGCACGCATGCTCCAGCCCCGCGCGCATTTTATATTCATGTATATTTAGCCGCTGGCCGAGGGTTGTGTACGGTCTGACGTGGCCGACATCGCCGGAGAACTCTCCCCGTTCGTAGCGTGTGCCGCATGTCGCGTACGCCCGTTGCGCGCGGTCGCACGCGTTCACGCAAGAATTTAACGCGTAACGCGTAAGCCTATAGCTCTCGCTCTCGCGGGAGCGAGCGCGAAAGCGAAATTCGCAAGGGCGACCGATTTCACATCCAATTTACGCTACTTGCGCTACGCTATTATTGTATCCCGCTGCATTGAGAACGCGCGCAACTCATCTCCATCCCGCTCCACGCTCTGCCTTCATTTTGCAATTCATTCGTCTGTTAGGATTGTCCCGTTAAGAGCGAATGACTGACCGCCGATTTCATTATTCCGCGCCTCTTTCTCTCTTTCTCGACTGGTTGCATTGAATCGTTCAGATTATGAAATTAGCGGGAAACATAATTATTGCGACTGCATATATTACGGTTCTATATCACAATTCCGTTCTTTTTTATAAGTAATGAGTATAAGTTATCGATGCGCGTAAGTAGTTATTGTTACGTATGAAATTGTTGCGCCGCAATTAAATTGCTGTATGTATTTTTACACGCGCGTGAGGTGTCCCTGATGTGGCAAGCAAAGTCCCTCAAGCATTTAATATAAACATTACATTGTGCACAGACATTGTTATATTTAGAAAATCGATAAACACATTTAGGATAAATGTCAAGACCAATTCTCGCGCCACGCGATGGGGTGGCTAATGCAGAAGCATTTTAATGAGAATATAATGTATCGAGTAAGCGAATTATTGAATGAGGAGTAACGCGTATAGCTGGGTCCGTCGTTTCTTACATATCCCACTTGAATACACGTACGTCAAGTATATCTATTTTTTTCTTCTCTTTACAGCGCGCAGAAAACATCTCAGTCTCGTCTCAGGTGTCATTAATATGCTACCGAGAAACCCCGCGGGAGGAGGACTGCGTGGACGGAATTGCGACGTAATTTCACCGAGATGAGGTCTATTCTCTTATTCTGTCGGAGAACAGTCCTCTCTCGCATTACGCTCCCCGTCGGAGTCGTAGACCTGAAGAAACCCTCGCGTGTGTATATTAATAGACACCGACAGAGAGAACGGTATTGAGGCATATCAACATCGTAATTCACGACGTGGGCGTCGCGAGAGTCTCCGTTCGTTGCACTACCTCTCTTTTCGTGCTGACACCGCGCTCGTTCCTCTCCGCGTTCCGGGCGACTTCGACCAAACAATATCGAACGGAACGATTTCGAGGTGAACTCCGTCGTGCGACGACGGTCACTCGCGAATGCTATCCATGTCGAAGAACGGAGAAATGTTTATGATTACTTTCTTTTTTTACAGTAATGTGCAGTAATGTCGGTGTTGCGATAGAAATTGCAGCGTTGTTTGAAATCAGTACGACGAGGTGACAATCGGGAAGTTGCTGATGCTGAAAGCTAAATAGCTGTTATTTTGTAACGAATGGATAGAACGAAATGAGTTTTAAACACTACGCTGTAAAAGAAATCTGTCATTTTTTTTCAGCATGTACATGCAAAGAAGTGTACATTACATTTGTGAATATGTAAAAATAATAAACACTGTAGAGAAGCCAGAAACTCGGCCAGAAACTTAGCGATGTGTTCCGAGGATCTTGACCATTTCTATGAAAGGGATTTTTCTGGAATTCTTCAAAAGTTATTAATGCTATAATTTACATTTATTAACGTTGGAAAATGTATTACATATAGTTTTAAAAGCGTGTCAATTATTGCAGATAATGTCATTTTGGAAACATACGTCGCTACACCATGAAACCGGTCGAATTATTTATTACATTTTGATCCTCTTTCTATAATATTTATTCCTGCAAGTTGATATATCCTGCAAATTGACGTATATCCTCTTCTCATGTTCTAATAAAAATGACAGATCTTTTCTGAACAGTGTAGTGTTTAATTCATTTCATTCTGACCATTTATTATAAAATAACAGCTATTTTAGTTTCAGGAATTTCCCAATTGCCATCCTGTACGATTCAACTATTGAACATAATTATTTTACAAATTTTAACGTTTTGAGATTCGCGGACACTTCTACCTCGCAATCTTCGGGCCTGCTGTATGACCAATTTCAGACTCCTTCGTCGGTCGATGTAAACTCAATTGCTGCGTTCCGAAACTGAACGTACTGTAAAGTATCGAAAATCTATAGTTCACGTTGCGTACACTATAGATTTTCAGTACTGTCGGTACATTTCGGGACACACCCAATATTGGCGTCGGATCACCGTATCCGAATAACGAGAAGTCAGAACCGGAAGTTAGCCCTGTCGCACAGCTGAAAGTACTGACAGCATTGAAATTATTGAATATTACAATACTGAAAATCTATAGTTCACATCGCGTATGCCAGTAGATTTTCAATGCTGCCGGTACATTTCGGGACACACCCAGTATCGTCGTCTCCGATCAACGCAGAAGTCGGATGTTGTTTGCGGTGCAGGTGGAGTTACCATATAAAATTTTCAAAACTAGAATTTATAGGCCCGGACATTTCGCTTGCAGCCCCGGACACATATAAAAACGCGAATAAGTTAGCAAATAAGTTGTAATGATAAACAAATAATTATTTTACATCTCTTTTTAGTAGTACGTAGAATAAAATGAATAAAGTAAACATGTTTTTAATTTAAAAGAAGTTTTATTATTAAGTACCTATCTACTTTACTGTATGTGCTATCGTCAGTGGTATTTAGAAAATATCAATAAAATAACAAATATATTAAAGAACCAAATTAGCAAAAAAAAAAGTTTTTTCTCATGGTTTTACTTTTACACATTAACAACATAAATCAGTCTTAAAATCTAGATAGGTAAACATTTTAATCGAGACTTTGATAAATAATCTTTGACAGCAACCATAAAATCGTATACCTCAAATTATCATCTTAAACTGCACACTAATGTTACAATTTGTAACTTACAAACTGTGATTAAATATAAAAAGCAAAATATTCAGGAATTTTTAAAAACTCTGGACATTCATAAAAAGGAGAACGGATAGCAGGCTAGTTGCAGGGCCGAAAATGAAAAGGATGTACAGTCGAGTCGTGACGGAAGACTGGAAAGACACGATGAGTTTCAGGTGCGACTGCGTGCAAATTTTGTTATTCGCGTTCGACCGAGATTCGATTTAGTCCTCCGTCCTGCCGGGAATCGAGGACGGAGAGGGATTGCACACGCGTAATGCGAGTACGCGGTTTGTGCGGGCCGAATCGTCGATCGCGGCATATAGGCTCGCCATGACACCATCCGCCACCCGAAGTGCAGCGTCGTCGTCGTGTCGCGGTCGTGTCGCCTTGCGTTGCGTTGCGTCGCGTTGCGTTGCGTTGGATGTGGAGGTGTGCACGCACAGGGTCGTATAGCATTCGGGCGACGCGACACGTTCGCGCCGCGCGGCCATCGATCATCGATGAGCGAACGTGACGGACGAACGCTCTCACACGCCACGAGAGATGAATAATAATCACGAGAAACCGAGACAAGTTTACCTTTGTTATATAAGTGGGTGGAGGCAAGGAGATCGAGATGGAGTGAAATATACGCCCAGAGGATTCTTGACTATGATAATAAACGCCTACATGTAGCGCTTATTATAGCATCAATTGTAACAATAGATGCTAGGAGCGTAAACTCCTTCGTGGCTTTATTTTATTAAAATTCCAAAAGCCAGCCATCGCTGTTAAATAATGCCCGGCTACGTTCCGCTACGATTGGCTTTAACAGAGTAGATATAAAAAGAAACACGCGCGATGTGCGCATACATTAGCTTAGCACTTAGCAGGTCAATAAGTGATAATTCAGTTTTTTATAATAAAATTATAAATTAATTATAACTATAAATTAAATTATAATTATATGTAAATAAGATTATAATCACAAATTAAAAAATTTTATAATAAAATAAAACGTTAAAATTATGGAGATTCTATTTCAATTGCCTTTTCTTGCGAATTCTCCTCATATCAATTAACTCATCCCAAACACAAAGCAGTCACCGCGCCTCGTCCCGGGAAAGGTTACGGCCCTGGCGGGGCGGTTGCGCGCGCATCGCGAGTGTATACCGCGCAACAACAAAAATACATTGTCCGGTGCATTTGACGGCGAACAGTCGACGCGCGAGCATCCCGGTCCCGTGCAGTTCGGGTCGTTGACGTACGGAGGAGAGGCGAAAGAGAGAAAGAGAAAGAGAGAGAAGGGAGGCGAGTCAGGCGAGTCGCAGACGAAGACAAGAACGGAAAACGGGCAAGGCGCCAGCATATTTTCCACTTCCTCGTGCGGCAGCGAGAAGCAGCGTATAAATTCCTATTTCTCTCTCTCGCGCGTGCAAACGTCGCGGAATCAGTGAATTCACGAATCTCGTCGGTACATATTAGTGAGAGTGTCGAAAATGGTGTCCGGCGGCATGACTTGCGTCAAGTACCTGCTGTTCCTCTTCAACCTGATATTCGCGGTGAGTAACGGCCGCGGAGAGACGGCTCTAACGGTGCACAGGCCACGATTGGGACTCTCCGGGACGCGAAAAAGGAGAACGATATATTAACACCGACGCGCGGACGCTCGCCGTTCCGCTATTCTCGGCGTCGCGTCGCCTGGCGTCGCGCGCTGGGCGGGCGCGGGCGCTTTGTTGTATATCGGTCAGGCCTCCGGAGCGGAGCATCTGGGGATCGCCGCCAATCTCGACACGCTTCGCCTGCCCGACATCAAAGTTCGGCGTCACGTCGCCGAACCGGCTGCTGCCCGCCGTTCGCGTTCGCGTGCTACCGAACGATGAATCATCCGGCGCCGCGCGGCCGCTTCCCGTACGAATTATACGGGACGTAGAGTAACTTCTGTTGCGAGTCGCGTTTTCTCGAAGACGCGCCCGACTTAATTGATGTCGGGATAACTCGGGTTGACGATGACGACGGGGTTGGTCTCTCCGCGTCTCCACGAATTTGACGATATTTAGGTGCTTTCCATTTACATCAAAACTCAGATAATTTTCACTTGTGACGTCGTTCTATCCTTTTTGGCAATTAATGAATAATAAAGACAGAATGACATCACAAGTAAGAATTATCTGAGTTGATGTAAATGGAAAGCAACTATTTTCAACGTGTTTGCCCCGTTCTTTACTTCGATTGTGGATTCGAGCGACCGACACGGCAGATTCTCAGATTATTTTGTTATCGGATGTAATATCCGAATGCTATAGATGGTCGTCGATTTTATTGTTAACGCGTGTCGCGCGCGTTTCTTACGGTTACGTCGACACGAGGCAATCTTGGGGCGTATTGGATCGATATTACGCACGGCTCGATGGCGAGAAGGCTCTCGCGACTCTCCTCTCGGGATCCTTTCTATCCGTCATTCCGTTAGGTTTTTAGAAAAATTCTCTACCAATATTGAGAGACGCGCGTATACTCCGTCCAATGTCTCGACAATCTAATGACAATAACAAATCGAATCGATATTGCATGGCGTGACCGAAACCGTGTAGCGCGTTTCTGAATAAATGATGTAAATACGGAGGGTATTCATTTCGAGGGAAACTTCGTGGTGTGCTTATGCTCCAGAACCTCGGGAGCGTAAGCGTTATGGATGAAGCGATCGATACCCCGCCCCCACCCTCCTTTCACGTTTAACGTAATCTAGAGTTCACTCGTTCAACATAGTCGTGTGTGTGTGTGTGCGTGTGGACGCGAGCGCGCGCGCGCGACACCATTACGTATAAAACTTGTAATATGTGTAAAATCGCGTAAAAAATTCAAGGCCGAAATTCCAGATACGGCGCAATTGAATCTATCTAACGAAGTATCGTTCTTTATCTAATAATATTTTTATCCAATCAACTTTCTTTCATCTAACGGCATTAATGTATAGCCAGAGTTATCTTCCGCAGGAATACAAAGAAAGGAAGAAAAATAGCGATTGTTCAACTGAAAGAGAGATATCGGATACCGGCAAACGTGATACATAAAATTCACTCGGATTAGGACCGGTTTTTATCACCCTCGTGATGATTGTGACAAAGGGAAGGTGTTAATCACGTTGACGGAAGACGGAAGAGTTTATTTAAAGACACCTGGGCGCCGATACAGAACTACCGAAAGCCATCGCGGTTAAGTCCCAGGAGAGACTCCGCGCGCATAAAGCACCGTCGTCGCCCGTGCGGACGGACGGTCGGAAGGATCTAGGACACAAAAACAACCCAGGCAAAGGACGGCAGGGCGGGGTGTCTGTCGCGCGTCCCTTATTGTAACGCTTAATGATCCGTCCAGCGTGAAATGCCAGCGCAGCGACCACCACAGTTTATACACGGAGCGTGCCGGAGGAAGTACGGAGAGCTCCGACGGCCGTGGCTTTGTTCCCCGCGATAATCCAATTTCGGTATCCTCTTCTAGCGAGGGGACGCCGCGCCGCGTTCCTCACCTTTTCATCGAACATATATATGCATTCGACATCCTCAGACCCTATGGAATTTCTAACTCCAGGTAGAATCCGACACCCGAGCTGAATGACGAAGGAATTAATTTACGAGAGCGGCTCTCTTTCAACGACATCCTTTTACGAAGACGGGGCTAGACTTTAAATCTTTCACAGGGGAGACGGCGTGTATACGCGGGGTCGCGTTCTACAATTCGCTTTCTAGGACAGCCCAGATCGTATGGATCGTCACGCGTTGGGCGCGTCCTCGTTGCTGAAACTTTTCAATAGATTCATACATAAAGTTCGCCGTGGTAGAGTCACCTGTTAGCGTACTACGGCGTACGGGTCTCCGACGGGCTGTCCGTCCAGGCGTCGTTCGAGGGCGAGCGAATCGACCGGTCTCGTCGGTCGGGTTCGGTTTCGCTGCTTCGAAGGCCTACTACGGGCCGCGTGTAAGCGAACGTAGGTGAGCCGTAGGTGAAAGACACGTAGGTAACCACATAGGCAAGGGAGAGAGGTCTATAATCTTCGTCGGGACGGCGACGGAGCGACGTAGCCTTCCTACGACGCGATGTCTGGCGGTCTCTCTCTCTCTCGCATGCGCGTGCCTTTTTTCTTTCTCCCCTCGGCCGCGTAGAACGTCGGCAGCCGTGCGTTGGAGAGATGTCTTTATTTAGACAGATCTAGCAACGGTAACGGGCGCCGCCGACCCGGCCGACCAATTTCTCTTGGGCTTCGGTAGAGCCCGATCTCTTCTGCAACGACGCGAGAAAGCGCTCCGGAATTTCCGGAAAGTTACGCCCCTGGGTTTGTGTCAACAGCTCGGAATATAATTAAATGATAAACGAGCTCGACACGATGTCCTTTTCCGCGCACGTAGGTGTCATCTTATCTGTAACGTGATGAAGAATCATCAAACTTAGAAGGCCCGGCTTATGCAAACCGGTCTCTCCTACGCCAAAAACTTTTGCACGGAGTGTTATTGTTGATACTCCTGATTGTGCTGGTCGACCGCGCTTTTTCCTCGGCGGTTTTCTCGACACAAAGTTGACGACAAAGTTGTAAATGTTACCTTTCAATTATCATACAACAATGAATTTCTTATGCTAGGAGTTTCTCGGTAAAGCCGCCGCTTTCGTAATCTACCCGCGAGAGTCGTTCTCGCGCGGTTATATCTCGCGCTGAAAGTGACTCGGCGTAATTATAACAGTTTTATGCGCTTCCCGTTGGCAAACAATGCGGCTCTTACGCGATCATGCTTTCCACTTAGAGCTGTTAGCACGGAAGAAAAGTATTGAATGTCTGTCCTAATAACTCCAAGTGTCGGTCGCTCCTCATCTCTGAACATTGCAGGAAGCAGAAAAATGTTTTTCTAGCAATACCAAGTTTAACGAGCGCACTAAAGTTTTCGTTAATTATGTATTTACGAAATAATATGGGCAGGTATATGTTTCTCAAATATCGTATCGTCGGTGTTGTAACAATGTAATAATTCTAATTAAAGATTTCACTTCATGGAAGCGCGTTTTGTGAAAGTAAGCGCTAATCTAGCACGCCAAAAAAAAGATACAATTTAAATTCGTAATGCACGTATAAGAAACTGGAATAAAAAATAAAGCATGTTTTTCGTAACTTTTTAAAAATTAGTTATTCCGCTAATTTTTCCTTTCTCCGATTTAAAAATCATATATATAAATGCAAATTGTAAGTTTTTATTTGAAGAGAATATCATAATTTTTGATAAAACGCGAAATCATAAAAATATAGAACTACTTGTAATAATGCATAACAAATAACTTTGGAATAATAGCTAAATGAATATTTATCATACAAGATAATATGAATACATAATTAATTATAAATAAAATAATAAAAAGACTAACGGTAAAAATATTTTATGTATTATTTCAGATCACCGGCATCGTATTTATTTCGGTGGGCGGAGTGATTATGGTTGTTTACAGCGGGTACAGCAACTTTCTGGATACTTGGTTCTTTGCAGCCCCGCTCTTAATGATAATAGTCGGTATCGTAGTCTTCCTTGTATCATTCTTTGGATGCTGCGGAGCTGTAAAGGAGAATCATTGCATGATAATAACGGTATGGTTTTGAAAAGATTATTATAAATAACTATATTAATTAAATTTACCTCTTTTTCCCATAACAATAACGTGAGATTTTGTCTTATCTCTTTAATAAATATCTTTTATTATTATATATGACGTAGCAAAAAAATTTTTTTAAAGTATAATTGAATCGAAAAGCCTGTATTTTGTACAAGAATTTGCTAAGGACACAATATGTCCTGTATATTATTCCTGTATATTATACCTGTGCATTAATTTTGATCTATCATAGTTCTCGGTCCTGCTGCTGATGATATTTGCTCTGGAATTGGGCGCCGGAATCACAGGTTACATGATGAGAGGAGAAGTTGCTAATATGTTAGAAAACCGTCTGAACGGTACTTTGCGACAGTATGAGATTAATCCGGATATTCGTCGTTCATGGGACATCATGCAGCATGATGTGAGTTCACTAAATGATTTGTACATAGATGCCATTACAACCATACATTTAGATCTTTATTCATTGTTGTAAAAAAGAATATTTTTTATATTATTGCGTAAAAAGAAAGTCCTCACTAGCTAGATAACTTAATTGTAAGCCGTTAATAGAATTTATATTTACCTGAAAATTAAAATATGATTATAGTTACAATGCTGCGGTATGAATAGCCCTGCAGACTGGCCCCGTATTGGTTTCCGTGATAATACCGTTCCTGATTCCTGCTGCAAAGAGTTTCCTGCTCAGAGCCGATGCGATTTGAATTCGATTCACGTGTACGGTGACGGCTGCATGTTGAAACTGAAATATGCTATAGAAAATAACGCTTTGATCCTGGGAGGCGTGGGCATAGGGGTAGCCCTCATACAAGTAAGTTCTAATTCAAACTGTCATTTTTACATTATATTGAAGCTGTATTAAAATACTTGTGATTTAGAGATTCGAGCAACTATCGTATTTATTGATAAAAGAGAAAAAAAATTTATTACAATGTTATTTCTATAAATAACATTAAATACATAATATTCCGATGTACATACTAGTTAGTAACAGTAACGAATAAAGGATAAAGCTTAGCTATCCGGAAAAATTGTAAAACAATACATTCTTCTCTTTTTTTTCAGTTGATTGGAGTAGTCTTTGCGTGCTGTCTGGCTCGCTCAATTCGCCGCGAGTATGAGACTGTGTAAGCTGATAGACACAAATTTTCATTGCAACAAGCCTAAAATGCACTTGTATAAAACCTGATCTATTACACAAGCTGTCACTATTTTTTTCCCTTATTTCGTTACCATTAACCATGCACAATTATAAAAAAAATTTCTTTCTTTTATTGCTTCTATTCTTAACACATTGCAAAGATGCCGTTATAATTATTTTTCGTCAAAGAGTGCGTGATAGGTCAAAAACGATTTAAAGATCTCCAAAGAATATCACTGCTATTTTGGTACCTGGGCCTTATCTATCAGGCATAAAATATCACACACGTATGTTTTGTATGTTTTTACAATAGGCTCTCGAACAACTTTGTATATTAATAATAACAGAGTATCTGTTACTCTCGGAGATCATACATTTTTTTATAAATGTATATCTAATTTATTCAGTGTCATTGTGATACTGTTATAGTTGAGCCACGATAACCATACATCGATAACAAAGTTATATAAAATATAAATCACTATAAAATGCGCTAAAAGCTTCTTTTTGTTTAATGTCTGCTTCACGTGAATAATTGTTTAGCTTATTAGCAAAAGTGTATTTTTGTCGTTTCTCTATATTTTTGCTTCATAATATTTCGCATGATGTAGTGCATATTGATATTGTTGTCGAGGCTCTGCTATAATATTCAGCAGTATCATCTTCAAGTTTTAAGAGCATTCATATCTCTTAAGACTTCATTTTGCTTTCGAATCGATATATACTATTATGAGAGTATATTCAAGTATGTTTCCAGAAAATACACACAGCACACAAATAAGTAATCGTAAATACTAAATGTATGAATTTTTGCAATTATATTTATATATTATTATTATGTGTTTAACAAATAAGATTTATGATGTGAGAAAAGCAAGTAATTTAAATAGCTCAAGATGCAAAATGAAGTACTAAGAGACATGAATATCTTCTCAGCATTAACCCAATGGTGTATGATAAAGGGCATTTCCTTTATTGCATGTTATATAATCCACTCAAAGAGAAAATTATACTTTAACCAGTTAATAGGATATACTATATTTGTGAACTGCAAAGAAACTGTGATTGAAAGTAATATGTGTCAATGCGCAATTTGTTTTTTTCTTTTGGTATTTACTTTTACTTTGTAACTAAATGATACTCTTCAGATTAATGAAAAATTTCGGTATTTAATATTAATTGAAAGACACAAAAAGAAGTGTTAGCCTCAATTTGCAATTGCATGTTAACTATCACGTATATGTTGCCGTGCGCGTGCTGTGCGTTTAATATAAACAAGAAACACACTATATACCTAACATTAAGATATTTTATTGTTTACCACAATGTAAAGTTTACATAGTGTTACAATCATGAAAAATGTCTTACGAGATGTATAAGTGTATAGAAATAGATGAAACGTAATAGTTGTTCATGTTATATATGAAAAATATAGTAAAGCGTGATTCATAACAAAATTATTTCAACAAGATGACTCAGTTAAATAGCAATAGAATTGCTTCAACTTGATATTATAAAGTGTCGTTTCAAGTCCAGTGTTGGCAATAATACTTGTTATTGAAATATACATTTTAATAGTAATTCACACAGAAACTGTGAAGTGTTATCTTTTGTTTTTCGTTGTTTGTACTATATATATACAAAATTATATTGCTTAATATGCCGTAAAACTAGATGTTTTTTTTCTAATATTTTATGTTCATACCTAGTGATTTAATATTTTTACTTACAGCGAAACCACAGCACACTGATCTGCCATCAATTAGGAGGCATTTTTCATAATATTGTTCATCATACATTGATTAATAAATACTTGTAGATTCATTACGACCGTAATCATTCTTATTGTGCTTACAAATATATACTCAAAGAGGAATGATGTCACAAGTATTTAATGTACAGCGATACCTTAAGTTAGCGATGTTTTGGTATATATGTATGTAATTAAAACATGTGAAATTACATACTTTTAAAGAGAATGCAAACTAGCATCTCTCTTCATTTCGCTTTTTCTTATAAAATAAAAAAAAAAGAAACGGAATAGCAATATGCATTGAATATTAACATATCCTGTTATAAATTTAACTGCCAATATCTGCCAAAAATATATGTCACATGCAATATAAAAGCAAAAGGGAAAGAGAACAACTAGTCGAAAATATATACGATCCCGTTTACAGAAATTACCAACGGAACGTTGATTAATTTTGGCACACGCATATGACAGGTGCCTGTTAAATTATGTGCCATGATGTAACGTCTGCTCTATTTTTTCATGTGATACGTTTATACGAAGTTTGGTAATCTTTTGCGAATTATATATACAATCTGTATCATTGTAGGAAATAGCATTCAATGTAGCCATCATTCCTCTTAGTTTTTTGCCAGATTTAAACGAAAGACAAAAAAAGAATTTCTGCATAATCTTCCTCGGAGTGCAGAATGGACAAATTGTGTAACGGTTAATTGCAAAGCAAACCTGTGTTCTGATAATTTAATATTACCATAAAATAGTATGTATTATATTTGAGTATATGCAGTCTTGGCATCTGTTTTTAATGCCTCCTCATCTATTTCTCTCTCGACAAAAAAAATACAGTCTCTAATACTTATAATATATACGATGTTGTAGTAATCTTGTATTAAATTTATAATGATTTTCTGTGTTCTACGAACAAAAAAAAAAAGGCAGTGTACTCTTATTCGTAATCGACGGTGCCCCGTGAAATATATATACGTATGCGTGTATATATAGTGTCATTATGTAATATCAGATGTACACAAAAATTCTGTACATTATTGTACCAATGATGTAACAAAAAATTAGCGCATCTTAACATCTAGCTCGATTTAAATGGAGTATCAAATGGAAGCTAGCTCTATTCTGTCAATAATTTAACTTGTAATGCCAGTGAACTCTGATATTGATTCTCTTGCGCTTCATTGTATTATAATGCTATTGACAGTCTATCGCGGCAAAAACATTTGTGCATGTTTAGCGCTAAGTTCATTCATATTTGGGACCAAAGCAAAAGGATTAACATTATTTTTTACCGAGTAACAAGTTATTTCTGAAAAGAAATAAATGCTTCAGAACAATTATGTGATACATTAAAACTATGAATAGAACCTTTCTTGAACCTTTATTCATAGGATTCCATTTTCCAGTATTCAGAAAAAGCTTTCGATATAATATTGGAAAAGGAATTAAATGAGAATGAATATAAAACTACTTATTCATTTGCTTCCATTCAAAGGAGAAACATTTTTTGTAAATGCAACTTAAAATTGGATGCCATTGAATAACATTATGTGCGTTTAAGTACACCGAAAATGTACAGTATTCTTTTTAGATTTATACGTAACAAATGAAAGGGGAAAAAAGTTAGAAATTTCACTGCGTCTTGTCGATTTCACGAATTCAAGTACCACGATTCAAAATGAATTATGTAAGTTTCTGTAGTCTTGTGTATACAAATGCATGGAAATTTATAACATTCCTTTTAGACATATATACCGAACGTTATTAGAACGTGTATATGTCTGAAAAAATGGATAACGTATTTATTGCAAATAATTTATATGTAAGAACAAAGAGTATTGATATATTTACTATTTTACAATAATGTTGAAATAATTTAAATTTATCATCGGCACACACACACAGACACACGTACACAGTGGCAAATGCACAAGATCTCAGAAATAAACATGAACGTCCGTAGGATAAACCATAATTGCAGGAACATAGAAATAATAGCTATGAGATATTAAAGTGTGCCTAACATAGTAACGTTTATGTTATAAGTTAATAGAGATTAGAAAGCATTTCAATGATATTAATCTATCAATCATGCGTAATGTAGCTTTGAAACTAGCACTTGTCCAAAACGTTTGCTCCTTTTGATTATATAAAATCATCTGTTTTGTCAGAGATTTTAATTGAAAATTTTAGACTCTGTATGTATTAATTGTACCAGGCAACGCAAAAGACTGACGAAGATTATTGTAATCAGTATTAACTAACATTGGTATTTTACATACAATATATACATATTATATATATTATATATATATACACATACACACACACATACAAACACACACGCACACACACACACACACACACACACACGTATACACAAATGACTTTGTACTAAATTCTATTTTGGCTGCTTATGTTACTTTTATTATAAACGTAAATTATTAGTCAGTATCGTTAAAGTGATACAAATGTAATTTCGTTATTACAATATAACTAATTTACGGCATTTTAGGAGCCAACATGTCCTTAGCACATCATATTCATCTAGCTTTTATGTATACTAATAAATTTAATGACACTAACAAGTAGTGTTTTCAATCAAAATCCTTCCCATTTTTCTGAACCTTTACAAATTTGATCTAAATTTAAACTAAATCGTAGAATATAGTTAAAACGATTATTTTTAAGAAAATATAAGGAAAGGTAACAATAACAACTACCGAAGAGACCAGCATATAATAAATTGTATTTCATTCGTTATATTATTAATTAAAAGATTGTTTACCAATATATAAGACTGACCTGCGTACATTTGCTTTTTTGTTTTTGATATTAATACCTTTTATATGCGCAAATAAAAACAAAAGTGTTCATGGATCAACGGACATTGCGGCATATTATAATTTTAGATTATCAAAACCGTATGGCATAAATGTCACAATGGGTTTATCCTTGTTTTTCATACTTTTTCTTTAAAAGAGACTTTAATGCGCTTCAATTTTCAGATTGGTTTTAAAAGAGCTGCGAGATCCATTGTTTTGTTAATATTCTGATAATTTTCAAATGCACCCGGACATGTACATGTATTACCTTATGTATAATGATCTATTTACAATCCCGAGACGGGATTAAGACCTATCTTTTAATTCATAAAGATAAAAACTGCATTATACTGGCTTACAAAATATAAGAAGCCAAAGTTCGTCGACTAAATTAAGGTCCAAGAATATTCAATTTTTTGTCATTAGTAGGAACTCACGCGATTCGCATATTCTGCACATGCATTTCACGCAATATTTACATTCCTCGAATTTCGTGGCGAAAAGGATGTAAAGTGTCTACTTTACACAATAAACTGTACAATATCAGTGTTCGTTAAGCAAGCTTCTCCTCCTTCGCTTTCTTTTCTTTTTGCTTTAATTAATTACTATAATTACACTCACACTACCCGATATTTTTAAGCAACTATCTATATTTTAGAACAGATATGTACAAAGTGATTTTAATCACCTTGCTCGTCTAATTGTCACATGATATAAAAAATTATGAGAAATTATTTAGGAGACCTACATGTATACCTGACACATTGAAGATAATGAAAGCATGCTCGGATTTTAAATTTCGAGTATGCCACGAAATCGATATGCAAGTATCTCTTCAGATACAATAAAATATGAAAAGTTTAAGAACGCGGTGGATTGCACCAACATTGGTTAGCGCTTAATCGTTAATTTTCTTTTCCTACGTTAAAAACTAAAGCTACGATTTATTTAAAAAAAAAAAAGGCTAAAAAATTGCTAACCAGAATTAGTGAACCAGGATTATTGGTGCAATCACTAGGTAAAACATCAATTTACGCGTGTAGTTTAGACAGAATATAAATTCAGGTCAGAATTACAAATTTCTTGAATGTACCAGCATTTAAGTATGCAGTAAATAATATTTATTTACAGTTACAATATTTATTTTTGCGGGTGGGCCCAGACAATTTAATTATGTCTGCTAGCGCAAGCATGACGTCTGCTTCTCTCGTGCAGAACGTTACAATTACTGTATTATGAACACAAAATTGAATGCGGTAGTTTTGCAGTAGCTAAATTATAGTTCCATGCTGTTAGCCTTACATCTTGAGTTAGGCGTCACATGTGCGAACATAATAATTTAAATTTAAGACAATTCAATATAAAAATATGGGAGTTTAATTATGGAAAAATGGGCCTCTACACTTACGTTTTTATCGCATATAGATCTATTAATTACTTACAGTTTAGATTACCAATATTGTTCATGTTATCTCCTATTCTAAAAACATTAGCGGCATTGTGGGTGGTATTGTTTGTGAACAATACAATTCATTTAAATACTATCTCATTGTAACTTTTTAAGTGAAAAAACTCCTCTGTCTCGTTATGCCCTAGCACACTGTTTAAACACTTACACGCACATTCATCCGTCTTAGGCACATTACATACTCTACATAAAAGCACATCACAATCATGTTTGAGCTGATCTCAAACGGTCTTCGCTCACTTTATGTTTATCCGACCAACATGATCATAGATAAAGATGTGTACAGGCTACATATGAGACAAGTTGTATGAGAGCGGCAATGATCATAAGTTGGCATGAGACTAATAGGAGTTTAATACAAATTAAGAATATGCTCATGTAGCATAGCGTTTGGTCCAAAGCCGCGCTATGCGATCGTGTTCTTCTCTATTTTGTAGGTATTGCGTGGCTATACTACCTACCAGTGGATCAGCTGTAAGATAAAATTATGTGAAATCCACGTAATAATTATAATAATTATATAAAAGAAAATATACGGTATTTACAGAATGTTATCCCAAGAACGAGAAAGATACATTCCGATACATTAAATATTTACAATGTACATATCATACATCAAATTTAAATAAATTATCATGAATAGTGCGCCTACCTGGATTGCAGTCTGTTAAAAGGGAACATATTGACAATAAGACTTTTGAAATTGTCAACGCAGGGGACCAATTGTCCTTTAATATGTCCAAGCAGATAACTCCTTGACTATTTATATTGCAATGATAGATGCGTGTTCGGAATGTAACCTGTAAAGTAATACATTTGTGTTGGAAATATAAGAGTTGCATAAAGTGTATGTCGCACTATCTAGCTAAATTAAATAAAATGACTGTAAACTTTATAAGAAAATTTTATAGATGCAAAGGATCAATGCAATATTTACCAGATAATTATCTTTGCAGATAATTATTTATTAACAAGTAAAAGGGGAGCTTTAAGAATACAATGTGATTAACAATAATGTAAGTTAACGTTATAACGATCTTTAATTACTACGAAGATACATAATTATAAATCGCGATCATTATTATAACGTTAACTTACGCACTGTTAATCGCATTATATTCTCAAAGTCCATCTTTTACTTTACTTGGTAATTTCATTATCGAAAGTCTTCAGTTATTGATCCACTTATTTGAATTATTTATTGTGTAATGAAAATATTAATGTAACAATCATTCATTTAAATTTTAAAACATACAGATATTTCAAGAGTGTCTCACATGGAAAGATATATCAATATTTCAAATAATACTTTTTATCTATTTTCTTCACTTTGACGTTGTTATAATTCTGTGTGAGCGAGTATTGCTGCACGCAATATAAAATCAATGAAACCATCAAATCAACCTACCTTAGGAGGTTTAAAGGGATATTCTGGCGAGAAATGTATATCAAGAAAAAACACACCACCCTCGTAAACCGAACCCGGAGGACCCAATATGGTAGAAACCCATTCATACAAGTTATCACCTTTCGGTCCTGCACTGTAAAATTAATTAACCAACAATTAATTCTATTATCTACATTATCATTCTCATGAAGTATATAAACCGTTTCATAATTCATATTATCGCGTAGCTGTAATTTCAAAATATTGTTCCAAAAAGGAATACAACCGACAGCAATTGATATCATACCTGCAATTAGGAGGTGGATCTAACGTAATTTCTGCCAATTCCTTTTGTATCCTGGATAAAAATATTGAAAGTATTTAGCGACCACAAATTACTTTAATCTGCGTTGTTAACTCAACTACATGTAAATACATGTAATTACCATATTGCGAAACAAGTCTATTGCATTACCTCTTAGCGGACGTTCCTAAAGCTTTCGACATCTTTGGATTTGGCTTAGCTTCTTTACTGTCTGGTTTATTGTCTGCCAAGGAGGAACCACGTCCTCGTCCAGTTCCGCTAGAGCCTGCTCCTGACGACATGACTCTGCGACAAAGCACACACGTATTGTTAATTACGCATAAACTTCTGCAAATTATTAATTTAATGGTAGGAAATAAGAGAAGGACAAGTATTATAAAAGCACAAATAATTTCGGAGCGTAGGAATGAAAGTACATGGGGTACACATCGTGTTTACGTCTCCGTTTAACCGTGATCGGTATTTGGTGAGATGTTTTTATACAGAAAGACACCGATTATTGACTCTACGAATGTTCCTGCGTTCGATGCATTAAAACGCAGATCCATCGCAGGAGAAAAAGAAGGGACACTGGTAGAACGAGTCTCTCGTTCTCTTCGTGAAAATAACGTCACACGTGCAAAACAAATAGAGCGGAGCACAAACGGCTCTCGCCGGGAATAAACCGAAATTACAGTTAACAATTCGAAGTCGGCGATTCTTCGAGGCGGCTGAAAACGCGAATATACAAATTGATAAATGCACCGTGAATCAAACGCTTCCGGGAACGGTCCGTGTCTGTCTCTCTTTCTCTCCCGGTTACGCTTTCGGCAGGGTGGCGACGTGTCGTGCAACAAAGACTCTCGGTCGACATAAAACACACGATTTTCCGCCCCTCACCGTCAACCCAGCCCTCACCGCCTGCGCGGGCAGAAACATAAACATCGCGCGTACTTGATCGTCGCCGGATAAGTGTCCCGTCGCTCTCCGGCGGACAATCTAGCGCAGCGCGTCGGTGTACTTTTAAAACGGCGTCGGTCTAGCCCGAGGAGGCCGGAGGAGAAACGTCGGAGCTACGACGTGCGAACAATGTGCGGACCGAGAGAAAGAGAGAGAGAGACGTACGTGACGATTCGGATGGGCCGAAAAAGAAAGGGACGGAGACTCGTCTAACGTCATCGCGTTGTTGTCTCCTCCGGTCGGGCAACCCGAGGGGGGGGGGGGTTCAACGCGCCCAAAATTGATTTCCCTTCACGGAACACGGACGAGCACGCGTTTTTCTCTCTCTCTCTCCCTATCTCTTTCTCTCTCTCTCTCGCGCGCGCAGGCAGGCAAGAGGCGCGAGGACTCCGGCTCCGGCTCCGGCTCGACAGCGAACGCCGGGTGTCTCGGGAACGACGTACATTCCCCGGCGTGTCGTCTACATGCCGTCTTTCCCTCTCCGTCTTCTAGCAGGGTCCCTTTTAGGACACACGCACACGCACAGTGCCCACTTCTGGCCGTTTCCTAACCCTCTCCTTCGTTCTTTTTTGTCCCCTCCCCTCGCGATTCGCTCGCGAGTGTCGCGGGCCCGAGGAGGCCTGAGAAAAAAAGAGCGGTGCCGCGCCGATGTGCGATGTACCTCGTGTCCGTCCGGTGCGTCCACGCCGTGTTTGCTGTCGTCTCGCGGCAAGCCTAGCTTCGCCGGGTCGCCGACGGCAGGGGAGGGAGAGGCAGCGGGGGAAGGGCGGGGAAGGACCGGTCCGCCGCTTGAGAGATGCGAGACCCGCGAGACGGTTCCCTCGGCGGCGCCTCGGCGCGGCGACGGTGTCGCCGGGATAATGGAGCCGCGCGGATCGGGGGCGGGATGCACGCGGCAGCGGCAGCAGCAGCGGTGGCGGAGACCGGAGGCGGCGGCAGCGGCTCCGGCTAGTCCGGCTCCGTTATTGTCCTCGAGTCGGGCGGGAGTACGCGGGGGAGCCCGCGCGAGTAACGCGCCCTACGACGAGATCGCGCCGCTCTCGATGCAACAGCGGCACGCAGCACTCGCGAGGAAGGAACGCGCAGCGCGCGGCGCATCGGCGCGGCTCTGCCGCGCGGCCGCCCGACGGTCGACGGGATCGACGACGCGGACGACAACGACGACGATGACAGCGACGGCGGTGATGACGGTCGCGTATACGCGGCAACGCCGTGAAAGGTTCGCGGTGGCGGAGGCAACGGATTTCGAATCGCCCTCGCGGATTGTCCTGTCCCGGAAGCCCAGCGCTTCTCAGGCCCACGTCCTCGTATCGCGAGTACCGCGACCATTCATCTCACTTTCATGTGCCGAAATCGCGATCGCGGCGTCCTTCTCCCGTCGGCGAGCGCCGAAACGTGCGCATCTCTGCCTCGCCGGATGTTGACTCTGTCGCCGCGACGGCGGACGCTGGCAAGCCTGACAACGCGCTCTCTCGCGGGCGCTGTGATCGCTGATCCGGCGCCCGGCGCGCCCGGCACTACCGGCACCCACGGGGGCCACGCGGGGGCTACGGGCCACAGGGGGGAGGGGGGGATTCTCCGCGACCGGCCAGAAAATTCTCTAGCGCGCCGGGAGAGCGCGTAGTCGTCGATTCCCTTCCCTTTCTCTTCTTCCTCCTCCTCCCGCCCCTCGCTCCCACCAATTTGTTTTATTTATATAAACTTTTGTGTCACGCGGCGACGCGGCGCGTCGCGTACATACGTTATTTTCTGCGCGCATTGACGAATGAGGCACGGCGAAATTTTGAAAAGAAATTGACGAATCTTTGCTGTCGTTAACGAATAACGCTAACACGAAAGTAATTAAACTTTTTGATTAACTTAATTAGCGATTAATTCGACCGGCAGAATTGCTCGCTTTAATTCGTGCAAATTCTCTTCGTAGAAATTTAAATTTAAATTTTAAATTGCTACACTTATGTATCATTTTTCTCTATAACAGAAAATCTCGAGAAACATTCTCAAAAGGTGGTAGATCCATTTTTCCAAATTTCAAATAAATCATTTGGATTAATCTTATTCTTTTCTTTCCAGGAGACATGAAAAATACCGTATACCACAAAAATTGAAAATACCGTATAAATCAATGAGTGTTTCGCATTTTGCAAATAATATAAAATTTTTCTTGCAGACCTTGCAGTTTGCAAAAACTATAATGAATCTTTTCATTTATATATCTTGATATAAACGAATCGGGTGGAACGTTTCTTTCTTGCTATCCGAACGGAGATGGCAAGTGCTCGGATTCGATATATTCACCGAGATAAATATTCAAGTACTCCGCATATTTTGCAGTGATTTCCGGGTATCTACCTGTAATTGAGACCGAAGGAAGACACGCTCATCGATTCTGATGAATAATACCGACGCAAGTCTAATTCCAACGGCCCATGTTTTGTCCGTCGTAACTATGACTACAACTTGCTAAGTTAAAAGAGAAGTGTCGACGTCGGAGACGTACTATTGCGGAGGAGACACTCGACGCAAGTGTGCAGCGAATTCACAAGGTGACGTTCAAAAACAATCCGGGCGAAATGAACGATAAGGATGACAGCGCTTGGGTGTTCGATTCCTTGATTGGATTTCTGCAAGGTCCCATTTGGTCTTCACCTCTGCTGACTTTCATCGAGGAAAAGTCCCTCGGTTCGTACAGCCCCGTGTCGGAAATATTCTCTTTATATTTTCTCTCGACAGTGCTCGTCAGTTCTTCAACTAAATCTTTAATACGCAGTAAGAAAAAGAAAGATCGAGAAATCTCGCATAGCGTGTAGCTCCGTAACGAAATCACATTCGTCTCTATCGATATCTTTTGGGATATATTCATAGATTTATTCTGCAATGAAAGCGGAAGCCTTTGTGAAATTGGAAAACTTTCTGCCGAGTGTTAGGCGCATTTATACGTAATAACATAAATATATAAGTATATAAAGTTTTCCTAACATGTTGTAGTTTTCGAGGCCAACACCGAAGACTGCGAAGAGTATCGGAAAATATATCAGGAGTACAAAAACTTGGTCGACTTGCTGCTCGGGTGCTTTATGGAAGATATGGGTATCACACCGGAACAATTCGAGCACGCGTGCACCGTTAACCGAGATACAAAGATCCCGATACATTTTCAACAAGTATGACCACTACACTCACATACGTACGCCCGCATATGCTGGCGAATTATGTTTCGTTTCATAAGATTAAAAAGAAATTTGCGTGTATTTAACATATATATATATAAAAGAAAAGGAAATTGACATTGTATATAATACTTCTTAAAGAGATTAATCTATGTAAAAATAAATGGTCAAGATGTAAAAATCACGCGGTACAATTTGCCTCTATTAACAATTGAATTGCCGTCTTTCTCTCTTTGAAAATTTATACGTTTTGCCACGTGTTTGATAGAATCTATTCGAACAAATATGGGCGGCGAATGAGTACGAGATATTCAAAAGGATGATGATACAAAAGAACCTGGAGCTCCAGCTGCAGGCGCTAAATATGATCGAACAAAAATACGGTCTCACACCTGCCTCCCTCGTGTACGAGACGGACGGTTTCCTCGACGACGAACTGGTCATGGAAGATTTGATACAGTACGTTATATCATAAATATATTAATATACTAACCACTAACCACCATTGTACAAGAATTAAAACGTTAAAAATCAATTATTTTTGTGTCGGAGAAACAGGAATTATATATTTTTTTTCGTATGTGTATGCACAGCAAACGTGTTCTGGAAGATCAGAGTGAGGAGGAACCAGGCATGTCCTCAGAAACAACGTTAATTGCTGAACACGAGCGTTTAGCTGCCGAATATCAAAATGAAAGAGCGTTATTGGAAGAAGCATTAAGAAAGTCGAAAGACGTCTCTCGAAATACTTCGGACGACGAGTCAGCGGAAGAAGTTGAGTGTGCCGCCGTGTCCGCTGACGAAGAGCCGTTAGACAAACTTCAACTCAGGAAGATGGGGCCTCTCAAGCCAATACCGACTTCAAAAAAGAAATCTGATGAAGATGAAGAGGTATTTACTTCTGATTTATTTGCAGTTATGCGATGTCAATACGCGTACAAATAATTTTCCATAAACACGAATAAAAGATTCCAATCTGCAATGTGTATGGAAACAAAAATGTATTGTATCACTTATGCATTATTGCAGACGAATGCAGAAGATATTAAAAAGAGGCAAGAATATCTGAAAGCCAGGCGAGACAAACTCGTAGCTTTGAAAAAGGAAGCTAGGAGCCAACAGCTAGAAATGAACAAAACTCGACCGAGCTCGGCTAGAGTAATTGCTGAAGCCACTATGAAAGGGCAGCAAGAACTAGAAGCAGCGCAAGCTGTAGATCCTTCAATACTTCAAGTACGAAGGGCTCTTGCAGCCCGACTGAAAGCTGAAGTTGTGCACAAGTAATTTTAATTACGCATTATTATATACATATACATATATATATATGTATATATAATATATATTGGTTTCTCATAATTAATTTGTAGAAGTCTTAAACTCGCAATTCCAGTAAAGTGCTTCACACAAAGGACTAAATAATTGTGATATCTAGAAAAGTAGTATGTGCAAAATCATATTTAGACATCGTGTATCAGACATAGTTTGCGAGAAATGTGCGAAAGTCTACGAGTTGTTTTTATATTTTTACGTCTTGTTTTAAGAATATTTTTATTCCTAAGTAACATTTCCATAGAAAAGTAAAACATATTTAATATCTGCAAACGTATCCACCCATACTGTTTTATCTTATCAAAAGTCTGATTTTTTAAGCAAAACTACGTTTAATAAAAAAAGAAATATAATATACTGCATTTTAAAGAATGTTTTCTTTCACTACTATAGAAGTATATAAGAATATGTTTATATAAGTATGAAATATTCAATAATAAGGATTTAAAGTGCACATTTATAAGTATAAATATATGAAAAAATTTTATAAAATAATATTAAAAATCTACAATTATTTTACATGTTAATTAGATTAAATCACAAGCTAATTATCAAGCATGTTGTTTTTTACTCAACAGGAACTCAAAGTAGATATTAAGGTAGATTAGCTTCGCTAATAAGTATTCATCTAATTTTAAATTTTATTTAATTAAATACTCTTCGCACTTCTACAACACACTGTATTTGTATAACACACATTTACCATTCTCACTCTGTTGCAGTCTACTTTCTAACAAATGAAATGGATTCATAGCATAATACCAGCAATAAGTACGTTATATGTATAAATGTTTAACTTTTCTGTGATCATTATTTAATTAAATACTAAAGTATATTTCCATGTAGAATAATGGAAACCAATGTCTGTCTGCAGCATGTAAAATAAATTCTCTCTATTATATAATATGTACATATATATAGAAATGTGTCGTAGATATTTAATATATATATTTATTATCACTATAATTAGTTTTATAATTTCAAATTAAATCTAATTATCTCTTTTCCTGTCGCTGCAGATATCAATCTCTACTTAATACTATAACAATCAACTAAATTCAACTAATTCATATTAGAAATGAATCTTTGCTATAATCAAGTTAGAATCTGATGATACAATATTGGGCAAAGAATTTGTGAAAGTTAAACAACTTTCTCTACAATAGTTGCGTGTTTTGTGCTATGAATCCTGCATTTAGATATCACTTTTGTTGCCTGATTGTTTCTTTCATTCCCCAGTAGAATAAAATGCAAAATATCCTTTTTCAATTACAATTCATTCACTTATTACCATAATACACACAAGATTGTATATCTTATACTTGCTCTTAATTCACAAAATTCTCGAATAGCTTTTCATATAAAAAGATTTCTTTTTCTGCGCATATATATATATATATATATATATATATATATACATATATATATATATATATTCTCAAAGAAAAAGCTTCTTATCTTGTTTTATTATATAATTAAAACGCATGCTAGTATTAGCATGTGATATTGTACAATGTGTGCACGTCTCGACATATTTTCCTTCTTTAATATTATATCGATGTGGTGGTTGAAAAATGTATGTTTGCGATCTCGGCGACGGTTTTTGAGGCAGAATGTTTTAGACTGTCATATCATATGGTCAAAAAAGCTATATTATATAATAATACCATAATAAATATGAAATATATTTAATAGAAGACATATAAAGGGTACACAGGGGGAAAAACGATCAAAGTTCACTTTTTGTCAAAATTGATCTGATCATACTATCTTGTGGCATTTCCAAAGAACTTTCTTAATTCTTATTCGTTTTGATCGAGAACAGTTACAAGATCGAAAGCATTGTACCGTGCTGGATCCTAGTCCTTGCTTGTGGGGAAGAACTATCATCCAATAATGTAAACATTAAGTAAACACTAAGGCTGCGTTCTGATATTCACTACCAGTATTGAAAATCTATAATATACGTAACGTAAACTATCTGATGTCTTGAAACTTAAAATTGCGTTTTTTTTCCCCAAAGTTACTCTGGATGGAGATTGATCGTTTTTCCTCTGTATCCTTCATATGATAAAACACCAACGTCTTCAGAGCAGCCAATAAATATGAGATTATAACGATCTTGTGCTTGTAAATTTAATTGGATTGTAGGTTTTATTTTACTTTATATTAAAAGTATATTTTTATTCTACAAATATGAATTCGTAACGATAGGAAAATATGTTCCAGCTCATTATGTTTCTTCAAATTTTCAAAATTTAATACAATATATCATAAATATTAATATAAAAATGAAAACAACAATGTCGAAGTTTGCAAATGATAAAGTGTACCATTGATGACAAAATGTATAAGAGCGTAACACACTCTGTACAAATGTACATATCAAATTTCTCAATTTAATTAGCACGTGACCGCATTTTTACTCTCTAATATCACTTAGATATTAATTCATTTGTTCTTCTTTTTTTTACTTACATTCTTTACACCCAATAACATTCTAGGCTTAATATTTGTTCTTTATTATCGAATAGATTGTGGATATATGTAAAACACATAAAGAACAACATTACTCAGCATTATATCTTACTTAACTAATTAATATTACATTTCTTTGTTACATTCTTCTTTTTGTGATCAGTCCAAGTTGCACAACATTTTATGTACATGTATCACTCAGCTCCAGCGAATTTGCCTATTCAGATATTCACAATTTGTTTATCTTGTGTGATTGAATTTAACTTTCGAATCCCTTTCGCTACAGTAAAAATTAATATATATGTATATGTGTACATGTGTATCTCCACTGCAATATTTCAAGCATTATGTACTTACAGTTCTAAAGCAGTCTTGGAAATTCTTTCGGGTATTAGGCATATCGTTGAAAAATCTGTACATTAATTTGTAATATTTTTCTGAAAATTAACTCAACCAAAAACGACGTAGAAATGAATGTTATCGATGCGATATACTTATAGGAATTATAAGTATAAATGCTAAAATTACATTTTTACTGTAAGCTTTACCGCTTGCATAAATGGTGCAAAGAAGACACCTTTTTTCTGGAGCTGATTCAAATAGATATCAATCTATTTCTCTGATATGATACTGTAAAGTTAAACTTAAACTTCAATTTAAAGCAATTATATATGTATATATATATAATTTCAAAATGTTATTCACTTCTATAAGACGAATTCATTATATGCTCCATCTTTTGTTAAATTTAATACAAATTAAGCACAAATACAAATTAAGATTTTATATTGCATCTTCTGACATTTTTTTATCCAATATATAAATTATATGTTGTATTAAACATGTTTATGATTTAACAAAGCTAAATCGTATATAATCTATTTTTACAAAGCGCTTTTCTGCCATTCCTGGCTCCACTTTGCCCATCATTTAGATACGAACACTATATTTTTTACATAAGCCTAATATTTAAGCATTTTGCGATACATTCAGGTTATACTTTACACATCAAGGATTAACATTGGGCATGAAGTGCAGACTGATAAATATACATAAATCAAATATTTATTGTACAATTACTACTACTTACATTGACAACCGAAAAGCTTGTTGAAAGTATTTCAAAGGGAACTAAATCCTTAAAGAAATTGCGTATTTCTGCTTAATCCATGAGTGTGGTTGTTTTACAATCGTTACAAATATACATATATATACAAACTAAATATTACTTCTGTCGAACTGGATAAAGTTTCATAGTGCCTGATCCGCTGACTGAAGAACCGCTCTCTATCGCACGGCATGCGATAGGAAACTTACGAATAGCAAAACAAAACGCTCGGTTGTTTTTTTTGTGCGGTACATCATGTACTCTTTGTCTTCTCCGAATTTGGTCTTACAACACGTTGTAAGTTCCTTCTTCGTAGACTTATCAGATAACTGTGGTACACTGTGATTACAGTTTAAACACAGTTTAACTGTGATATTTCAATTGTGACGTCACAAGTCAACTGACATCTTAATTTATCACTGTCTATCTAAGTGTACGCTTCGATCTCATGTGTATCTGCAAGTCATTAAACTTGGCTAATTTTGGCCAAATTTTCTTAGACTATCCATAATTATCCATGAGATTATCTTTCCTAGTGCACAAGATGTTTCCAGACAAGTGGAATGGACTCTATGATTTGTTTAGTATCCCTTACTTTTTTTAACGCATTATACAGTACATCATGCTACATCATATCATGCCGCAATACTACACTGTTCATTTCATTAAAGAAAGTTCATTCTTCCTTTGTTTTATCGATACACCCCGATCGACATAACTTACTTAAGTTTTCATTCAGACCCTATTTATGTTTCACATACTATACACATGTCAACATAGACAGATCTATGAATGAGTGTCCACTATACATTTTTTTTAAAAGCACTTATTGTTGTGTCCATTCCTTAGCAAGAAAGCTCAATCTATGTCTCTTCGGAGGAGATAGATCTGTTTTTACACGTAGGAAGGTCATGAAATGATAATAGCAATTAAAAATCACAAATGTTCTTGTTCTTTCCAAGTTTGCCTACTATGACAATCGTTGTCGTTTTGGGGAAGGACTTAATTCTGAATCTTCATCCTCCTCATCAGAATCTCCTTCATAATCGACTAACCCCTGTAAATTAACATAAAATTATCTGTTGATGCAAATTGCAACGTAAAAGTCAATTTAACTACATGGAGTTGCATATTAATAATTTTAGTTGCATATTAAAATAATGCTGTATGATTATATTTCAAATATATATACTATGTATCTCTTTCTTGTTTTACCTTCTTGAACAGTGCGGTTCCCGTTTTTTCCACAGTCCCAATAGCCGGAGTAGGATTTATATCCGAAGCAATTGGCGATTCATTCGTTGTTGACGAGCTATTATTGATTTGTGGTTGTTGCGAGGTAATATTATTATTAGCAGTGTTGTTGTTTAATACAGACTGCTGTTGTTGTTGTTGCTGATGACTTTTCGAATCTATAAAAATGGGATTGAGTGCAAAATTTAAGGATGATAGATAATAGTATTTTAGCAGAAATTGGAAATATAAGATTTATTACTATTGTTTGATATCATTATCTCACCTTCATCAAACTCTTCCTCTTCATTAAACCATAGTTCCTCTTCCTCGTCTAGCTGCCTCTGGTCCCTTCGATACCGACTGTTCCGCAAGATTGATGGGACGCTACATATAAATAATTCCATTACATATGACTTAGAAAATAAAAATGATTGTACTGTCAGTTTTTAGTAATCTGTCTTATTAATCTGTCTATTAATCTTTATTAATCTGTCTATTAATCTGTCTAGTCTTATTAATCTTTATTAATCTGTCTAAAATATATTTAACACAATTGGGTCCTTTTATCTTTTTTTCATTATAAGTATGAAAAAAGAGATACATCATTAAATATACCTGTCAATTGTAGTTCTATCACGATCTTTCAACTTGTCTTGATGTTGTTCATACCTTAACTTTAATGCTTTAAATGTTTGTACATAATCAATTGCTTCCAGTTCCTTTGAAAAGTTTTCAACAACATGTGAACATAGTGACTTAATATCCTCCTGAAACGTCATAGTACAAAATCATAGTACAACACTCCAAATTCTTTCGTATATAATTTTCCTTGAACGAAGCAAAAGCAACAACTACTTACCAATTTGATAAATTCAAACATTTCCAGTATAGCTGAGTCTAGAAGATTATATCTGCCATTGTTTCTTACAAATGCATCGAATACGGGTGCAAACAAGTTACCCTTAATTATATACCTATTATAAAATTCATCCTTTAGTGCTATAATCTTTCTCATAAACCTTAATGCACATAGCACTAAAAATGTATGTGTCGACTTCATCAAAACCAATATTCTTCTGAGTAAATCTTTATTCAATATGCAGTTTTTAATATGGTACGTATGATGCTCGACACAGAATGATAACAATTCCAAGATCAATCCCAAAAGTTGTACTGTTCTGTAATCCTCTCTCGCGGGTCGTTCTCCGATCGTGTTTGCCAGGAGAGGGGCTATTAGAGTACCGATACTATTCTTGTAAAAGTAATTTAAGAAATCAGTCTTTTCTGATTTGTTAACAGAAGCCATCATGTTCTCTGGGTCGAGAAGTAAACGTAGTACACCGGCCAACTGCACCGCTCCACCCAACTCAGGATCACTGTCCCCGACAAGTTGAGCAACTATTACATTCACTAACATTTGGTCCTGTTCTGTGTTATTTATCTGCTGTAATGTATAATCTCGTACAACACTTGGAGAATATTCCACGATATAAGTCAATATATCTATACTGGCCGTTTTTGTCTGTGCATCATTCATCGCCAAAGTAATTTCTAAAGCAGGAAGTATACCAAGTGCTGTTAACGTTTTATAAAACGCCTCCTTTCCCTGCGGCTGAAGATTTTGCGAAAAGTTGCAAAATTCTTTTAAAAAAAGGACTAAATCGCGTCTCTTGCTATCTAATGTTGCTTCGTCCGTTAACTGACGAAAAAGTTCAGTAAGAAATTTCTCATCGTCCTGTATCAAAGTCACTATTTCAACTTTATTGAAAAATATAAAACTACTCAATGTACTCAGCATGTTGTCCTCGAATACACTCGGGGTTGGCAGCACTACATCTTGAATATATTGAACTCTGTATGTTTGATGGATTTTAGCTAGTAGTTCGGTATTTGTAATAGGAATTGCTTGTTTAAATCTGGCTAACTGTCGAAGATACTCTCTGTGCCTCTTTGGCTGAGATAACGTTGGCTCGTACTCCAAACAGCCAACAACATCGAAAATCGTATCGTCGCTGAACATAACTTCAAACAATGCATTTTTATTGAGTAAGAAAATATTTTTGAATATATCATAAAGATGATGCAATCCCTCAATATTCTCTAAATCCTCGCATGTACGAAAAAGATTTAGCAATTTCTTAATGTAACCTTCGGACTCTAGTGCCACTGCTAATTTCTCTTTTCTCATCGGGGACGTTAAACAATTTTCTATGAGCTCATTAATATCTTCCAATCGACTAAGTTCACACGGAGGTAATTCGATAGGCGGTGCTGCATCTGACATATCATCAAACCGCTCATCTTCAGATTCTTCCACAATGTCTTGTGTAATTTCTACAGATGGATCCTTGCCTTGAACCTGACAAATTTTCTCCCATATTTCGTCACAGCCGGCCTTTTCTTGAAAACTTAGGGCTAAGTCGAAATTGTCTCCTTCGGACCATACTATCAGAGTATCCTAAAATCACACACATATTTATTTGTACATATGTATACGTGCATTATGAATCATTAATTATACATTTAGGGCCGGTTGTTCCAACCTATTGGTAAGCTACCTGACAGTTAAATCACATGTCTATCTTTGTTCAATGTAAAGGATAAACAAAGACATACATATGATTTAACTATTAGGTAGTTTAGCAACAGGCTGGAACAACCAGCCCTAAGATATGTTAATGTGTAAAATAATATAGAAAATATAGATTCTTCTATAATATAAAACCATTAAATATTTTATAATTAAGAAACAATTTGCAACATTAAAAAAATTCTTTTGTTTGTTTAAATTTTATAATAAGCAAATAAAAGAAATACACACACATTGATTTATTCTTAATTTATACTTAATTTCTCATTGTGTCACAAAGATCACAACTAGATTTGAAAATTTTGTACAAGATAACCAAGCAACAGTAGCGCAATATTTAATCAATAACATCCGTGTTGTGCTTGAAAAAAAGTATAGATTTTTGCTAGAGTCATGAAAAAAGCAATTTTATGGATGTTCTCTGATTACCTGTTGTTTCTGATATGCAGTATCAGGTTGTATTTTACTCTCCAGCAGAAGAGAGCCATCGCTTTCTGCTCTTACCAAGAGGGAAATTCCCTTCAATCTCTCTACATAGGAAGAGGAAACGTGACCCGTACCACGATCGTCCCATTGCCTATCCGCATTGAGGGCATACAGTTTTACTCTTCTACGTGTATCCGTCATATTGCGAAACTAATTAGTGCACTCTCCGTATCACCAACAAATCCGCATGCCTTTCTGGATTCCGCACAATCTTTAGCTTTCTCTGGCGGTTGGTCTCTACGGGAGAACTCTCAGATACCTGTTGGAGCAACGAACGGACAAAAACCTGGATATGTTAGACTCCCGCATGCCCTTGTACGACCCATCAAGGTTTATCGTTATTGCGTCACACGTGCTGGTATAAACAAAAACGTCCGGCCAGGGCGTCAGGGTCTCTCAGTCGAAAGGCCCCCGCATCCAACGTCCGCGACTCTCTCAGGCGGGCCCTCGTAGACAACGTGCACAAGCTACACGCACCAGTTCGGTCCCGGTCCCGATCGGCCGACAATCATATGTGCGTACCGTGAAACGGCGAGCTCGACGAATAGCATGGGCAATGGACGCGCGTCATGTATGAACGTGTGTCGCGTTTCCCCCTTCGACAGGCTCCTCTCGCGAGGTCCACGGCGGAGCCGCGTCCACGCGCCGCACGTTGGACGGACCGTTAGGCGGCGATCTCCTCCCCGCGGGGGATGAGAGCTCTCTACCCGGGAGGCGGATCGCGCGCGGGAAAAGTTGGCGTGTTCGCGACTCTCACGTGTCGCGGCGACCGCGACGTAGGGTCGAGATAAGCGAGATAGCTGGACTCGTCGTCTCGGCCGGCACGACGACACGGCTCTTCTCCAGTTTGGATACCGACAACCCTCGGTCAGTGAACGCTGCGCGTGTGGCGCACTCCGCACTCCGCTCCGCTGTGCACGACTCCTTTTCCAGCGGCGGCGGCGGCGACGGCGACGGCGGCGACGACGGCGGTGACGACGGTGGCGGCGGCGACGACGACGACGGCAGCGGTGGTGGTGGCGGCGGCAGCGACGGCGGCAGCGGCAACGGCGGCGGCGACGAACGACGAGTGCCCGTTGTGATACGTGGTAGCCACTCCCGCGATACCGGCGCTCATAGGAACACGATTATCTCACGCGAATACCCGTCAACGGTCGCCGTCGGCTCGCATCGCCGGTCGCGCTCCTTTCCTCTGTGCTGCACCACTTTAAAATTGACATAGACACCGAGCAGCCACAACACTACATTCCGCCATGATAGATCATAACAACGCGCCACGGGGTCCACCGCGCGCTACGCAGGGACGCGCCGCGCGAAATTCAAACGGGCGAGACTCGCCGCTCCGTCAGTCGGCCGTCGGGCTCTCCTATTTTTATTTTGTTTTTTCCTCCCTTTTTCTCGGACGTCTATCGCGCTCGTCGCTCGTTGATTCTCGCACGGGCTTTCGATGTGGGGAAAAGTCTCGCGGAACGTGGAGAAAAGCTTCGCCGAGCTTAAATTGTGTGTGCATATGACGTCGATCTCGGGAGTCGTGCCGTCGCTAAAGTGAACGTATGTATAATTCGTTTGCCGAATTCTCCCGCGCGCTTTTCCGCGACTTTCCATTGACGCGAGATTTTTCTCGCAGATATGCGGATCGCTCGCGCAACGATCGCCTCGCGTGCCAGGCTCGCGCGCGCGGCTTTTCCTCTTCGCCGTCGCGCGGTTGCATATTATTTTCTCCAGAATCCAACGGGATTCCGCGTTTCCTGACGTCACGGCCAAAGATGGCCGAGCGACTTCTCGAAGTGATGACTCGGAAATTAATAAATGTCTATTATAAATGCTCCATGTGTGTGTATGCGCGCGCGCGCGTGCATTATATCTGGAGAATAATATGTACATATGTATGTATTATTTATTCGGCGTCGTTTCGAGCGGACCTGACGGATATTTTTCTCCTGAATAATTATAAATGATAATATATCAAATAATATAATTCTTTGCACTGAAAACGAGGCAGTATCATAATTGGACTTTCATAATTGCAGCATGTTTGATTCGATAACGGCATGAAAAATGGATCCCTCGTTCCTCGCGGATGACATCGTTACATCATCGCGATATCTCTGAAATTTACAACTTGGACGACGCACGACGACGCGTTTTCCTTCTCTCTCTCTCTCTCTCTCTCTCTCTCTCTCTCTCTCTCTCTCTCTCTCTCTCGTTCCTCCTTTCCTCCACGGAAGCGGCGTTACATTTTGCTGGAAAGGACACTGCGCATATGTATGTAAATGAACGTCGACATCTCGGATCTCGGCTGTAGGGATCGCGGAAAGATTATGGAGAAACGTACGAGACGATTGCGTGCTCGATTTGGACAAGTCGACGTGAGGAAAATTGTAGAAAATCGCAGCTTCTGGTGGAGAACTCCGAATGTCGATACTCGCGATACAGGCGAATCATTTGTCGTAGAAGAGAAACAATAAACGGATCGATCGGCTCGATCGACGATCGAGCGATAATACTCAACGATGAGCATGTATGTACATACGTTATCAGGCGTTATCAATGTTTATCGAGAAAGCTACTGCTACGTGTTAACACACGTACGTACGACGGACGCGGGGTGTTGCATGCTCCGTTTTAGCGGAACGGAGAGTGTGCGCGTTTCCGAGACGTTGAAATGAGGTTATAAATATCCTTCGATTGATCAATAAAACTTGGCGGATACAGTAATCGTAGACAGAGACGCCGTTTTCTTCCGTGTCACGTGGCGTGCAGCTCCGATTGTTTTAATCGCGTGTTTATTATTAGGTCGGCAGCCCTTTTCTCACGAATATATGTCAGACGTCACATCGACATTGACAAATGACAAGAATGTCACGTTGCGTGTGATTAGAGTGATTAGACGTTTATGTTACATAATATGTAAAATATCCACTCGAGAGTAACGATATATCTTTCTTTTAGCATATAAATAAATTATCTTTTCTGATAACACACCCGTTCGTAGCTATTAATTGCTATAATTATAAAAAATTAAACATTATGAATAATGTTCATAATTTAAAATTGTGTGCAAAACTGAAGTCACAAATAATTCGTATTCGAAGAAAAGCGTATTGTAAATAATGTAAATAGATAATTTTTTAATGTAATTACGCTTATTTTGAAAAATTTTGTTTAAGCCAGAATTTACTCCTTTTACATATAATCAATTATAGCCTTTTCTCCGAATAATTATCCGGTATCAAAGTAATACTTTTTAATCCAAATAAGGAGTTGGTATCTAAAGACAGAAATATCCGTTCGTGTTAATAGCATTAATAAAACTATATATATAAATTAAATAAACATATAGAACAATTAAACCCAAATTAAGCTAAAGTTCATATCCCTGCATTTTTCTCATACACTTATCTCCTTATCCTATTGTATAATAATTTGCCTAACATATAATTTTATGAATAAATCAGGTATTTTTACAAAAGAAGAAATATATATCGATAAATAAATTAAATCTAATTATTTAAAATGCTCGTAGTGTTCATCATGGTAATCAATATCGATACGCTTTTTTAATTTACAGAAGAATGAGATAAATATACTACATATAGCATACTTACATGTTAATATAATTATAAGTGTACATATATATATATATATATATATATATATATATATATATAAAATTTCAATATATAGAGAACTAGGATAAAGCTATAATAGCTATATAAACTGTATATAGCTTAATAGGGATAAATACTCAAATATATTTTTATGCAAAAAATATCAAAAATTTATTTTAAAATTTTACATAGTTTCATACTTTTGCACGGCTCTAAAGGTAAAAAATCACATTTATAATTATATATAGGAAAACACCGCATACACACTCTGGTAATCATTTACAGAAAGACAAAAAAAAAATTGTGTCTCCTGTAAAATCATTCTTCCATGTGTTTGTTAATAGTATTATAAATTTCTGCTTATAATTTGAGTTTCAAGCTTTCGCTTTCGGTTATTATTAAATCCTGGAACCAATAATCGCTGAAGACTTTTTTTTACAAACAGTTCTATCTGTGTTTAAAATCCATTAACTGACTAGTGACTCAATGGAATATCATTCAACGAGATTCGTATCGATTATAAGGTCTAAATTTTAGCTTTTATAATGCTCAGTTATTCACAAAAGTCTGTATAGCATTTCTTGTTCGTTCGAAGATTCAGTCCTAGATAAATCTACCGTATCGTTACACGTTGACGCGTCTTCTTTCGGAAGTATATACTCAGAGTAGAAGTGTTTTCCTTCGACATACTCAGTGTAAGAATATTTTTTATTTTAATTTGAAACTATCGCTATTGGTAAAAAAGCCGCACGTGGTCAATATAACGATAACGATACTGTCAGAGTTACAGAATAGGGCTACAGATTAAGTTCTTGCAGAAGTGATTCGATTTGCGATGTTGGGTTTGCTTTTTTATGCAAAATCGTAATTAAGACAAGATTGGATCTGATTAATAAGAGATTTCTGAGTGTAGTATGTAAAACATCACCTGTAAGTATCCTTGATTCCTTGTAAAAATGAATATTACATACCAACATCGCAAAGTAATCTTTGACATTCTTTAGTAAATGTAATAATAATGTCTCTCTTCTTATCGGGGATGTTATACAAGTCTTTAGGAAAGTGTTAAAATCTTCCAAATGTTCAACAGTGAAACTTTCCTCTAATAATCTGTACAAATATATATCTGATACATCGTCAGATCTCTCAAATTCAGGGTTTTCCATAATATCTTGTGGAATTTCTAAAGATAGATCCTTGCCCAGAACTTGACAAATCTTCTCCCATATTTCGTCACAGCCTGCTTCTTCTTGAAAATGTAGGGTTATGTAGACACAATCTGCTTCTAACCATGTCATACTATTCTAAAATCATATACATATTTTCCTATACAAATCTATATATGCACACATCATGCCACACATCAATTATATATTTAATATGTTAAGGGGATCCTGCAGTGACTGGCGAACTTCCTCGATGTCGATAATGTCAACCTTTCTAATTTTGTTTTCCCTATATCTGTCTTTGTCTAACGAAATGACATCTGTCCTTTTTTCGATTGCTCGCCATCTTACGCAAGATCCGGCAACTACTGTTGCTGCTCTTCTTGTCATCCTGCATCCGTATTTGCATTACTAAAATAATTATTAGATGGATCTTTTTTGTACGCATTGAATCTTACTTCTACTTACACGATATTATTCCTACATGTTTTCCCAAGGGTGGATGATAAACATTATGTACGTATAAACTGTAGAATTTTTGTTTTAAGCAAATATTGTCGTCAGGTGACAGCTGTGTATGTGCCCCAATAAGTAATATTTTTAATTTTTTGGTGCTTTTGATATAAAATCGCGTTTTCCACCCTAGATTTTTGTGCGGACTTTAATTCTAGACCAAAAACTTGCAATTCTGTAAAGCCAATTAAAAGATCCATCGATTAACGATAATGTCGGTAAATCATACGGCTGCAGGATCCCCTTAATATGTATATAATAATGTAAGAACATATTGAATTTTCTATCTTTCTAATATAAAAACATAAAATATATTTAATACTTAGGAGAAATAACTGACATTTAACGAATTCCTTTATTATATTGACCTTTATAGTAAACAAATCAAGAAAGTTTGGTTTTCCATTATTTACAAACATTGCAACTAGAAGGGCAAACTTTATACAAGATGGCAAAGCAACAGAAATGTAATATTTAATCGTCAATATCTGCGCATTATGCTTGAAAAAAGTCATAGATTGTTGCAAGAATCATAAGAAAAGCAAATTCATGAAATTCTCCAATTACCACTTCTCTCCGATATTTTTTATCAGGTTGTACAGGGCTGGACAGCAGGGGAGTGTTATTGCCTTCTGCTTTTACCTCAAGGCAAGTCAGCTTACTCAGCTGTAATTCCTCGAAACACTCAGAGAAAACGAGACCCGTACCAAATTCGTCCCATTGCTTATCTGCATTAAGAATATACAGTTTTACTCTTCTACCGTCATCCGTCATATTGAAAAAGTAATCACGCAGTGCGCTCTCCGTGTCATAAACTATATTGCCTTTCTGGACTCGCACAATCTTTGACTTTCTCGGCAGTTGTCTCTATGAAAATTCTCAGATACCTGTTGAAGCAATAAATGGATACATATATTAGACTTCCACGTATTGTACCTTTGTATGTACGGTCCATCAAAATTTATTGTATTGCATCATACGTGTGATATAAAGTGTACAAACAAAACGTACCCTGTTGATGTCTCTCTGCTGGAAGGTGCTGTACAAAAAGCAGCGTCCGGCGTTCGTGATTCTCAACAAGTCTTCTTCTTATTGATGGTTCCCGGGTCACGTTCTCAACACGAGGTTGATTCGGCCGGGTTCGATTTTCAAGTAGTGCCATGTAAATAATAATGTACGTATGTACATACATATAATCAAACTACACACGTGTTGGGAGATTTAAAATTTCTGGCGCGTGCGTAGATTGCGTAGCGTGAGCCTTTCAGACGACTAGTAGTGTAATATAATGCTACCTGGGTAGGTATCGTCAAATCCAGTCCCAGTCTACAATAGGAAAGCCCTAAGAAATTGACCAATCACAGTCAATTATTTTCCTCAAATTCAACTGTGATTGAACAATTTCTTAAGGCTCAGGGCTTAAAACACTTACTGTAGACCGGGACTTAATTTTTCTTTTAAAGGCGTGAGTTTACTTATTTATATGTAATCAATAGTAGTCTCTTCTATGAATAATTATCAGGTATCAAAGTAACTTTTTAATTCAAGGTGTTGATATCCGAAGATAAAAACATCCAGTTCGTATTAAAGCATTAATAAAAATATCGATATATTAATATAGAGATCTAAATATAAAACAATTTACTAAAATTGGGCTAAAGTTCATGTCTTTAAATTTCTCTCATACACATATCTTCTCTGCAATTTATTTTATTTATGTTTTATTTTATAAATCATATATTTTTACCAAAAAAAAAACCAAAGAAAAACATCGATAAATAAATTACATCTGCTAATTATCGGAAATGATTGTATTGTTCATCATAGTAATCAATATAGATATGTTTTCTTGGTTATACGAAAGGATGAGACAGACATGTAGCATATTTACATAATAATATAATTATAAATGTACATAAGAATTTTCCATATATTAAAGCTTAGGGATAAAGGTACTCAAATACATTTTTATGCAAAGAATATCAAATTAATTTTAAAGTTTTACATAGTTTCGTGAGAAATATTCTCATACGGCTGTAAAGGTCACATAGAGAAGCAAGAAAATCTGTAATTATGTACAGGTAAACACGTTTAGAAATCTCAAAATCATAACGTCAATGGAATTAATTTCTTGCACTCCGTATGTACTCTGGTAATCATTTACAAAAAGAAAGACAGAAAATTGTCATTCCTATAAAATCATTCTTTCATGTGATTATGATTATTGGTAGTATAACTTCAGTTTGTAATTTGAGTCTCAAGCTTTCAGTCTCGGTTATTAATAAATCCTGGATTTAACAATCGCTAGATTTTTTTATAAATAGTTCTATCTGTACTTAAAACCCATTAACTGACCACTGACCGAATGGAATATCATTCAACAAGGCTCTCTCATACCGATCACAAAATTCAAACTTTAGCTTTTACAGTCCTCAATTATTGACCACTTGCGTTGAGGCCGCTAATAAACCAAGTTAACTATTATGTTACATAAGTTATCACACAATTTTATTTTTACTTATTCTGTCTGTCCAGTTGAAAATTTTTTTATCCTACACTTGATCATTTCCTGTTTGCTCACAGAGTTAGATAAATCTACCGCATCATTACGTGTCGACGCGTCTTCCTTCGATGTACTCGGAGTAGAAGCGTTTTCTTTCGACGTACTCGGAATAGAAGCGTTTTCTTTCGACGTACTCGGAATAGAAGCGTTTTCTTTCGACGTACTCGCAGTAGAAGTGTTTTCTTCCGACGTACTCGGAGTAGGAGTGTTCTCTACTTTAACTTGAGAACTTTCGTTATTGATTCCAGTATTCGTGTTCGCTATGCCACTTGGCCCTGGTTCTGCCATCGTAGATATATCTGACGTACTATCGATATTGCTTGTAGGATTATTGTTCACAGGAATGCTATGGATGTTAAATCATGTATAATTTATAAATATTATGAATACATATGTATTATTAATAGAATATTATACTCACTTAGCAGTATCAACTGCTCTTTGATAATGATTGATCATCATTGCATAGCCTGCATCAAATAAAAGTTGAACCCTTTGCAGCATTTGTATCCTGGCTTCAACAGCTTGCCGCATGTTACCTTCCATCGCTCTGAGTTCTTCATCACTTAATTCGGTAAAATTCGATGGTGGTAGGGGAATAGGCGGCAATGGTACCATTTGAGGAAACAGCGGTGCGAAAAGCGGGATATTTCTTCCAGCATTATTTTGAGGTTGCTGCTGCTGCTGTTGTTGCGATTGCTGCTGCTGTTGTTGTTGTTGTTGCTGTTGTTGTTGTTGCGGCGGTGGCATTCCTGGAGCTGGTAATCCAGTCCAAAATACTGGGAAATGAAAGGGTGGTCCTACGCCAAGTAATAAAAAAAATAGATTAAAATAAATAATATATATTCCATCATTACATAGAAGACGACTAAGAAACAATACATACCGATAGGGTTGACACCAGGTGCTTGTGGAGGCTGCGGAGGCACCTGCGGTACAGGCTGGGGAGGATTTTGCTGTCTAGGTGGTGCGTTGTTTGGCGTAGGCCCCAAAATGTTCAAACGACAGGTCGGACATGTTTGTTGACGTTGAAACCAATTACGTAAACACGCGGTATGGAAGATGTGATTACACGGCAATTTTTTACTAGCTGTGACCATCTCCTCTCTGTACAAGCATAACACATTAGGACAGTGGATGTGTTCAGGAGACACAACCGTTGAGTGAGCACTTAGTGGTTCTTTATTATGATTGGTTCTCACACTTATTGTTAGTTAGATCCGGAGAAGGACCAAAGGCAAGAACCAATCGTATTAAAGAATCACCGAGCTCTCACTCAACGGTTGTTTCCTGAACGCGTCCAGTATTGCAAGAAAATAACTTTACTCATTGCAATACCCACCGGCATATAATGCAAACATTATCAGCAGCAGCCAATTCCTCAGTTGTTGCATCCGGATAAAGGGTATTCATGTTCCTGATAGCTCTTCGAGACATTACAATATCATGGAATGCTTTCTTGAAGTCTCGCATTGTATAGTACATAGGACGCAGTGCAAATAAGGGTAACGTAAATAACTTTATCATTAAGGTTACAAAAGCAACGAAGAGGAATACCTGGAAGAAAACAACGGTTTGATAAAGAAGATACAAGCACATACGTGTATAGAGTTACGAATTAATATAGACATAAGAGTTTTGCATCAATTACCTTCAATATGCCAATAATCAATTCTGTATACAACAAAAATACTGGTTTGTTATCCCACGGAGTTTCGCTTTGCAAATCGATAGTATGCAGGACGTATTTTACGGTAATATTAAAAACAACGGTCAGCAAAATTGCATATTCAAAGCCAAACACAAGTTGTACGGAGGGGCCTTTAGTGGCTGTTATATTGTAGGCGTAATTAATCATCGTTAGATTGGTGGCGAACAAAATACTTAGTAAACTAGCGACTCTGAGATGGAATAACCATGTTATTACTGGGCTTCTTTCCATCTGAAAAATAAAAGATCATTGAATATCTGTACATAGACATAATTATATAGATATAAATAACATCAACATGTAATAAAAATGAATAGATCGATATTCATTGGCATTGGGATATCTTCACTGGATAATGTAAAACTCACGTAATCAACGCGATCCTCTGCGAGCCAGTGAAACGACTTTAGGAACAAGAGGAGAGTAAATAACGCTATGAACTTGGGGCTGAAGTCATCCCTGAACACTGTAAACGCCAGGCACGTCTCGGTCACGGCGTACCAGACCTTTTCCACCAGGTGCTGCAAAACGACAAGGCGAACGTTACGAGACGATCAGGTCGACGATGAGAAGACGTGGAGGGAGAGAGAGAGAAAGGCTGGCGCTTACCTCGAGCTCGGTGGCGCGTAGAGTGCCGAAAAAGATCTTTCGCAGAAAGGCGTTTATCATGAACGCAAGGATGAATCCTTGCGTGTAGATCACCTGAGCACAAAGCAATACATATGTGACGGTAATATGGGGCGCACATTTGTTAAGCGTGCTTTATCAGCGTGAGAATGGTTCAACGGGAAAAGGCTCAACTCACGGTCATGCTCGGATTGGATTTGGTTATGTGAACGACGGTCGGATAGAACTGTTTTCTCTGATAGTACGCATTGCCGATAACGACGCACGTTAGCGCGGTGCTTATCAGCATGATCCCGGCCTCCCTCATTTTCGTGCCGGTCGCTTTTTCGTACAGCCCGTAATACGCCTACCGCGTTTCCCAAACGGAGAAAATCGCTGACACTTGCGTTATCGCACACGGAGAATTTGCTTCGGAATCGCACACGGATTCCCGACGATCCCGTACCCCCGTACCACGACACCACCTCGGAGCCAACCGTATATACAATACAAACATGCGCACACACTGCACGACTGCACACGTATGTCACGTATGCGACACGTGTGCGCACGCGCACACGCACACACAACGGCGCGCCGAGTATCGGTACGTGGCGCTGATTTCGTGACAATTATCGGTAATCGCGGTATTCTTTGAACAACATACGTCCATACGTGTTTTAAACATAATATATGTCCCTCCTTTTTACTTTTTTTTTTTTTTTTTTAATGAGCGTTTGATTAAGGCAAACTGATGTCGTGATTCGTTATCAGTTGCAATCGTTACCTCGTCAATTATGTAAGACGCGATGTGTCAACCGCTATGTTGTGACAGCTAGCGAGGGACAAACGGTGCTACGTGATTGGTCGCGCCGCGACCGTTGAACCACGTGGACTGCGATGATTTTCGCTCTTGTCGGAGAAGCATGCTGACAGGTGACGTCGTAAATATTTAAAAGGGAGCGGGTGCGACGTGGCTGAACGCCAATTCTTCCGAAAGAAAGTTACGAGAAAGCGTACGCAAAAATATAGTAACGATATAATTAGTCTCATTTGTAATAGATACATCCACAAGTCAAATGTCAATTATGTTGATTTGTGTTACATGTAAACGAACGACGATAGAAATATTGCATGTAAACCTGAATTTGTCATCGAATGACAATGAACGTGATGTATTTAAGAGCGCAGATATACGCAATGACTAGCCTTAAAGATATTTCAAATGTTTCCGTGTTTTATCCTTAAAAAAAAAAAAAAAAAAAAGATAAATTTGCTAAACTACAACAGATATGTAATCGACGTCTTTAAATCACTATTTTTCAAATGTGACTTGAAACGCTTAAACTATCAGTTTTGCTCCTGCGACTATTTCTACTTGTAGTAACTTCCGTACATTTTGCTAATATAAGTATTCAATATATTAACAACACCACACAAAAGATATTGATTATATTATTTTAAAAATGTATAAAAATTATAGTTTCTTAAAATAACGTGTATATATATATATATGTATACATATATGAGACTAATTCAACATATAGTACTTATGATGATACTTCTGGTTACGTATACATACTGAGAGCTCTTGTTTTCAAGATACTTTTAGGACTTTGACGTTTTGGGGTTCCTAGGTGTGCCGTTGCTTTCAATGGTGTTCTACGTGTGTCAACTGGAGGCCTACGCACTAATTTTGAACTTTTTGGCGTTTTTACTGTTAAAGGTCGCTTAATATGCGGGGTTTTGCTAACATCTGATTTGTAAGGAGACATATTTGGATTGTCTAGCGTTGTACTGACAGGCATTTTCGTCAATGGCGATCCTTTTGCGGCGAGGTTTTCTTTCTGATGAATTTTCGTGTCGTGCGCGACGTTAATCTCTTTATCTTTAGTGAAAGTTTGATATATAGCTGGATCCTTGTTCGAAAGTTTCTGATTTTGCAGCTCGAATTTCCGCACGGAACGGTAATGCTCGTTCAATCCTTTTTGAAACGATTTTAATGACGTATCTATTACTTGCGTTTTAATTTGCGGTGACGCATTCGAAGACAATGCCGCGTGACGATTCTTATTTTTCGAATCCTTGTTGGACTTTTTTCGAGAGATTTGTGTCCTGTTACAAGTTTGCTTAAAATGTTCAACATCCAATTCTTTAGCTACATTTGGAGAATGTTTAGTTACATTATCACGACAATGTTTCCTATTTGATAAATTACTCGGTACAAATTCGGATGTTTTCGCAGTGCCCTCGTCAAATAATCTTGCTTTAGCTAATACCATACCAGCATTTTGTGTTCGAAGTTTCGCGACGGATGCTCTGCCGGTCTGTGGAGCAGGTGTATTTGTTCGGGCTGATTTAAAATATTTATCCGCATCTTTCCAAGATATTTTGTTCGAGCCCTCGAAAACAGTCTTGTTTCTTTGTAAACAATCATTATTTAAGGTTACATTTTGATGACTGTTCGCCTTTTTTAAGTCATCAATTTTTTTATCAAAATAGGATGAATTATCTACAAAATCTTTTCCATGAAAAGATGATGCTCTACGCACAGGTGTAGTCGTATTGTTATTATTTAAATGGAGATCTTTAAATCCAGAAAGATCCAAGTCACTATTATTTGAAATCTTGCGTTGTCCGTTTGAACGAGAAATCAGTGTATTAATTTGATTGTGTAAACAGGCTATCTCATCTCTCATATTGTTAGAAATATTTTCATTACATGTTTCAGCAGAATGAGATTGCTCCTCTAAGTATTTATTAGAATAAGTCGATTGTTCGGTGGGATAAACATTTACTCTTCCGAGTTGAATGTGATGTTGTAAGTTAAATTCTGGAGAAGTATGCCACGATGCAGATCTTCTAACACGTTTGCTATAAACATTAAAATAATGATTTATTAGAACAAGTTTTATATTATTCTTATGACTATATTTTCATATTACTTAAATATTTTATTCTTTATATATTAGAAGATTGTATATTTTTTATGAATAGAAATTTATATACTTTTTAATAAGACTTTAAAATATATAATAATAATAATAGTTTATATTAAACAAATAGTTATATTAAACAAATATTGTAATAGTTTGTAAATGTGATCCAATTACCTTGTGACTTTCTCTTGTGAACGTCTTCTTAACGATCCAATTTTTCTTGCGCTGGGAGATCTTATGATTTTATGTTCTCCCGACCTTCTGATCTTTAGTTCTTTACTCAGTCTTTTTGCTAGATAGTCGTTTGTCAGAGTATTCTCAATACTAGCCTCTTCTAATGTTTTCTCGTACGCTGTCTGTACATTGTTTAGCGAATGTGTAGTTATATCATTCTTCTCGTTGTATATACATCCAAATTCTTGAGAAATACGCGATTCAATTGCAGAAACTCGATTTTTTATGTCTTCGTATTCACTTTTAGGGATTCTGACATAATCCTCTTCACAGTGATCACTTGATGAAGATATTATGTCACTACTAGGAAGAAATGTATCAAATTCTTCCGAATCAGTCATCTTTTCCTCAGGTGTCAACAAGCATATATTATCACTTTCATCTGTAGCATCCAATTTTCTCGAACTTGTGCTTACATTCATATGCCATTGTTCACCACTTCTACGACGACATTTATTTATAAGCAAGTCCCGCCCGCCACCATCATCTGACAAATCCACAGTGGCATTAATGAATACATCGTTATACTCTTGGCGAAAATCATTATTTGACGGTTCATCATATTTCGTTAATCTCAGTTCTGGTATTCCGTCGCTGCATTCACATATTTTATGCGCATCGAAAGAATTGCTTACTGAACTCCAACGTCTTTCATTACACAGTTTGTAATTACCCATATATGAATCTGATAGGTTACCATCAACGCTCTTCTGAAAGTATTTAAAATAAAATTATTGTAATTAAAATAAGTTATATAATACTACTTGATAGTCACAACTTTAATAGATCTTTTAAAATTTACTCATTGATATTAATTTAAAACGATTTTTCATTTTATATATCAAAGTATAGAAGTAGATATACTTACTTGTTTATTCTTAGGTACCAATTTGTCTAAACTCAGTCTTAGTTTCTTTGGCTTATCTGATTTATCAGCCATTCTCCTAAAACATACATTATATAGATATATTATTCCGTGTCAATATTATTTTAAATTAAATATAAAACTAAATACATACATATATATATGTATAGAAAAAGAAAGGAAAAATGGCATATAACATAACAGCAAAAGAATAAATAAATTTTCATTACGTTTTCTTTATGCCCGCCGGATGTTCCCTTTCAGTTACTTTTCGCTTTTTGGTAAATTTGTTAGAAGCCATATTTAACTCCATTGGATGTACAAGAGATTGCGGATGATTAATATTAGATGGATCATCTGTGCCTTTTCCAACCATCTTCTTTAAGCCGTTGAACATTCCTGTATAAAACATTACCCCATATGCAAAGTATTGTTATATATGTACAGATATAAGAAAACTGTAAAAGTTTATACATAATCTTAATCAAATGATGTTACAGGAAACAAAAACAAATTACATTTTAATAAATATAATAATGTTAGGATGTTGTTTTACTTAATCTTGTTAATCTTTTGATTGACATTATAAATCTTATATTAACGTTTATGTAAAAATATATTTTATACATACGTATGAGCCAATAAATACATTTTCAGATATATTAGATAAAATTTGGGAATACTTAAATATGACTTACGTGTAAGACTTCCACTACGATGCTTCTTCTTTTTATGCTTTCTGTGTAGCTCAAACGAGTCCAGTCCATTGTCCGTGCTGCCGCTTGTTTCGGTAGAAACACTTTGTGCGATATGAGGTGGTAGGATGCCAATACTTTCTGAATTTTCAATCAGAATCTGCAACAAAATTAGTTTAAGTAATAATTGTTTCTTCGTATTATTTATTGATATTCTCTAAAACACCTATATCACCTTGACAATAGTTAAATGCATCTGCAATCTATTCTGTACAGCTGCCATGGACGTTTCTTGCAACGGCATGATATTCGGTCCAATGACTTTCGCCAGGTTCTCAACGCTCATCTTGTTTTGCTTCTCGTACATGGAAACCTTCTTCAAGAACTCCATGAGGAATGCCAAGGTGTTCAAGTGATACGGCGGCAGCAACGTACACGCCAACAGCAACGCCTGCACCCGATGGCTCTTCAGCAACGCGCAGTGCACGAACAGGTCGTGGTACGCGTACGGAATCAGCGGCTCGGGCAAGTCGCGGAAGAAGGATTTCAGACAATTGGCAATGTCGACCGCGTGATTCTTGTCGCCTAAACCGCCGCCGTTATCCAGACGGGCTATCAATTCCCTCTGTCGCGCTTGTGATCCGGCCTTTCTGAACAGACCCTCCTGAGCGACGTGTTCTTCCAGGAACGTTGTGGCTTGAATCACAAACACAGGCACGTGGACTATGGCGCCCGACGACAGATTGACAATGTCCAAGGCTTGGTAAAACAAAGGGATCTTGAAGACCTTCTTGGATATGTCCTTGCACACTTCGGGCCTCTCGCTCTTAAGCATACTCTTCTTGAAGCGATATTTAACTCCGAGGCCCCGGAGATCACTGGCGACAGCGTGGTACACCCTCTCCTTGTGCAACACATCGTAGATCAACATCTTCGGTGCGTCGTAGGCCGTACGAGTCCGCCGACAGATCGATTCTTCAACGAGGAATTTATTAATTACACGTTGTTCGAGCGTCCCATCATTCGCATCACGCATCCCTCGTCACCCGTTTTTCGTATTGAATTGACACCCCTCCAGTGCTGCCAACGTCACGATCGTGAAGGACGAAAGTTCCCGTAGTAAAGGCGCGTAAAGGCGCCATCGCAACGTCGCGAATGCATCCTGGTTTTTCGCACGATAAATATCAAAACGCTGTCTGTCGCATCGTGCATGGGCAAACTCCGATTAATTAATTAATTAAACTGGCAGAATTGCTCGAAGCCAAAGATTTTAACTATATAATTCATTTATTCCTTATCTAATTTTTCTTCCAAATTTAAATGACAAGAAATTGCAGATGTAAAAAATTTTAAAACTCAATTTTTCAGATGTTTCATACAAATTGGAACATTTTTCAGAAAAACTCGGACAAAATAATATAATAAATATTTCAGATTTTTCCTGTCAACACATCTTTATTTGTAGAAATCTGAATAAATTAATGTGAGAACATTCGCGCAAATTATCCGAAATTTTCATACAGATACTAAAATATTTCAAAAACTAAGTATCTAAAAAATTTTACATATTTTTCAGTTTTTCATAAATCAAAAAAAAATTCTTAGAAAATTTTTGAAAATATGATAAATTCTTTCACCAGGGTACGTTCATCGATGAATCACGCTATGCGTCTACATGTGTAGTGGCCTTTAGTGAGCAAGTAGCGTATAAATGACCGGATTCGTCGTGGAATGTGGAGGTGGAGATTGTGGAATTCGCTGTCGCTACTCACTTGTCAGTGCCGTGCATACTGCGTGCTAGTGCATGCTGGTGCACGCAATTGTTTGATTCGAGCTCGCAATCGTCGCAATTGATTTCAAAGAATGTGATCTTTCACCGTTGATTTCGGAGCTCTCGGTCCGGTCTTCTGTCCGATATTTTGTTACGCGCGTACGCCGTATTTTTAGACGCGACCGATCAGTCTCCTGGCCAGACATATAGCGACTCGATTACGATTTTACGAGGCGAGGCGCCCAGCGACGCGAGAGTACATACCACATCGCGAAATGACGCGCGCGTGACAAGGGAGAGTACCATCAGACCATCACCGTCTGGTCCGTCTGGCGCCGTCTGCTCCTGCGGAGGTCGCTCGGGGTCACCCGTTTCACCCGTCTGGTCGCCGCTCGACGTGTCATCGGATCGAGACGAGGTGTTATCGTTTTTTTTCCATGCCGGCCAGGTCCCCGACAATCGATAGGAAAGCATGCGTGTACACGGATTCGTGAGCCTCGCTCGTCGAGGGACTCGGCGCGCTTACGGCTGTCCTCGACGCCCGGAGGCGACCTGGATGCGCCCGCGAGGTTAGGTGGGCCGCGACCAGCCATGAAGAGCCCGGTGACGTCCCAGCGCCTGAACGGGACCAACGCGCATCCCGTCCCGTCGACAAGCCCGCTGCAGACTTTAGGAGGCGCCAAGTCCCGTCACAACAACGCCGCCAATAGCTTCCAGGTGGTGAAGGTCGCCGGACGCGAGTCCGGCTGCTACATCGCCAGCAACATCGCGCCGAAGATCGGCAAGCAGCAATTGGTGTCCCTGAACGGGGACACGGTGCGCTGCGACAGCGTCAACTGCGACGAGGCGCTGGCGTGCGATGTGGCGCCCATACCGGCGACGAAGACCAAGGCCCTGTGCGTGCACATCAGGGAGAACAAGTGGTACGACGCCGGTAACGTGGTCTCCGTCGGGGTAGCGGGGACCAGCCTGAATCATGCCCTGGAAAGCATGTCCCTGGCTTACAATCCTTCTACGAAGCAGCTGTATTCCGTGGAGGAGGCCAGGACGCCCAGCAATGCACAAATCGACTGTACTCCACAATACCTAGAATCTCCATGTAACGGTAAGGAACAAGCGCCGAGTGTGAAACTTGACGCGGACAAATATACGAAACTTGAAAATGTCAGTGCAAACAGTAGTCCAAGAAATAGTCTGCCACGCTCGTGTAGCAGCACAGTGTCTTCCCTTAGCGAGATATCACCTTCGGGCAGCTTTCTAGGATCCGACGAGCAACACCTCGTGGAAAAAGCCGATAAGATACCCAAACGTTGGGGATTGAACACGATTTTTACGAAGAATGTGTTTTCGTGGAAGAATAGAGGTTCTCAACAGTCGACACCTACAGGTAGCCCATCGAGAAATATCGACAAGGTAGGCGGTAGTACAGCTTTAATTCAACAGCCGAGACCAGCGAGTTTACCAGCTAAAAATGCACTGGAAGAAGAACGTCATCGAAAGCAATACAATGCTATTTTAGAGGCAGCAAGGAAGAGAGAACTGCGCGAAGAGAGGGAGCGTAAGCAGCAACGGGAATGTCAGCTGAGAGAGGAGAAGAGATTAGCCGAGGATTCCAACGCGTGGAATGTACACGTTTTACCTAAGTTCGAGAGTGTTAAGAATACGAAAAGAGTAAGGGAACTGTGGTGGCGCGGTTTGCCGCCGAGTGTTCGTGGTAGAGTATGGAAATTAGCGATTTCGAATAATTTGAATGTAACGCCGCACCTCTACAATCTTTGCTTAGACAGGGCAATGTCGAGCCCCAACAATGAGTCATTAGCCGCTATCAGATTAGACGTATCTCGTACCTTTCCTACCTTATGTGTCTTTCAAGAGGGTGGACCATTATTCAATAGCCTTCAGGGTATTTTGGCAGCGTATGCCGTATACAGACCGGACGTAGGCTACGTGCAAGGTATGAGTTTCGTGGGTGCTGTTTTATCATTAAATATGGAACCGCCGGACGCCTTTGCCTGCTTCGCGAATCTGCTAAATCATCCTTGCCACAGAGCCGCCTTTACATTGGACCAAAAAAGAATGGATACTTACTATAAAGTATATTCCAGTGCTCTTGCGCATAAGCTGCCAAAAGTCTTTTCTCATTTTACCGTAGCAGGATTAAGCCCGGACTTGTATCTATTAGATTGGTTGTATACTATATACGCTAAAGCAATGCCTCTTGATGTCGCATGTAGAATCTGGGATGTCTTTCTCAGAGATGGAGACGAGTTCCTCTTCAGAACCGCGCTGGGAGTGTTGCACTTGTATCAAGAAGAGTTATTAAAAATGGATTTCGTACACGGCGCACAATTTCTCACTAGATTGCCGGAGAATCTACAAGCGGAATCCTTATTCAACAGTATTAGTCAGATGTCTACTACTGTTGGGACGACAACATTCCAGCAAATGTTGGTTCAATATTCTTCGTAATTTAGTATAGCAAAGGTATAGCAAAATTGAAGTTTTCTTATTGTGATAACAAAATCTTTGTGCAAACAATTTTATACATTATTTATTATTATTTGAAATTAAAAATCTAATGACTTGTCTGAAATTTTTATATTAAGATATCATGATTTGTGTTTGTTTGCGAATAATTTGTACTGAATGTTTCAGAAACGACACATGGGAATATCGTTTCTTCGATCTTTTAGAAAAAGAAATAATCTTTATTCAAATCTTTTGTTTTATAATTGACACAAAAATATAATGTAGAGATTAATTGCACAATAGATTAGACAGATAATTTTCAAAAATTTATGACAAAATATATTTTTGTTATAAATTTCTGGAAATTATATATAAATGAATAAATTTGTTATGGAAATATTTTCCATGTAAATAATTGATTGTGCTATTTAGTCGTAAATATGTTTTTTACAACGAATGAAATTGAAAAAAAATGATCTGCAATATAAAACATGAATGCTCCATTACTAGATCTATGTATACTCGTTTACATTTTTTGAAACATGATATATTTTAAATTTAAATATAATATCTTGAAAGTACCTTTCAAAAAGCGAAAGAGAATATTATAAGTTAAAATTTTAACTTATTTGAATATATACATTTTATATTACTTCTGTTTTAGTTTTCATCAACTTTTATTATAGATATTTATGACGGTTTCTCATAATTTGTGATATATAAACATCCGAAATATCAATCTTGCTTCACATATGTATACCACTATATATGCAATGTTGCATTTCAGCTTTGAGATATTGATCCATTCTTTGTATATCCTCTCAATTTTTACATTCTCTTCAAGGCTGAAGGGAGATATATACTCAAATACAACAATATTATTCAGCTGCAACACAGGTATTATCCTCATAAATACACATTCACGAATATAGAACTAGCCAAACGAAAAAAAGGTTTTTGCTGCATAATATTTAATTGCTATTTAAATTCTGGACATGTTGATATTTCTGACGATACAGCATAATAAATATCTAATGAAACAGTCGAGATTACATACCGGGAAACGTACGTTTTGTCAAAAAATTTTGATTAATATTGACCACAAAAAAAGCGGAGCTAAATAGTGCGAACATATACACAATATACAATTAAAAAATTTCTAAGGAGATTTTTTATAATTTGAAATTGTAACATTTATCTTACTAAAAGTATGCAATTTATAACACAGTACTTTTTTGTCAAATTTTTCTTATATAACAAATTACAGTTTTCTGCAGTTGGAGTTTTTTCCAACGCAAATCAATGCACGTTGTTTGCATTATTTCGCTTCGTTATTTTTAGTCTTTGGCAATCATGGATCAAGTGTTGAGTACGAGATTATTGCAGTGAAGCGTATGATAAAATGTTTATGGTATACAATAGATATTTTACTTAGCATTTAGATGATTTTTTTTATTACTATCGTTACGGTGTGGCAAATTATTTAGTTTATAATACCGAAATCTTATCATGTCCCGTCTTTTGAGTGGCCTTCATAATGAAGATAAGATAAATTCGAGATTTAAGAATGTGCGAAACTATGCAATTATCGAATTTTATTCTCTAGGGAAAGTAATCTCACAAATGTATTTTCGTACAACTGCAATATGCTTACTGAATGTGCTTGTTGTATAACGCCCTGTTTAATACGGATGTAGGTAGAACGAAAAGATTTTAGGTCTCAACATTTCGAATAGATGATACCACCAATTGACCAGCCTTAAGGTTGCTATCCATTAATATTTCAGGATGACAGTCACGAGTACGTTACAGTAGCTTCACATACAGCATAGCTTGGGAGCTTGAAAATTATACAGAAGAATATAGAATATCATCATCTACCAATATAAAATTATATTCAAATATATATAAAATATATCTCTTTTATATAATGTGGGCAAGTTTTAGAGCAACGTGATAAAGTTAGAAACATCTGCGAAAATACTAGTCGCTGAAACAAACAATATGACATAACTGTCGCGGCTCATTAAATTCTCATTTATTTTTACGAGACGAGATTATCTATATTATAACAATATATATTGTGACGTTTTGGTTGTACCTATGTGTTTATACCTGTGCGGTTTTATATATTATGCGATAATTTGCGCGACTAGTGTGCAACCAATTGATGTGCTTCTCAATGACACTATATACAATACATAATATATGATTTATAGAAAATATGTGATTCTCATCGTATCAAGATACGCATACACGAAAACGTATTGAGACGTGAGACGTAAGTGAACTCACGAGTGTAATATATATCCTAGTTTTTAATCGACAATACTCTCATTCCATCCATTATCCCAAACTACTACTTAGCGTTCATGAACAATACATAACGAATAAGTTTGTAGATGTATATAAAGAGAGCACAAATGGATAAGACGTAATTAGAACACGATGAATTAAGTTATTTCAAAACTTTTAATACAAAATTGTATATCTATACGTGCGTAGGTTAACAGCTTCGTTCATGCATTTATCTACGACAGATTTTCTCTCTTTTTTTTTTAATTAAAATAAATTGTTAATCATCAAGTTTGTGTGGCAATAAGATATTAATAGTTTAATGCTCACGAGTTATTAAAATTGAAATTTTTAATCGATTATACAATATGAAATTATATTTTATACTAATTCTTTTGTGTTATCAAAGTTTCTATGTATTAAATGGCCAAAACATTTAAGAGTGCAATTTAAATATCTACATTCTATATACACTTCTGTTATTTCGCATATTTTTCAGCTTTGAAAGAGAGATTTTATAAAGAAACCTTATATAAATTTTATTTAATGATACAGCAAGCTTTAACTTTTCTTTCTGATCAGTTCTTTCTTTTTTTGTTGGGTTAGTTTTGTTCGTGTTTGCACACGTCTCGATTAATTAAATTGTTTTAACAACTAAATCATATCTGTGTGTATACCTTCTGTCTTGGATATAACGTAATTACTTTCGTAAAATGATCAACGATGATGTGCCAATCGTATCGAAGTTGTAAAGAAATATATGGAAGACATTTACAAGAACTATCTCCGTGCTATAAGCGCAAATCGATTACCAAGTTTTGTAATTATTAGCGTCACGTTATGCGGTTGGTTAATGTAGCGAATGTAATACACTACAGTTGTCTAATTTTTTAGTGATGGATGGTAATGTAATACACAACAAAATGCGACGTTTATGTCGAAAATAATTGTATCCGTTGCACGATCGAAGTGGAACGCGAGTATCTTATAATTTGTCCGCCTTATCGATTTAACGGTCGCATTATAATTACGAATGTGAGTTACTACAGCCAGAAATGTATGTATGTATGTATAATTGGATTGTACACGTGACGTATGCTTGTACATGTATTGATTGCATCGAATACTAGGTATATCTTTATATACCTGCGTTCTTAGAGAATCGCTTAGAGAATTTACAAGGAAAATATGTTTTAAATTTCACAATTCTTGACTTTTTCCGATTACAGTAATTGTATTAAAAATGCAATTTACTGTATCTTTAAATTCATAGAAGACAGTCTCCCATAAATGCGATAGATCTACTCTTAGTCATTATATTTTGAAATATGCTGGAATATACGACGTAGTAACACTCATTCTTGTGGATATACCTACGTGTATCTTGAATATTTGAGTTTTCTCTACTTAAGGTCGAAGAGATACGATGCCTAAAAGACATAATAAAATCGTGTAAATGCAAACGTTAAAGATCTGTGCACAAACAACCATGCATCATGCACTATGTGACACTTCTGTGTTCCTTGTCGTTAGTGCCTCGATAGAGGGGAACTCATTGTATATTTTATACGCGTTTTATCGTGTGTACATTTACCTTAAGTGCAATATTGTAATAATATATTTTTTAAGGAATCGATCCCACGATATTTATTTTGTCAGATCTACATAGATCGGTAAACACATGTAAAGTATACATAGAAAACGTTAGCGAATTAGAAGTGAAAAAGAAACGAAAGGGAAAAGAAATTTTCATATTTTTTAATACGAAATTTGAAGGAACTGGCTTTTTCGCAGGAAATAAGAACGTGAGATCGTAAAGCGGCTAGTGTTGCGTTACGAATTCCCAAAATCCCGTGGACGATTGCAATAAAACCTGATGCACAACCCACGTCTCTAACGATGCTTTTTTATTAGAGGAGGTCTCGCGGCACCGTCGCGGGGGCCGTTATGTACATAACGACACGCTTGCTTCCTAATTTAATCGAAACGTAAGGGTTAACGATATCTACCGCAATAAGTGTAACGACCATTTTTATATCATGTAATGGACTGCGAGCGAAATCGAAGACGTTGCTAAACGCGCGTACGAGAAACATTGTATAAATGACGCCGGCAACATATCTCTATATATGGACGATTTTTTTTCCTATACGAATAAAAAGTATGCTCTGTGACATCGAAACTTCAAAGTTTTCTCCATTTATTTTTATTCGGCGGAGATAAAAATCACTTTTGCCTCACGACGCGTTACGCGTTACGTTCCACGCACATGATATTATGTAGTCATATATGAAATAATTTTTTATTATAAGTTAATTCATTAAAAATAAATTAATGAATTTTTTAGCGCTATTCCGACCGTGCGTATCTCGATATTTTAATATTATTTCGCAGAAAGTTTCGTATATGTGTTAAATTATTGCAAGTTACCACTTCGATTCTCGTGCGTATTAAGATATTTCAAATTTGAATGATTGCTAATTTGCGCCACTCGACTTGCGCCATTGGTGTACCTCGTCCAACTTCATATCGTAACCGGTCTCGGAACGCGCCGCGGCGCGGCGATCACAGAATCGCTCCGTGCTTTTCGCGACGATTACCGGTCCGAAAAGTGAATCTCGCGCGCGAAAAGATTGTCGCGGATGTATCTCGTAAGATTGTACGTTTCTTCGTAACACGTTAAATGTCACGTACCGGCGTGCAATTTCGCATTGCCCGAGTAGTCGGTCGGAATCGTCCTCGACCCTCGTATCGTTTCGCCGACGCGCATCGAGAGTGCGGATGCACTCAGTGATCATTACCAGCAGGTATGTACACATATTTTCGTTCTATAATTCGCTCTCTGCGATTACATCATGCGATCTTGCTGTTTTGATATCGCTTCTATTGATTGTTGCAATGTTCGAGTGAATGTGAGTTCTGCATTGAATTGCGTAAGCCGCCGTATAAAAGCCATTGTCGTTACTATGGCTTCCCATTTCTAAAACGGATGTTTTTCAATCGTGGTTGAATATTTATATCGTAGCTTGGAGTTATCTGACATTTTAAAGCATTTGAGTTTTTTTTAAAAGCACAATTATCGTGATTATTGATTAAAAATCTAAAGGTGTTAATTAATAGATTGCATAGTTTGTAATTTTATTATATAATATCTTTTAAACATTAGATTTGAACATTACACATTTACGAGGGTAAAGGATTAAACATGAAATATTTAGAAGATTACAGATATATGTATATAATAAAATTAGGAATTGTACAATTCATTGATATATCTTGAGATTTTTGAACCAACAGCTACGATGATCGAATATCCAGATGCAACCTAAGCGCCCTAAAAAGTCGGAAGGCATTAACTGTGGCGTTTTCAGTGCTGCGATCTGCGATTGGCAGTACCGTTTTTGCGAGTCGCGGCGAATCTCTCATTAACGTTAATCGCAGTCGGGCAGTCGATCGGAACGCGCCGCGGTGATCGCAGGATCGCATTGAACCGCTCCGTCTTTTCCGCGATTGTCCTCGCCCGCGAAAGAATCTCGCGCGCGAGAGATTACACCGCGAATAGGTATTTCTCATCGGACGTTCTTCGCGAGTATCGCGTCAAGTATCGCGCGCGATCGCCGTTATTGCGATTCCAATCTCGGAGCGATCCGCGTCTACGTGCCGGAGTCGATCCGGAGTCGATCGAAATCATTTCCGCGTCGAAAGTGCATCGAGAGAGCGATATGCGCAACGATCACGTATGGACAGGTATGTACAGTCTTATTGTTCCAGTCTTAGAGGCGTTAAAAGTATCGAAAAAGCGCGAACGAGGCATCCGCGAAAAGCGAAGGGGAGTTCATGTCGGGAAACGAGTCTCGTAGCGCGGGACGGCGCGATTTGAAAAGTTCAGTTCCGTGCGCTAACGCCCTCTCGGCGTTGCGGCGAATCCGAGAAACAGTAAGCCGACTAGCCGAGACAGGTACGGAGGGTAACAGGTAACAGGGGAAATATATATTAATTTCTTGCGAGAATACGGTTCATATGTATCTACAACGAAATAATCGAGTTGAAATAATCGTGCAATATAATAATTGTTGTAAAATTAATAGCGAGTTATAGTATTGGATGTTACACGTTACTGCTCATTTTATCTTTGTTATAAATTTCATAAACTCATTTTCGAACTTTGACTGTATTGTTTAGGAACGTCGGGAAGCAACGTGTCGTTTCGCAAGAAAAGACGAATTAAAAAATAAATAATTGTGTTACATATATGACTATATAAATAGAGCTTTTACACGAAATCAATTCTGATAAAAAAAAATATCTCAGCGATGTTATAAACGTCCAGTCAGAAATAATTAGTCGAATCGACGTCGATTTAACGTCGATACATTGATAAATGGTCGATATCGAATACTAGGTTGATATTTTTGTCATCTTCGATCTCATTATAGTTTTTTTTTTATATTAATTCAGCAATTACGAAATATTTCTATAAGATTTCTATATATTGTCCTTCGGCCAGTTTTACGTCAAATCAATAAAATCAGTAAAATCGAAAAGCACAGTATGTAAAGTATATACTGTGTTCGATGTAGTGAATTGGTCAAATCACAATAGAAATATTCGCAAATTGCTCAATTAACATAAAAACAATTATGACAAGATAAAAAAATAACAAAAATATCAATCAGTATTCGATAGTAGGATCATTTATCGACACATTGATGTCAAATCGACATCGATTCGACAGATTATTTCTGGCTGGGCGGTCGAGAGGATAGGCGCGGCAGTTCTTATATACGGGATTGCATTTATTTCTCGTACGACTAATCACATTTATTACACCACAATACACGACGGTACACTTAATAATTTAATCGAGTCTAAGTGATAATCGGTACAGTAGCAATCGATTAATGCGGAGGTATAAATAGCATACTCTTACTGCGTAACATCGCGTACACAACTCTACGATATATGTACTTGCCGTTCGTAAATTCCGAATAAAAGTCGCATTCCTCCTCGGCGACAATTCTCGGCCTGGGAGAAATTCGTGTGTAATACACTTTTTTTTAGCCGTGATAGAGTTATTTTGTTACATCGAATTACGTACAGGGGCGTGGATAAGTTGCCCGTTAACGTTATATCATGTCATATCTGTACGCGACAGTCAGGGATTAAAGTCACCGAGAACTAATTGGCTAATCCATGTGAAATCGAGCGTGTGTTGCAATAACATCGATTTTTCTCTCTCTCTCTTCTTCTATTATTGGTCGCAATGTAATTATTGTTGGCGATCTATCACACGTGCGCAATATAATAAGTTAAGAAATATTGAAGAGAAAATTACATTGCGTTCTTTACAGATAGAGACTCTCTATCCATAAAATAGCTGCAGATTATTATCGAAGAGTCTTTAAATTCGAGAATATTAATAAAATTAAATAATTTTATTAATTGAAAAATTCTTAAATATATATATATGATTATTTTATCTTGGAAAATTATTTTACATTGTAAAATATGTATATATGTACGAAAATTTTGTAAAAATTTGAAAATGCCTTACTCGATAATATAAAAATGCCTTAAGTATATTTTATTTTTCGATATGCTAATTCAAGTTCAAATTAAAGTTTATTTATTCTAACATTTAATTTGTATGTGAAGATAGTCTCATATAGATTTAATAATTTAGAATATATTAAAATTAATAACAAAATTTGTATTAAATGTTTTAATTGGCTTATAAGTAAATTTCAGTACTTGAGACAGTTTGTACGTAACGTTAAGGAGAGTTGTTAAAAATCTAAATTATATGTCGAGATGAATGTATTCGAGATATATGCTTAACTTGTCGAGAAACATTCAGCAAGATTGAATATTCAATCCTCGAGAGATTGAATATTCGATCGAAGTGCCTTCACACTTGAAAGTGCCCTTCGGGTACGCGATGGAATTCGAGTGGCGAGTTTATTGACTCTGAATTCTTCTCGAGTTCGTTTTGCTTTTCCTTTAATTCCTTCAACGATAAGCTGAAAATTGATTCTCTTCCCTTACGGATGCGATAATAAATGATTTTATTCATGCGCGGTCTGCATGTCCGATCTATTGGTTTCGATCGCACGCGAAAAAGGCCTCTTTAATCCCCGACTGTACGTATTATTCGCGAATAGATGATATAGTCTTTTAATCTTAATCTACTAAAGCTATCTTAAGTTGGTACATTTTATACATGTAATTATAGTGTAGGTAATGGAGACGACAGATCTCATTTCAAGTTAAATAAAGGTGCTAGATCGATTAGTATAAATACATTCAATTTAGAGAAAAATTATATGTAAATTCCAATTTAATTTTTCTGTAGATTGCGAAAATCCAAATAAAAGAAATCATTAAAAAAACTCGAGAATGCAAATATTCACTAGTGACTCGAAAAGTGACATTTTACGTGTGATACATATATTTGTGGAAAGATTAAAATTTGATACTCATTTTCTGACTCCTCTTTTCCTTATTTTTTACGAAAAAAAATCAACAATCCAATAATTATAAATTTTTGTGAAATATATATTATACATATAATTTCACAAAAATTCAGAATCACCGAATTATGTTTTTATTGTATCATGTTAAAAATTAAAAAAAAAATTGTTATGTGAAAGTTTCATCAATAAAAATTATTAGATATATTAAAAAATTACATATTATATAAAAAATAAGAAACAATTTTTATTATTTCCGTTTCTTGTTATTAGAAAATAATAAAATTTAACATAATTCTGGAGTTTTTATCAAAATTATGTAATTGTTTTACAATTGAGATGTTTAATTATAGCTCAATTCAATTTGAAATAATAATTGCAAGAGTCTACATTGTAAGAACCTCGGTGCGAAACTCGGAATGCGAAAGTTCAATCGCCGCGATCTTTGATTTCAGGGCTCATCGTTTTGCAACGTGAAGATCGATCGAGGATCGAGATCGATCGTCTCCGTAGTACGTAGTATTATTGGCTCGCGGACGCAACGACGTGAACATCCGTCGTTCATCTGTGATGTTATCGATCGCCCGTCAGAATCGTTTCCACCGACATCACGTTCAACCATCGTTAAAATCGTAAGTACATACATACATTGTCAACTACGGCACACACGAAAGAGCGTACGACTGTTTTCTCCTCGTTCAAGAACAAGGGCGATCACATCTGATCTGTTTCCCACGGGATTCTCTTCCGGAAAAGAAACGCTCGCACGTGATTAGCGCGGCTATAGTTCAAATCTGATTTAATATTCAACGTGTAGTTAGACATCTGTCGACATCAAGAAAAACGTACATCCAAATAATTTTTTAATATTTTTGATATGATTTTTTAATATGACAAAACGTTTTTTTTTCTTTGTGAAGTCGAAAATCGCTCTATAAATATATTGCATTTCAGATATTCCGCTTATTTTTTTCTTGCGATTATAAATGTCTTTAATTAACAGATTAACTTATTGTACATTGTTTAAAATGTTTTTTTCTTATAATATATAAATACATGAATAATTTTAAATTACTGACGATTGAAAAGGAATAATTTTTTTTAAATATACAAATGCACGAATAATTTTTAATTATTAACGGTTGAAAAGGAAAAATTTATCGTGACTTGTGTTATGTCGATGTGGATATAAGAGTTAGAGTTTCATTAATCACACGGAGATTCAAAGATAATATGCACTTCATGCATAGCAATTAGCATCTAAACGAATTAATGTTAATACTATCGTCGCGCTAATTCGATACGAGCGTCGATGATTGTTCCTCCTCGAACGCGAACACGTGCACTTTGCATTTCCTCCTCGTTCTGATTTTCTTGCATTGTTCTTCATTCGTCGTGCTAGAAGGAAGAAGGCTTACATCGATCGTATAAGGAAAACATATTAGGAGGAGAACGTATTCGGCGCAATTTAGGAACTTGGCTCGAAACGCGATGCATAAAGGATGGCCTTTCTTATCGCGATCGCGTGTAACAGCATATGTTTACACTACGCGATTTTGTAGCGATATCGATATACAATTTTCTGTCACGTCGTATCATTTTTTTAAAATAATATCGCAGCGTTGTAACTATTACGATATCGTGGCGCGACATATCGTGTGTGATAGTTCGCATCTTGGTTATTATAATTCGATACACTTTGTAGCGTAGACGGAGGAACGAGATTTTATCGCAACGACGTCATAAAATTGAGTAGCGTTAAATTACGCCCCCGTTCCCTTCGGAGGATCAAAGTTAGTCTCAAAAAATTTTTTTTTATCGAACCACAAAGCACGTGGTTACAAATATATAAACGTTTCTACATATTATTTTATTACCTCTATATAAATAATGCGCTTGTGCCGTTTGATATTTGCGTATCCTTTTATCGTACTGTCGCGAGAACGACTTAACTCTGAAAGAATAGTCTTCTCGCGTGCTGGTGCTTTGATATCGGGAATTCGGAAAGGATCAGGTGGGACGTAACAGGTGGGTTCCTTAATCGCAGCTGGGTCATCGATTATGTCGAGTAACACGTGATAATTCTCAAACAATCCCCACTGATCTTTATTGTACGCTAAATGATCTCTTTATCGATATTTCATGCCGTACTGCCTTAAATCGTACTTACATCGAAGAAATATATATATTTATATATATATATTATATATTATGCTATAAAGATCAGCGATTTTCACGACCGACGATTTAACCGAACGACACCGCCGTCGTCGTCGCCGCCTGGAAAATCCGTGACGCAAAACGATCCGGGAGAGTGTCACCATTGATCGATAAACCCGCGACTCACGTCGCGACACGTGTCAGTGTGCTTAGCCTCTCTACTGTGTTTCTCTCCTCTTTCTCCACTACGTAATATAATATACCAGCTAGAAAAAGATCTTAATAATTTATATAGAAAATGTACAAGAAAATCTACATTCAACGAACGCGTGTGATATTTCTATATGAGTACGGTACGACGCGCGATGATCGAGCGAGCGAAGAATAAATAAATTAAAACAGAAGTCGTGAGAGAGGGAGGGGAAGCCCGGGGACGAGTTTTGTGCCATTTACGATCGAGTGGTCCGCCGTGTTGCAAAAAAAAAAAAACAACGCACAATGCAATTCTTTAGCATCTTAATTTGCTTCTACCTCAGTAGAACTTTAAGACAAGAGTCGAAGAAGACATTTATCTATCTCTCGTCGAATAGATTATTTAACACAGACACTCGCTGTTCGGTCACGCCTGCTCAGTCGATTTGCGAAACGCGTGGCCCTGTACACATCACTTTCGATTAAACACGACATGCGTATCCGTTTCTCGGCGCGAATGCCATACGTTCCAATTTTAGATGAGCGCATCTTGCTCGCGCTGGAAGAAGCGTTTAAGCAGAGCAAAACGGATGCTCGACGACGACTTAAATCCGTACGCCACGAATTCCTAATAGCTGTCCGTAGAACCGAATGCGTCCGGGTCGATTTATCTTACGTACCGACGTCTCCTTAGTACAAGATATGCGCGATATGCTTCAACATGGTCATCCAATTCAAACAAATCAACATATTTGAACATTTCAAATGTCATTGATAAATCGAACTTGCAGAAGCAGAGTGGATATTCACGCTTTCGCGTTTTGATATATGTACAAATCTTAGACAATGCGTGCAGAGGCTTGGTAAAAGAGTCAAACGAAACAATAGAGGGGATTTTATGTGTCTAAAGATCTTCTAGGTGTCTGAGCAAACGTTTACTCTACAGTAATACTAAAACGCGATCATTATCTTTATGGCGAGAGAACGCTGTTGAGAGAGATTGATGCTATAAAAAGTATACAGCTCGTACAATTTGCATCACGATTTGCATTCACAGATTCTTTAAAAAATCTATAGTTGATTTCCTTTGAGAAAATATCGAGAAACGAATAATCTTTAAGTCATAAATAATTGACAATTAAAAGTTTCTCAAAAACTAGGCGTAAGATATGAAGAGATAGTAGAATTTTTTTTTTAATTTAAAGTGGATTTCTATAAATTTATAATTTGAGGATTGGTTGTCAAGATATTTAATAGTATATTGGAAATTTACAACAAATAACCATTTTCAATAATAATTTCTTTTGGCATATTTTTGCTCAAGAAAAATCTTCAAAACAACCAAAGAGAAGTAAAGCGTGATTCACTATTCTGTAGTCTGGTGATGTTTAACGGATGACCGAGAGTCACATTAACTTTCTAGCAAGACGATCAAAACGATAAAGCTTCTCAGATTCCGATGTGTGATATACCCTTAATGATAATATATAACGGTTAAATATATTTTATGTCCGCGAACGTATCTTCTGCTTATCTACTTGCTTCGCGTCCGTTTTTCATTTCTCCTTTTGCCTCTCTCGTGGTTTCATTGGATTCTCGCGCTGTTTCCCTCTCACGCCCACTTTCTCCGAGTGCAAGACACAAGGCGGCCGCGAATAAATCAGATTTGAAATGGCTAGACGTGGTACATGTACATACGCATTTTGCGCTTGTCTACCCGAGACCGGCCTTTTAGTACCGACGGCGATACGAGCCCTCCAATGCTGGACGCGGTTGAATCATGCTTCCGTAGCAGGTGTGCCGCGGTTTTCTCAGGAATAAAGTCGAGGCATACATATTATCACACGTACCTTCACCTCGCCATTACTATTCCGCGACGTCGAAAGATCGCCACGATGCATAATTTGCCGTCATACATAGCGCAATTTTATTAGTGATTGTTCTTTACAATAGGTATTTAAAACACGGAATAATTTTTGAAGAAAGAGATTAAACAAAATAAATTATAAGTTATGAAAGCTAATCAGTATATTTACGATTCGATTTCGAAGAAATGAAATGAAACTTAGGACAGCAAAATTGAAACGGATGTAGAGAAGAGTCACATAAGTAAAGATCTTGTTTCGAGATATTATGATTTTCATTTTGTCTTACAGAATACTTCATAATTAGATACATTTCTACTAACGTAGCAAAATTATTAACCCATAAAGAAACAAAAGCACGAATCGAATTTTTCTTCAAACGGAAGTTCTGCTTGTGTGTCCCTCTCTTTCAATCATCCCTACAATTTCTGCTCATAAAATGAAAGAGGATGAACAAGATTAAAGACATCGTGCGTCAGCGATATCGTTCGATTTTTGAAATTGATTTCGCTTTGCCGAATCTATTAAGCTTTAATGACAGTGCCTTCTATAATATAGATGCATTAACGCTCCCTGTTCGTACATATCACGCTCGCATCACATCGCGCACAATCTATACACGTCCATGTTTTGTATATAGCAAATTGATGTTGATGAATATGAATTACCATCGAAGCGTCGGAGAAGCGTTTTGAAAGAGCTCGATTATTTTATATATGTTATAGCGATATTAATATCACGTTCTCTCGCGATCCTGTTGAATATTGTTGCACGCAAACTTAATTAAAACCATCAATTTCTATTGATCGCGACAGTGACGGCGCGCTACGAACATCATGATACGGAAATGAATATCTTTCGTTCGAATCTGGTTTGGATGTAGTATTAATGGTGCAGAAACGACGACATATTCGGGCGATTATTCGTCATTGAGTAACGGCTGTACCGCCAGGAACACCATACCGGCGACGATTTGCGGTATTCCAGAGTAATTGAATCTGTCGCGTAAATTCGACCCGACATTTATCTTACGACATTTCTCACGGACACGCGATTTATCGGGTGCGAACGGGTACGACGGCGAGCCCTCAAAGATTCATGCCGTTCAATAAATCGCTTGTCACGGAGAAATGTCGCGCAACAAATGTCAGGAGTGGAATCGACATCGAGGAATGCGCCTGCTCTACAGAGACGTTAGGTATACCTCAGACGCTATTCGTCCGAACAGCGAATTACCGTGTCAGAATAAAAAACTGTGACTAGTTTCATTCAAAAGAAACACGTGTTTGGCGAAAGCCAGGGCAAAGTTTAAGAGTTCTTCGGATCGAAACGAAAAATGGAAAGAAATTTACAAATGCAATCGATTGACAATACAAATCGTTTGATATTTTAGTGCTTATTCAATAGCGTGTATCTTGAACGATCGATCGCGCCTGTGGATCCCTTCGGGACGTTATCTCACGACGATATAGTCGCCTTCGACCATGCAACCTTTCTGCAAACGTGCATTGCTCGCGTCATTTCGCGGGGCGGACGCGCTCGTCTTGGAAAAATCGCTGCTTCCCCTTTCGTTCTCCTTTCTCGTATCTTGCTTTCGACGTAGGATCGTCGACAAGTATCGCGCGCAAAATAAAATCGGCACCCCGATACCGGTATTCGCGGTCGGGAAATCAAGATATGCAGGTTCCTACGAACACGATTGGGAGGGGATTGACTTCTCTCTTTTCCTCTCTGTTTCTCTCTCTCTCTCTCTTTCTTTCTTTCTCCTTTCTCTCTCTTTCTCTCACTCACTTACTCTCTTCCTTTTTCTTCTTCTTCTCTCTCTCTCTCTCAGTCTCACATACACACAAACATACACATATACGTACACACCCTCTTTCTCTCTCATTCTTTCTCTCTCGTTCTTTCACTCATTCTCGTTCTCTTTCTCTCTCTCTCTCTCCATCTTGCTTTCTATCTCTTCCTCTCTTTCCGCGACGTACGAGCATCTCAATGGCACGATCTCGCCCTTCGTTGGAAACGGCGCATTCGACGGTGCCATTCGTCGCGCCACTCGATGACGATCGACCTCTGTGTCACCGTGAGCCCACCTTGGCCACTGCCGTCACTCTCTTGGCCAAGGATCAAGTACGATCTGCGAACATAACAGAGCCGCGTGAGTATAATCGCGATCGTTGTCCAGCTGTCAGCTGTTGCCGGCCACTCCGCAATTTCTGACAGGCAGTTCACGGTCGTTGCAGCCGTGCCCGTCTCCATATTATCAGAGTTGCGCTATTGGAAACCTTGACCGCTTAGATTGATCTCGAAATGAGAACAAGTAGAAAATCAAAGTTGGCTACGAAATATTTAAAGGATATAAACAAATTAAGAGCTTCACGTGTCTCTATTAATGCCTTTTTGAATGTGTATTGTCCAAGCAGTGACGAGATTAATGGATAATAATCAAATAATGGTACTTGCGACTCGACTTGCGATTCACAAGGAACAACTTTAGATTTATATAAGAACTTAGAATTTTATAAAAATCTGTTTTGTTCTAGTTTTATTTTTTAAAAGAATTTTACATCTGAAAAAATTCGCTTAAAATCAGTAAATTGGCTCATATAAATGTATAATAGTAGACTTTTCTGTCCTTTTTTAAAGATGTAGAATATTGAGTTAATAAATTTATACAGCTCGATAATATAAACATTGACACTAAAAATGAAATAATCTTGATTGTTCAAAATTAAACATTCAATTCTTCGACGAAACGATAAAATACTTACTTGTTAGGTTTAATTTTGGGGCATCTGCAAGCTAGATCAGCTGAGTGAACGTAAAGAGATACGTCGCCACGGCGAAGCCTCGAGTTAGGATTTTTCTTGTAAACGAAGTCGACGTTTAGAGTGAATCGGATCCAGGATGTGCCTGATACGCTCGTGCCGGCCTGGGAGCCGTCGCTTTTCTTGTGTCTGTCCGTTATTCTGCCCAGAATAGCTGCGGTGAAAAAGAACATATTGAACAATGCGTTTCAAGCACACACATGGAATATTATCAAGTTATATTATATAATTGAGGTATCTGGAGCAGGGACATATATGTATAAGTTTGAATTCCATTTTGAGAAGAACGTATTTCAAGTTTTTATTGTATCTTATAAGAATATCAAAGTAACTATAACTTCGTTCGACAATAGCTGGAGTTATGGTTACCTCTCTTTCCTCTGAGTATTCTGTAAGATGAAATAAAACAAATTTTTCGGTACACTGTCTTTAGAATAGAATTTTATTAAGAAGCTTTTTATCGAAACGTTTCCTTTAGTAAAACTTTGAGTAAATGCAATTATAAAATTGACGTTTTGCGTTGTTAATTGGAATGCGTATCGGACGTAATCGTCTTTATTAACATGGACACATGTGTTCCTTTCGTTCAAAGGATGTCTGGGTCCTTTCAACCTATATCCAGCCCATAGAATCGAATGGGGGGCTGTGGCACAGCTCTTTTCTTTTCATTCTCTCCTGTTACGATCGTACCATCGATCCTGTCGTCCTCAGGACAGGGATACTATTAGCCTTTCGCCAAGGACTAGGGTCATGCCCCTGCAAAACGATTCAGCGCTGAGCTGCCTTCGATCGAACCATTCATTACTCGACGTCGGCGTTACGAGTTTATATACGCCGTCGTGCCCGGAGTTTGCTATTCGAATCATGGTGCCGCGTTATTCTTGACGTCGTGTAGTCTGGGGATTTTACATTCCTCGCGAGGAAGGATAGCAAGATGTATCTTCGAAACGGAAATGTGTATTTTCTCTGATAATTTCGTAGCAATTTCACGAATTCTAAAATTGGCATAGTTGAATTATTACAGCCTTAATACTTTAAATTGACCTTTGGTTACAATTAATTGATGAAAAACAGAATGTAAAATATAAAATTACTAAACATTTATATGGAAAATTATATATATTTGCAATTTTGTTTTTATTCTAATACGAGCAATATTTCTACCTCTATTCTAAAAGTGTTCATTTTTATTAAGGTTTCCAATGGTTATAAAGTTAAAGTTAAAATAAAACCTCTTAAAAATGTTTTAATATATAATATTTTTAAAGAAGAAAGATTTTTTTACTTTTTTAAAGTATTGGAATGTCTCTTTCTCTCTTTCTTTTCTTCATTTTTTCTATGCTTGGATTTTTATCAAGGAATCACGCGAAGTTACTTTGTTTCGCTGTTTTATCTTTGACGCATTATAATATCAAAACCATTGTCAACGCTTTCCTACGACATCCCTTTGTGTATTCTTCGCTCTTAGCGAAAAACACGCGGAGGCACGTGCTCGAGGTGTCGTCGTTCCCGATCGGTTTCGTTTTCGCGACGCGGCTATGGGATGCGCGGTCGTTTCAGCCGCTATTCTAAGTCAGAGACAGCTAAGTGCAGACCTGTTGAAGATTTATCTGCGCTGAATCAAACGAGCGGACAGGAGAGGGAGCAGGGAGCAGCGAAGCTGCTCTGCTCGGCCAAACCCGCGGCCGGACCACAGCTCAAAGGCATACCATTCTATTATTGAAAGCCACGGCACCGTTAAAACGTGAGTCTTTCATTTTTGAGCGCTATACACGCCACCGCGAGAGGAGAGAGAGAGAGAGAGAGAGCAATCACGGCTGTACGCAAACAACCCTATCCTTTCTTTCTCGTTTTCCTCAATGATGGGTTTAGCAAACTCCGAGCCCCATGTATTACAAACCGGTAAATAAAAAAATAGTTTTGACGTTTTCAATAAAGAAACAACGACATTTGAGATGGTATTATTGATGTTTTACTTTATTACACAGAAAAATGGTTGCAGAACATGAAGCACTATATAATTAGCGCAATTATCGCGAAATTTAGAAAATTAGAATAAGGAAGATTCTTCACGAAAGTATTATTTTTTACTACTTTCTATTTAATAAATATCCCCACTTCGTTTAATATAATTTATCTCAAACCTCTTTTGTTACTCTTTTTATGTAATAAATGCAGGGCTTTCTAAAACGAAATCCGTTACTGCCTCTTCTCTTACTGTCTCCCTGTTTCTCTCTCTTCATGTCCCTCCCCCTGTGCGTACGTTTATGTTCGACTTTTTCGAGGACTTTCGAGAGAGAGAGAGAACGGGCACTCTGGCATAAATCGTTGTTTCACATGCGCCCTCCACACATTACTGGGGCGGGCACACATCTATCCCCGATAAAAGCCGAAACAATTCCGGTGGCTTTGTGCCACGCAATGTTTTTCCACATCGACCAGCCGGGAATTGACGACTGTCTACATTACTATACTTATCACCGTTTTCGAGCGCTGTCGTTTAACTTGCCTGTATATAATGATATTGGATCATCAGGAATTTCGTATTGTCTATGTGATATTCTATGAAAAAAATTACGGGATTGTGTAATATTATATTTGGATATAACACTAATTCTTTATTCTACTTAAATGCTTTTGATAATTCGAATCCTTAATGAGAATTTAAAAATATTTTTCTCGATATTCTCAAAATGTTTAATTTAATGAGTAAAGAATTGTGAGAAAAAGAGTGGCTTTTATTACCCAAAAAATTCATCATAATATAGAGATATTGCTCGATAGTTCTAAATGTGAAAGAAATTGTGATAGGTATACCTCTTTATTTAAGTCATTTTATTTTTAGAATTGTAATAGCCAGTATATATAAGGACGAGTTAATTATAGAATCTTGTGGTGAGATTTGCCGTACGTTGTTTGGGTTTCTATTTGGGTTCCATTATATCCAGAGGGACGAGTGTGATTAATACATCGTTTTTTGTCCACGTTGTTTGATTCGGAAACACTTACCATAGTCTCTTTTGCAGTACTTGTTGAGATTTAGCCTCTTCGTGCTGGCGCGACATTTTCCGCACTGATCTGCAACAAAACGAAGTGGAAGACAAATTACGCCGCTTTCAGTAGCTTAATCAATTTATGGCGACGCGGGTTAACCCGCGGTAGTTAATTCCCTTGGGCGCAGACGTTGGCGAACGAGGAAACGCATCGTTAGCAAAGCGTTCTTTAAATTGCGTACAGAATAGAATTCGGTCGGGCAATTGTCGGAATTGATCCTTGTGCGGAGGTTATCGAAATGGCGAACCTCCTGTTATTACAGTAATCGTGGTATGCCATATACTAAAACCACATTAAGATCTCACATACAGTTGATGAATAATATCGTACTATTTATGAATGATCAAGATTATTATTATTGCGAGCTTAATATGAATCAAATTGCATTGATGATATTTATGTCTACATTTATGAGAGACTTATCTCTTTATTGAAGTTCAAAAGTACCTATTCATTGTTCTCGCATCTCCCTTGAGATAATCTTGCATCCCTCGAGAATGAAGATAGGAGCAAGACCATGGAATACCTTGAAAACGAGGATCAAAGGATCGACTAGCTGGATTACTCTCGCGGCCACTGGCGGCCAATTGCAATTCGTAATGGTTTCCAAGCAATATAGTATTCAAGCGAAATAGTTTGCATTTAATCTATTACATATGCAATTTTATTTTTAACATAATCAATCGCAAAGAGATATTAAACGATATTTTCGATAAATTAAAAATAAAGAATTTTTCGGACATAAAGTTTTAGAGCTGTTGAGATTTTATTCTTTAATAAAATTATAGCCTTAATTTATTTTTAAGTAAATTTTACTTTAAAAATATTGTAAATTAAGTGATAGCTAATGCTGATTAAAGTTACTTATTGTTGGAAATTAGCTAGTTCAGACAAAAGATTCTCCTTCGGTATTTTCACTAAAAACGAGTTGCTTTCATGTTCGTCAAAGAATTTGCAGACAAAAAGTAGTTCACCAGCTTGGGATAATTCATGTAATAATCTGTATAGACGTAAGTCTGATATTAAGCGAGACGACAAATGAGTATCGTGACGTCACGGACAAGGAGCCTTCGACCCCGTGTCGCGTATACATATCGCAGGCACTTGGATTACTTCAACGATCGTCTCGTCTCGTCTCGTCTCGCACTTGACACGACTCATTATCATCCACTGGCGTATCCATCCATCTATTATCTAGCCGCGACTATCCATCCATTATATCCCATACGGTCAGCGCGTCTCGCAGCCGTTCAATTAATTCCCCGGGCAATATGTTATAGTCTCGACTGGAGGCCAAGAGAGGTGAGAGTCGACACTGTGTGACTAGGATGAGGCAAACTTTAGAACACTTGTTCCAGAAATTGAGAGAAAAAAGCCTTATGACTATCTTTTAGAAAAAAACAGAATGAATAGAAACTCAGAAATGAAGAGAGCCAGACAATGCCAAGAAATAATAAAAACAATAAGAATTCTTACGTATTTCACAAATTATAAATGTATGCAGTATACGATGAATATGTTACATATTTACCACATTGTTTAAATTATCAATTAATTAAATTACTTTTCACGGTTAATATACATATATATTATACATATTACGCCTTCTGTGTTATTTAAACTTTAAACGAACTACAATACAACGAGACAATACAATAAAGTTATACCTTGGAGTTTTGAAGTTTTAATGGAAATGAAAACACATTTCATTACTTTCAATTGTGTATTGTACGAGAAAATAAAGTAAACTTTTGGGTAAATTTCCCAAACTCGGATGAGTTTGAACAGACATCAGAAAAGGAGGACGTGTTCAAAACGTACGATAACTTATAATTATTTGTCTGCCCATCGGTTTTACTTCTCATGTTCGAATCTCTTAAAATTACGGCGGGCGGGGGTACGACCGGTTCAGAGTGCGAGCATGGGTAGGCAGATGCAAATCAGCGTCGAATGCCGGTTGCATGGGGCTAACTGGTGAATTAGCGTGAGCTGCCCACCTGGTGCTGATTCGCGATACCACGCTGATGTTCATTCGTTCGTTCGTACGCTGGGACGTTCACCGGATCGCGCACGTGTCGAGGATTGAAAGCGCGTGATTGATCGGTCGGCCGGCCGGTGATCGAGAATTGCCCGCGAGATCGCCCGACTGTTGCGTTGATTTATCGGCAACGACGTGCTTGGATTTCATAACGCGATGGAGATGGTAGTCGACGGGGGAATTTTCTTGTGTCGGAACTGAATCTGTTGCGCATGTCCTACATGAGCTACAAACATGAACATCCTCGACTCGCGAATTAATGATAAATTTCAAAATATTGAATTAAAATGTATTGCATTGAGTATTATTATGGAGCCACTTGAAGTGGTTTTTAACAGCGAGATCTTGTAACAAAATAAGATGCCGGATATAGGTCGTCATACGTATAGAATTTACGTAAATATATAATGCATAGTAGATATTCAAACCGTTGCACTAGTTAGTTTATATATTGTGAGAGTTTAGCATAAGTTATTAAATTATGATTTTGTATCTAATTGTAAGTAAACTTTTAACATAACAGTTTTCCGAGTGTTTGCACGGAGTGTGCTAAGTGCATCCAGCAAAATTCGCTATTATATTTGTTTACGCATTGCGAAGCGCGCCGGTATGTAGGAGCGACATATAGAGCAGGAAATTGGCGCGAGAGAAACGTACGTCGGACGAAATGTATTTAAAGCCGCTGGATAGGTAGCGAAAAATATTTGTTTCCCGATACGCGAGAGCAACCGGTTCTCTCGCATGCGCGATGGTGGTATTTTACGACTTCGAACGTCGTGCATCCGGCCTACGAGAATGGACGATGTACGGTAAAAAAAAACAGGGTAAAAACGTGCTACAGAGAGCAGAGACACTTTTTTTTTTAGACCGCGTAACATGCGCGTGAGTGCCGAGACTGCCACGCGGCGTCCTTTGCGTTCCGCTCGCGTTTGGAGTACGTTGCATCAGTGAACGACCGCTGCGCGTTCCTTATTTCTGCACAAGGGTAAAGCACTTAAATCAAATAATCTCACGTTTTAATATTTTTTTTATTAAAGTTACAACATTATAACGAATATAAAATAATTCTCTTTTGACGCAAAGCCGATATATTCGAAATATTAAATCTCACGCTACATGTGCTTACATGAAGGGGTAATATTTTAGCTCGAGAGAAATATTCAGTTATTTAATAAGAATTCCCAGCTGGTTATTCGCTGGACGGGACAACTTGTATACATCTATCCTGTTTCTCGTTCGCGTGTGTCGTTTATCGAAGTGTACCGCGAGGTACACTTGAAGTCGCGAGAGGCGCGCCTGATAAACGCGAGAGCATGAGAGAAACTTTATGCTTAAGCGCGAGTCGAGAGAGATGGAAGCATTGAGATCTTTGACCCTGGGAGTGTCAGACTTTTTGCCGGACATTATCATAGATTCCTGTAATATACACTGAACGGCTAAGCTGGTGAGATATGAGTGAGGCAGCACCATTACACGCGGTACAAGAAGCAGAAGTCATACGAATGATGAAATATCCGCAGGCCTTCTGAGATTTCCCTCGTCACATATTTTAAACGTCGAGATTTCTTTTCGTATCGCTTTGATTTAATGAGATTTGATCTTCTGACGAAACAAGGGTCGAATCGAGGATAGAATCGAGTGGGTTTTATAAACGAAATGCATTTTCATATTTGAAAAGCAGAGAAGATCACATGTCCACTAATTCTATCTTATCCGAAAGTATTTTATATGGCTAATAAAATTCTGCGTTATTTATTTTACACGGAAGTTATAGCCTGCGATTAAATTTATCCACGTGGAATTTTTTATTTAGTCTATCCTGGAAGTGTGCTGAATGTTCGCATAGGCGTCTCATAATGAAATGAGAAGGTTTCAAATTTGCATCTTTCTGTTTCTCAGGTGTAGATTTGCCGCCTGTCGCGTACGCGCGTGTCGCACACCACCCCGATCGCGTGCTAGAGCGGTCTACGTCGATCTTGTAATCACGCCGGTTAAACGCCTTCGAAGAAACTAATCCTTTTCTCGTGACCGGTGCTCAATGCGGTTAGAGAGGTTTAGCGGTTGCGCACCGTCAAAGTCAACAAGATGCACACGCTCTTCTTATTTATCCCGTTCTTACCGCGATAATTCCACCTCTGTCGATCCCTCCCGGCTGCTCGGTAACTTAATTCTTATTATTAACGGCAATCTCCTCTACTGTGAAAATTCGAGCACGTTCATGATACTCGAGCATGAAAAACGGATGATTAGCAAGCGCGATTACACGAGCGAAAACGCGCAAATGAACGTATGCAAATTCAATTCGCTTCCGGCTATCCATTTGAACTAGAATAACTGGGTCTTTTTAAGATAATTAATATCGGAAAACGGAAATGTGTGTAATTTCGATTTATCTGTTGTTACATGTTAATCGTAGTAGCGAAAGGAAACAATTATATCAAATTGTTGTGATGTGTATAAAGGTATTAGGAATATGTGCATAATAGAAATCTCGCGAGACAGAGAAAAACTCTTTGTTAAATTAAATTAAAAGTTAAAATAAAACCTTTTGTAAAAGTAAATTAATTTCCTGTTATTAAAGTTCAATTCACAAAAATTCACAAAATCCTACGATTTTCAATATTAAATATCTTTGCAATTAGGTCACTCGTTTTTATAAAAAAAAATCGAGAATTTATTGTGGATTATATTTTCCAATAGCAATCGATTACTGTCTTGTTTTATCCGCAATAATTTTTATCCGCAAAATATACAAGTATTGAAAGTATTATATTATATATATAAACGTAGCTAGTTTAATAGAAAGCGTAGCCAGTTGCCTATGTAGAGTGAAAGTGTTGCTGTACAATAATTGCTTATACAGAATTTACTCTCTTTTGCTTTTCAAATACATAAATATTTTCTGATTAATTTTATTTTCTTTATTTTCTTAATTTTTTTTTGTTGGAATTGTTCTAAAATTATTAATCGTTTCTACCAATAGTTTGCTTCATAAAACATGGGAAACTAAAAAAACAAGAAATTTTGAACACAGTTTACATAAGAAAGTAATAGTGAGCTTTCTTGATTTTTCATGCAAACGTACGATGTCGAAGAAGAACGAATAATAAATTAATTATTTCGTTATAGGATTCGCTTACAAATCAGAAACTATTATAGGTAATGCCTCGCTATCTTTGTAAAGAAAATATGATTTTAATTGATTGTGAGTCAAGAGATGGTTGCAGTTCTGAGCATTCTTTGTACTCTTATTTTTTCTCTGCAGCTTTTGTCTTAGTGCGTAAGACATGCTTTCGACACAGCTTGCGGGATCGCGTGTACGCGCGCGTTACGACCGCCGATACGCGCCATTCACAAGCGTCCTTTAGACGAATCGCCATTCATCCTGGCCCATTCATCGGGCGACCGACCCCAAGCGCGGCGACGACGATGCGGCACGGAGGCAGTCGGAAGTCGCGCGATTTAGAACGTTGATATTCGCCTGTGCGCGCGCGTGTAATCCGCTTAGATCCAATCGCTGGGCATCTAATACGAAGCGTCCGATCGGGGCTTCCTTTGTGCCTTAATCGTCGTCAATTTGTAACCGCATGCGGCGCGAAAGCTTTTATTAACCGCGCGCGAGAGAGAGAGAGAGAAGGATGCTTCTTTCAGATTTAGAATCTGGCATAAAACGGAGACATTGATTCGCTCTCATATTACGTGTAATTTTAGGGCAGACTATGAATCTTGTATAGCCGTAGCCAAATAAATATTATAGATATAGAGATTATATTTTTACAAATAGTTTCTAGTATGGTTTATTAAAAGAAAAGAGATATTAACTTAAAAAGTCTTGTATTATAATTCAAACAGTTTTAATTGGTATCAACATGATTATTAATGACTATTAGGCATTAACAATTTTACGCATTGTCATTCTATATTATAAAAATTTGTTATAAATTACATGCTAAAGTAATATTTTTTGTTTTATCTATTATTATAATTTTAGAGTTGTGCTGGATGTTAGCAGTACATCCGATATTAATTCGAGAGACTGGCATCTCGGTATCCGTTTAAACCGGGATAAATTCTAGAAGTTATTTTAACCTTGACTGTGTGCGCATATTTTTAGTCATCCATATTCTCAGCGCATTAATCGTTACTGGGAATGGTTACGCAAAGTGACGTAGAATTTTATGACACTTGTTTTTATTAAGCTGACCTAATACTATTTCCGTTTTACGAGAGCCATATTGCTGTCAGTATGTCGTATTAAATACGAGATAAAGAATTGGGGAACATATTTATTCAAACTTTTTATCAGAACGAGCAGTTATGTTTTTTCTAAAAATTACATTCAATAACACATATATATTATATTATTTCGACATTCATACAATATTATGAAATAATTGAGTAAACAAAGTTGGGAGAGAGAGATAGAGAGGGATTATTTGAACAAATTAAAAATAATGCAAATTTCTAAAAAAGTAGCAACTGCAGTGAACCATATAAAAATTAAGAAATTTTATTTTGAAAAATTATGTCTTGGAAGCTTGTGTAGATTAAATTTTGAGGATCTATTTTTCAGAGAAAAAAGGTCACAATGATCTACTTTACTTGCAAGATGCGAAAATATTATAACAAAATGTCCTACATTTATAAATATTATTGTACATTTTACATTTGCTATTATGTAAACAAATTCTCAAATTTTTCATAATTCCACCGCAATTTCTTGTGTGTTGGGTAAACTTTTTATTAGTTATTACGCGAAAGTTCTAGGCGATACTAAATTATTTTTTAAACTTTTATCCCGACAAAAAACTGAGTTGAATTTTGTACGTTCCTTTGAAAATTCAAGAGAGTGCATTTTCTTCATCGACTTATAGTCTTACGGCGCCTGTGGTGCGCGGATTTTTCCCAGACGACGTCGTCGTTCCTAGCAGCGGACGTAGATTAATCTTCCGCAACACGACGGTGTTTTCCTTGGCAGAAGGGCAACGCCGCGCGCAGGAACGCGTCCGAGGTTTAAAGATGAATTTCGCAAATTCCGTCGTAGCCGCGGCACTTTTAAAGCCAGTGGTGCACACATGCATACATAAACGGATAGAACTTGAATTTTTAAAGATATGTCTGTAACACGAACGAGGTACTTGGCGCAATAATTGGCCAATCTTCTGTGAAAATTTGTTAAAAAAAAAAAAAAAAAAAAAAAAGAGATTGAAGGCTAATATAAGTTTCAGCAATTTTTCAAGCTAATGACAGTAATGACACATTTTTGAAGTTTAATTATACATTTAAGATTTTTTATTTTTTAAAATGGAAATAATTTAAACTTGATCTCTCTCTTTCTTTCTCTCAATATATCGAATTCTCGTCATCCAAAATACAATAAAAGTTCCACTCGCAAAATACTTTGTAGTTATGTGATGGTTTATTCTCGCGCTATTTTACATTGGATATATGTACACACAATATTCGCCATATTCGTGAGGCTGATCCTTCACGCTCAATCTAAGCGAGCAGATATAGGCGTCTGAAGGTATTTGCGGACGAGATGTGTACCGGTGTTCGTCAACTAAATCCAGAGTTCGCGAGGAAAGATTTCTTGGAAGCCGCTAGGATAAGGAAAGAAAGCGGAGGTTGGAAAAGAGAGGCGGAGCGAGATCCGCGCGAGATGCGAACCGGTATATTTCTCTCCACGCCCGCCTCATTCAGGTATTCGCGGAATAATGAGATTATATTGCGGCAGCCGTTCTAAAATAAACTGCAAGTGTGCAAGTAGCTGCCGCGGAAACTGGGACGCGCGTACAATACTCGTGGAATATTTTAATACCTTCATTCGGCTAGACAGAGAAAAGGATAGTCGCGAGAATAGCCCTGGGATTAAACTGGAGAAAAGGGCACGCAATGTGTGTACATACGTGTGTGAACATATTTTATAATTCAACCAATCTTTGGCCTTTGCTGCATGTAGGTATATTATTTTTTTTCTCAAGAAAAAGATCCAAGTTCACCAGGTTCTTTTTATTATTTTTAAGCCGCGCACGTGTTAAGACTCTTTTCACGTTAAAGTTAGGACGTTTGTATATGTGTAGCCGACAGGATATATAATACTTTTGAAAACCGTCCAGAATCTTCGGGCTTTTCTCATAAATCCGACATCGTCTTCCGCCTGCAGGAAGCAGAACAGGAGATTGCTTCAAAATCAATTTACTTCGACGTAATTCATCTCCGCGGTCTGTTTGAAAGGGTCAGAACCATCTCTTGTCTCGAAACTAAAAGCTGGCCGGCTATCAGCTATCGTGCTTAATAACGTTCAATAAAATAAATATGTATAATTAAAATTAACGATTTCGACAAAAGTTCGAATTGAAACACGTTTGAATGCGAGTTGGATTCTGAATTAATATAAAATCTAAATATAAAATGAGATTCAAAATGTTAAACAAATCCTCTTTATTCATATATTACATACGTTTGCCATCCAAATTTGTAATTAAAGATCATAAAAGAACTGGTTTTTACTGCATTGAAAGCGACTCGGGTCGTGTGAATTGCGAAAATTGTGCGAAAATTGTGAAATACGTATATACACGTGAAAATGTACGTTTGCGATCAAAAAACACGAGAGAGAAGGATAACATCGCGATTATATATCGCAACGTCGAATTTTCCGCGAAACAGACGAGTGTTGCGCGAGAAATCAAATATTTTCCGGATACGTTGCTGCACCCTGGATCACGCTTGCATATATTGCGGCGCGCGGCGCAGCGCACGTAGCAGCACCCTGGAAAATCCAATTTCCATGGGCCGAAATAAACCTTTATCGAATATCGTGGTCACGCGTGGAAATGTGCGACGTGGCTCGCCGTTTCGACATTTGCGGCGAAATTTCTGACGTACTATATTCCCGCGTCCATACTCGCGGTATTATTGCATAATTACGTGATCCTCGTGGCATGGATGTGGAAGCACAATATGGCGTAACAATATAAACGCGGAATTTGCACGCCGTATATGCGCCCGTCTGGTTATAATAAGACGATTGTAAAGCGCGCGTAGCATGAAAGGTACTATCTCGTAAAGCTTATAATGTACTGAAACATTTCTGTACTTAAAGCTTATTCCCCGTTGAGACACTGGCAGTCGAGAATCCCAGTGAATTAATAATTCTTATGTAAATTCGTATTCGTTAATTAAGTTGATTTTTCGCTTGTTTTATCTCCGAGGATGAGGAATAAATTTATTAACATAACTGCATATTGTGCGACTGCGGCAGAAATTTGCGACAAACGTTGCGGTCGATTCCTACCTATTGCAATTGATTTTTCTCTTTCTCGGCAAAAGATTACAAAATCAATCTTATAAATGCATAAATCAATCCAAAAATTTTTTAAGAATTTATCGTGTAACCATCAATATCATGTGCCTTCCCTCCCATCTTCTTCTCTCTCTCTCTCTCTTTCTCTCTCTCTCTCTCTCTCTTTTTCCGCACGCAGTTGATAAGCTATATCCAAAAACATATAACTATCTTCAGATCTACTGAATTCTCTGAATGCAACCACATCACGTTTGCACATGGTGCATGGGTGCAATACGCCAGCTACATAGCAATAGACGTGAAACGTCGATTCCCATGACGAATTCTCATAGTTTATACTGTCTACGCTATACGGTCGAAAATCACGTGCGAACGTGAGTAGCAAAGAAGCAGGAAAAGTGGAATGACAAATATAACATTTACTTTAAGATTTCACTCTCCGTCTGTATACAGTTTTTTTGCAGTGTATTACGTAGGTCTGTCACGTTAACGCTATTTTTCTCTACCTTAAAGTAGGTATTCAGAAAAATCTTAAAAAATTCACAAAACGTCTGTCTACATGGTTTAGTCTGAAGTGGTATCATGTTGAAATACAATTTAACGGTGTTTATATTAATATGTCAAGCGTAATTAAAGCGAATAAAATACGAAATTTCAATTCTATTGACAAAATGTAATTAACTTAACAATTTTTGTAATAATAATTCCTAATAATGAAAATTTAATAATTTAAATCCAATGAAATAATTATATATAATAATTAAAGCTACTAATTAATCTAATTATTTATAATTAAATCTAATAATAATTAATAATTTTGTACCTCTATAAATCTATGTAATAGGTAAACGAACCCGTCCCTTTTCTTTTTAATCTCTCATTCATTCTTCATAAATTTCATCATTCAATCGGTACGAGTAATTTGTGAATTGTTTTAGCTTATGTAACGATATTATAACTGTCGCACCTCTCGTTCCCCTGTGACGCGTCTCTCAGTCAACCCTCCGTCGATGTCACCGACGGCATTGATGCGGTTATCCGGAACGTGACATCGGATTTACTTTGCCCGATTGCTGATTGGGATATTCGATGCGTCGCGGGATGTAACGGCGGAGAACAATCGCGCGTGATCGGTTTCTCCGGGACCGCGTTCTATGGCCGATCGATGCGACCGCTCGACCTTACGACATAGTCGCGGTCGATCCGGCGGAGCGATTGGCTCAGGCGGATTGGCGCGGGTTAATCGACACAAAGGACGTTTCGTTAGTGCGGGAATTAAACGGATTATGGTCTCAATCGCCCGCCATCGCAATCGATCCGCATTTACGAACGCGGTCAGCCGTACCGTACCGTCCCGTCCCGTCCCGTGCCGTTACGATCCCGTCCGGTTTCCGTTTCGTCCTGCTTCCGCATATCCGTAATACAGCTCGATGGCTCGATATATCCCGTCGGCGAGGAAATCCCCGCGAGCAAACTGTCCGATCGAGTGCCCAAACTTCACCGCGAAGATCGGGAGATTTCCCGCGAACTTGCAAGCGGCTTTATTCGGCTTTAGCCACTCGCTCCAGAAGCAGGAAGTCCCGAGTCTATTCGTGCGTTTCGCGAGTTCTCAAGCGAATCGTGATTCAAGATCTAAACTACAAGCAAGTTACGTCATTTTGGATCACTTGTTACGATAGGTACATCGTGTATCGAATTCTAAATTCTCTCTTGTCACGCGCGTTTAATTTTTGCTTTTAAGATCGGTGCTCTGCGAGTAAAATCGGCGCGCACTTTTTTCTTTTGGAAAATAATTGTAATGAAACTAAAGTATTAAAAATGATTAGCAAATTTTTTTATGATTGACTTAAATTATTAGTATACTTTGTAATTCATTGAGACAATATATAATAGCGATCTTAAAAGATCGCATTAATTACAATAATATCGTTAAAAAGTAGACTTATGTTAGTAGACATTAGACAACAAAGCAAATAGAACCGTGTCGCTCTTCATTCTAACGACGAATAAGCGATTTTTGAGTTCCAATTCTATATACCACCAAACTATTGCCGTTACTCTCGGTTATCTCCGCGTTCCATGTCGTGTCCGGACTTCGTAATTTGGTCGACTCGATGGCTCCGATCAATAGTGTACAAGTCTCCCACAAATTGTCCGATGCTCTTGTGCGATTGTTTCACGGAGTTCGCTGGAGATTCGACAAATGACAAATTGCTTTTGGACGGTATTGTCATCGCATATTTAGTGAAACGTGATAATTATAGCGCTACGGCGAATCTATAGTTATTAGGAGTCTTGATTAAAACATAAAGATTAAAATATTTCCGGACTAATCTGTATCACCTTAATTACATACAGGCTCTCTAAATCAGTTTGCGTGTGGAGTAGTTTAATTAGTTACCGCAAAGCAATGGCTAATGAAAACGGTATAAACTCATACCGGGGAAGCAATAAAAAGATAATATTCGCGAATTGAGTTCCGTGTACGGAAATCGCGTGCTTCGCGTTGCGAAACTATAAAAAGGGGAGAAGATTGGGAACTACGCCAAACAAAAACCCACTCCATTCCGCTTCGCGTTTGTCCAGCTTGATTTTCCCTGTTTCTTTCTTTCGACTGTATCTCTCCATTAATCCGTCTCCCTCCGATCGCATCCGGAATTTCGGAAATTCCGCTCGGTAGCTTTGGCGAACGTGACCGTTGTGCCGTTGCGCACGTGGAATTTTCGATATTTTTATTCGATAACGCCCGCCGGCGCGCGGGCGGTGCGGCCCGTCGCGGGGCATCTCGATTGAATTTCAAACGATATTCAAATTACGTTTAATTTGGTTAGCTACCAGTGGATGTATGAGAGAAAGAGAGACAGAGAGGGAGGGAGGGAGGGAAAAAAGAGAGAAAGCGGATCGAGACAGCCCGCGCGTGTATGCTCTCGACGCTGAAGCTCGCGTGCGGTTCCAGGTTGGTTCGAGGCCGGGGGTGAGATATACGGATTCTATTATCGACCATACGGTTCATTAAAACGGCACGACATTTACAAACAGAGCATCGTCCGTTTCGCTCGATCGACGGCGCGCGGAAAAACGGAAGCGCGATACAACAAGCGTGTTTCATTGGTTCTGCAAACAAAACTATCGAGCCTGTGTCGCAAACGTTACACAACATCAATTTTTTGAGAGGGGGAGGAGAAGAGTTACAGGTGGTAACGACTATTTGACACCTGCTGAAATCTGTTGTTAAAATAAATTCTTGTTCACCAGTTTTCAGAGATTTTTGGAATATGCACTCAATATCAAAAGAATAAGAATATTATTTACATTGTACAAACAGAATCTTTTTTATTTTTGATTTTAATTTAAAAATGCCTGTAAAGTCTTCAATATATATTTTTAAATGTAATATATAAATTATTAAAGAAGCACAGATTACAGATATTTAGAATTTTTGTAAATATAATAAATAATAACACATTTACTTACAGTACTTTAATTATTTTTGAAAAATAAATTGCACGAATATGTGATCTGATTATAGAGGTACGCTTGACAATAAATGTGATGTGCAAGGGGGTGAATTCATGTGATGTAGCAGCCCAGGGTAGTTCATTTTTGTTTTAATTCGCGTAAAAATGCGTAACGCTTCAATTTTTCAACGGTATAACAAGTTCCGCATTCGGGGCTCGCGATTCGCGATAGCGCGCGGCTTTTAAAATTATTTACCCCTTCGATATTCGATAACGCGTTATCGGCAGCCGCCAGGAGCGTCCGTTGGAGGCGGAATCGCCAAACGCGGCGAGAGCTGTCGCTGTCGGAACAGAACGGGATAAAAGTCGGGGTGGGTTGGTGTGGAGGACCGTTCCTCGTTTATTGCCTCGGCACCCGGGGTGCCCGGATGTGCCGGGGTGCCGTCGGGTTCATCGCGAAGCCGAGATAAAAACGTAAACGGCGGACGAGTCGATCGCGAATCGATGTTCCCGCCCGGTGGCGCGCGGAGGATGAATATTTGACGATGTTTGCGGGAATTGTATAACGGATGCTCCCGCGGGCGTTGTTAGCCGGGGTTAATCAACGTGGCTGTCTCGAAATGCAATCTCGTGGTTGCGTCGAATGAAAGAGAAACAGAGAAAGAGAGAGAGAGAGAGCTGACCTGTAACTTAAAAATTTGTTTTATCGCACGCTGCGGCGAAGATTAATCATGAGATCTATATCGCAGGGGGTGTTCACTGTAAACTTATATATAACAGCGACTTCTATAAAAACTTTAGTGTATACATGCATCTTTTTTGAATCGTGTCATATCTTAACTGATATAATAGTACATAATCATAAATAAATTATTTATACATATGTGTATAAAAATAAATTATATTTTGCATTAAATAAAGTGAAAACCGTATTGCAATACTTTTATCTGACAAATTTACATTAATCTAATTTAATAAAACTCACTAGAGGAGGAACCAAGTTATTAGCAACTAAAATGTTTAATTTAGGAACATTACAAATGCAAGGAGTATGACGTTCAATTTTTGGTAAAGAAGAGTTTTTATTTTCCTATAAGTAACACATTACTTTATTCATGCAATATTCTTGAAAAGAATTCGCGTTTCGAATTCAGTTTATAGGTAATGTCTCTATTCGATCGAGTTTTCGCAGACACCTTGTAGAAAGGTCCATGAAATTAGGAGAGAAGTGGCCGTGAAAAATGTGAATCTTATCGCGGAGCTCGCTATTAGATACTGTCGTTGGCGTTATCAAAGGTGTTGCAGACGCTAGCTGCTATCGCGTGTCAGTTGGCATCCGTTGCAATCTTGATAATAACTTTCGCTCGGACATCTCGAGAGATTCGCGCGTTTGCGTCAAAATAAACACTCTCGGTATCTTCTATAATAGAGTACTCAAGAATCACTTATGTGTGATTCCAGTCGGAAATAAAATAAAATCAAATGTTTCGCAAATAGCTTCGGGACGTGCAGATATATCTAATAGATTCGAATCCATATGTGAATATTTATGAAGAGTCAAGTGGGCTGGTCAAATAAAACGTATACGTTTTCATTTTCAAACGAATTATCTTGACATACACAACTTTTACATTAAATTTCTATTGAACTTTAATTCTTTAAGACCTTTTCAATGAGGAATTCCGAGTACTTCTGTAACTAATCGATTTCTGTAGTTTCTCCGTTCTATTATAATTACAATAGTTTTAAGAGATTACTTTTTAACTTTGTTTAAAAAAAAAGAACATTTTGTGATTCTGAAACACCCTGTTATGTAAGCGCGCAAACATCAGGCGTATCGAGACGAGACACCTCCGTCCGTTATTTGTACTTCGCACCTCCCGGGCCTCTCATTAAAATCCACCTCTTGAGGACCTGCGGACAGGCCACCTTGGAAATGAGCCCTCCGAGCGGAACTGCTGTCTCCGTTGTCAACGATTAACGATCTACGAGCGTCTCGTTTAATTTTCGCCGTTCCACCGAACGAACTTTCTTACAACGTAGCGACGTAGCGCAAATATTTTCTATTTTTAAATATTTAAACGCAATGTGTTGCGATAAACTAACTATTTTACAAGTATCGCGGGAAAACTTTAGAAATATACTCTTAGATGAGATTGCAGTCAACTTTGTGTGCCTTAGTGAAAATTTAAATAGAGACCTAATTACGTGGAGTTATTTAATATTTAGAATCCCAAAGGCGTTTTGCTACATAAAAAATATAAAATATCTTACTTAAGTTCAAGAGAATACTAGTGGGAAAGTTAAGCTGTGGACAAGACTTTTAATAATTGCAATAAAAAGAATTTGTGAAAAAGGTATATGATGCTCTTTGATACAGTTTTTATTAAAAAGATATATCTCGGTGCTATATTTCTTTAAAATGTACTCAATAGTTTATAATTGCAAGTGATAAATATTTTGCTAAAAATGTTGCTGTTTATTAACGAATCTTTCTTTACCTCATATCAAAATATGCTGCGTGGAAAAAAAGTTGATTAGAATTTTAAAAGATTAAACTTTTTCCCCCTAGCTTTCCCCCCCCCCCAGGCAAAAAGATTTCTCATTCTTGAATTGCTTCACGTTTGTATTACAAAATACCAGAGTCGTGCTCGACAATCTAATACCTAATACGTTATTCCACGATCTGGTCTAGGTATCGCGTCGTCGGGAAACTTTGGCAAATTAGTAAATTGCGTTCCACGCGGCATCGTGAGTAAAGCCGAGGGCGAGTCTAACAAATCGACAGATAATCGTTTTCGCAATCTAGTTTCTACGATCGCGGAGCTACATACATCGTCCCCCTCCCGATACTGATAAACTCCGAGAGTTTCTCCCATTCCGTATAGAGGATTGTCCCGTGGGATCAGTTGGGAAGATTTAAGCTGCTGCGCCGGAATCCCCTGAAACTCGAGACAAATAGCCCGAAATAAGGATGCGAATGCAAACCGAAGGACCGGTCGATTTATCGGCTCGGTAGTGTCGCCGATACTATCCGCCGGCGCGGCGGAGACCTACGGCAGCGTCTAAGGTCGCTCGTTTTTCTCGGGAAGCACTTGGATAAAATTTGCTTGATACCGTTGGAGTGCAGAACGAAGATCTGTGATGTGAACAAATGCGCGATATTTTATCCACACGCGTTACGTGTTGGGGAAATATATTTTAAGTAACTCCACAATTTCTTACAATGGCAGTATACATTATTTTGAAAGCATTGATATCAATACGAAGAAAAGACATCAATAATATAGGAATTTTTGATTACGTATTACGCTATTTTATCTTCTCATAACTACGTGTGCTTTCTTTTTAAAATATATGAACTCCTAATTGAGATTCATTATGTTTTACGAATTTATCACGTGTATACTTTGTGAAGTCCGATTAATTTTCTTTAGAACTTATTTTCTCCGGGGAAGAAGGCTTGTTTTCATCACAAAAAGGTTAATGCTTCCGGTAGTTCGTTGGGAAGATTATGAGTACAAATGATGTTAGATTTGTCTCAGCTAGAACATTATTCATCATAGTCTAAACGTGTTTTTAGCCAGTTGCAGTATTGTAGGGTCATTCCTGTGAGATTCGGCAAATGTTATTAAAAATTTTACAAGCTAACAATTAAGAAAAATCATAAACCATATTTATAAAATAAACACGTTCGTTCTGTTTCTGTAATATAATACCATAATAATATAATATAACTCTGTTATATAAACTCTGTTATATAAACATGCGTCATATTTATGCATCCGTTGACCTGCATACAAGATTAAATATACGAAACTCTTTCCGCTCTATATACCTGCAGAAAATAACACTCGGACAAATAACACATGTGTTTTTATTCTAGCCTCGTCCGCTCGTCTCGACGCCGCGTGCGGAACGATTTAATTAATTATGCGTCGCGCAAAATGCACGCCCCCATTTACCTGTCACATGCCCTCTTTTGTCCCTCTCGTCTCGTCTCGGGACGAGGCGGGGACACACACGCGTGTTGCGCTCGTGCACACGCTCGTAAAGTAACGTCTTAATTATAAAAGGGTCGACACGCTGTGTGTGCCTCACGAGGCACCTTAAGCACCTTATAGCGGCCGTGTGGGACCTTAATGGCCGCGTGGGTGACTGTCAGCCGTGACGGCGATGGAGAAGAATCTACGGTTTTTCGCGCGGTCGCCCTTGAGACGGGAGACCGCCCCCTGCGGGGATGAACAAGCGCGCGCGCTCTCTCTTAACGCGAGACACATTCGCCTCGAAATTAAACGGGCGCGATTAAGCGCCCGGTTGGCTTCAGGTCGGAATTTACGCGGTGAGACGCACACGCGAAACCGTTATGGTGGTGCTAAACGTTACCGGACGAGCATTAACCGCAACGCTCCGGTCAATTTTGCAAACATTCCGAAAAGCTCGTGCATTCCCTACATTCTTAACTTTGTAACCCGACAATATATTTCCTGTTAGATATACGCGTGTCTCGTTTTCAAAGGAAATTTTTATTTTTCGTAATTTTTCGTCTTACATAAATCAATATTCTGTTTTTTCGAATATCATAAATTTTTATGAAATTAAGAACAAATAAATTTGATAAGAGCCAGGCGCGGTAATTATACTGCGCTATATAATTTATTATAATTTAGGCAAATAAAACAATAGTGTACATTTCGATCCTTTTTTTGGATCATTCGCAGCGCATAACGTTAGTGAATTATAAATTAGTTTACATAAATCGGAATTTATCGCAGTCAATAAATTAAAACAGATTGTAGATAGCCAATACATTTTTATGAAATTGTGGCGGTCAGCCATCCGCCACAAGCGCGCGTAACACGGACTACGACGGAAGACGCGCGGCGCGGGCGGCAGCATGGGCTCGCGCGGCGAGAGAGTTCGGCACGCGCCCGCTACGCGGCGCATCGTCGGTTCCTTTGCTCGTAAGGAAGATTCGACATCGACTGCTATAATATAGCAGTTGCCTTTGGTAAAAGCCGCTTTGGGCCGTTCAAATCACTCTCGGTGTTGTTGTCCTTTACGTAAGGCGACTGCTATATTATAGCAGTCAATGTCGAATCTTCCTTACGAGCAAAGGAACCGGCGATGCGGCGCGTAGCGGGCGCGCGCCGAACTCTCTCGCCGCGCGAGCCCATGCTGCCGCCCGCGCCGCGCGCCTTTCGTCGTAGTCCGTGTTACTTGACGCGCGCTTGTGGCGGATGGCTGACCGCCACAAAATTATCTCTTTAATGAATGACATGTATGCAATTTAATTCGTGCTAACATTCCTTTGTTGTATAAATATTATATTATACATATATAATAACAATATTTAATTTTGAAATTAACATGATATTGGTAATTTTGTCGGTGAATTTGGAGTCTAAAGAAAATTTGTCTGAGCAGGAAACTGTCATTAGCGAAATGGGAATGTTGGGATACTATATAAATCGCTATATAACCTAATTTCACGCGTGAGGTAGTTCGTGCGACTATAGAAATACTCCTGTGGGTTACCAAAAACATACCTAAATGTTCCCTACCTAACTACGGGGACAAATTGCGTTTACACGAAACTGTTCGCTATTTACTTATACTGGCTGAACTCTGCGAGAACACGAGTGACTTACTTTCTGCAACTATGCTAGTTTGCCTCGAAGCGATCTCCACGGACTAGTTACGGTTGTAAATTGATCGTTAGTTCTCCTCTGGTTTTTTTCATGTAACAATCTTTTGAAATTATCATGATTTATGTCTGATTTTCAATTCAATAAATCGACACGCATTGCATTATTTATATAAATAGATCGGATGCATTCTTTGTCTATTGACAAAGTAACTAGAGATATTATAATAAATAGGTATTACTCTTATAAATATTAACGATAAATATTTTATTAAAAAAGCAATTATCTAACTTTTATTAATCTTTATTATCATCTGCAGTTTTTGAAATTAAAATTAGTTAATGATTTAAGCGGACATTTCATTATTATAGTTAGTTTAATATTAAAAAATTAGGAATTTAGTATTTCTCGGCTAGTTTGGCCGAGACTTTTTTCGAATTCGCGGTTTTCTCTCGATTATCATATTTCAACGTGATTTGATAGCCGCGGCGTTGCAGCAAAATCATTAACGTGGGATCCTTGTACGTCTGAATATTCCCAGAAATTTTCAATGCAAATTTTCCTGTTTTTTGCATGAAGAGCCAATTCGTTTGCAACAAAATATTGTTAGACTTTTTATACAGTGCGATATATTTACATCTGATACATCTGTGCAATCGTATCCATGCAATAATATCCACAACATTGGATATTATTTCATTGTATAAAGCATTACAATTTATATGCATACAATTTATATATATGCTTAAAAAAAACACAAATCATAAAATATTTCCGAAGTCCAGTTTTGTATTTGCTCATCGCATGTAAGACCCGTTACAAAATAACAGGAATATGTCCGAGTCCGTATACAGAAACGGACTTGAAACGGATTCGAAATTTATTGTCGATCTCCCGTGACTTTCACGAAAGCCTACGAGATAGAGTGAGATAAAAAGAGAGAGAGAGAGAGGGAGAGACTGGTCCAAAAGGTTTCGCCATATATAATATAACTTCGGCGAAACTTTCGTAATGCGAGGGAGTAGAGCGTGAGCGCAGTAATGACGACGGGGTGAAGCTCGGGGGACGGGTTAATTAGTCTTGATTTAAATTAGCCACGGCGGCTGGTAATTAACTTTGGTTTAGGGCGCTCGACTGGTAAGCCAGCGCGGTAATAATGACGATAATTATTATTGTAGGTTCGCCACGCGCGCGCATGTATCACCGGGTGCTGCAGAAATTTTCGAAGGAGCCCGAAGACGCGGTAAAGTTCGAAAGCTGCAACGATAACGGATATTAGATTAAGCTGTTGATGGATTTCTGGTGGTGAGTAAAATTTTCATACATTCGATTATGCGAGGTTCGGCAAAGAGGAAAGCACGCGTAAGAGGAAGCAGGGGAATAGAAATTTTTCGAGTCACAAAAATCCAAGTTTCGGAGTGAAGTAGAGGCAAGCTGCACTTCTATAAACTTCAGAAAAATCTACGAATTCTTTAGATGAGCGAGAGTGAGTTACGTACCCGATTTCGTCGGCATGCATCATCGAAACTACTTGAGATATCGGGAAATTTTTCCTCAAATCCTCTATATTTCCTGTAGAAGTCTAAACCAGACTAACTAAGATGTGAAAAAACTGTAAAGTGCGATTCGAGGTCTCTTTTAAGTATAAGATCATACTTGAAATGGATCTCTTAGATTATTGGACAATTTCATTCTTAAATTAAACGCTTCCATTCATCATCAAAGAACCACACTGGGGAGGGATAATGATGGAACGTCCTGTGCAAAAGGAGCGAAACTGAGAGAACGAACAAGCGATAGCGAGCAAAGTGTCAGCGGGGTAATTAGGCTTTTACAGTGATTGAGAATCTCGGCGTCGTCGGCGTCGCTCGCGAATAAGTGTCGTTAAACCGTGTCGTCCGCCGAGCGAGACATTAATCAAACGAAGCCGGTGGTTATCGATCCCAGCGATTTGTACTGTCGTGCGCGTTCGCGGCACGGCGTCAGTTCGCGGTCGCTGCAACGGCCAAGAAAACGCGAGCAAATCGAACGTAAACGGCAGTTAATTTTGACACCGGCGATTACTCGCCGCGGCAACTTAGACGCGCGAACTGGCGAAACTCGTTATTTCTACACGTTAACGTCGGTGTTGATACTTTTGCGCTTAATGGCTCGCGTATTTGTCCTGCGACGTAAACGAACTGACAAATACTTTTATAAGTATTTTGAGTTGAAAATATTTGAAATATTCTTATCTTTTTCGGAAATATTTTTATCAAAAGAACTACCAGTTCACTAATCTGTTTATATAAGTGAGATGTTGTCTAAATACAAATTCTTGCATTTTGTCATTTCTTCGAAACGAAACGCATTTTTGAATGTATTTCACCGGATTAAGAGAGATGCGCGTTCTATTTCACGCTTTCTACTATTTCATTCCCCCGATCATTTCTGTCCTTTCGACTGCCCATATCAGCGAGAAGAGCTATGCGGGCGCAAAATTTCAATTATCTGAGAAAAATCTCCATTGATCCTTGCCGCGAGATTGAACGGCCGGCTATGAAATACGGACGAAAAGGGAAGATTCAAACGGTTTGCTGGGGATGTGGGGGAGAAAAGCTAGAGAGCGGTAAAAACCTTTATCGGACGATATCAATTTTTCTCAAAGAGCCCCGCGTTGATGTATACCGGTATACACCTCGAAGCGGCTTTAACGGATAAACGAGAGAGAGAGAGAGATGCGCCGCCTTCGGGAATACAACATCGTGAGCCGTTCGAATACACCGAATGGTGTTAGTTAACTCTTGAATGCAGTCAGCGTGAAGATTACGGAGATGCATTTAATATGCGGAAATCTACATATGGTTAGACGAGCAGATAGGCAGAGAGATTTTTCCTGTCCTGAGTTTAAATCCCTTGGGCATGCTAAAGGATTATACAGAGTAATATAACTGACAATTTAATACAATCATAAACATGTGAGTTTAAGTTAATGCTAGATTGATGGAACGCATAATTATTTTAAGATATGCAAGTTCCGTGTTTCTACCAACGAATTAATCGTGTAAGAGTCAGAGATTGATGATAAATTTATTAACATTGATTAACCTACTTCGATGGACAATCGCGCAAATTATGAATAAAATTAATCAATTGTACTAAAAATGATTATATATGATTTTCTCTCATGATATTTTCTCGAACATAAATTTTTTCCTGTGTAAATATTTATGAAATATATATTTAGAATATAGAATAAGCAAAAAACAATTTAATTTAATCATCATTTTTAGTATACATTTTTAGTAAAAATTTATAATGATGCGATCCCAACGTAAATATAAAAATATAAAAAATTCTTTAATTTAATCTTGAATATTATACACTAAAATTTAAATTTTAGTTACTTGCTATTTTTTCCCAATTTTTTTTCAGTTAATTTGTTAAATCATTACTAAAACATATTATAAACGCGCCATCTTTTTCGGAGAGATTATTGTGAAATTCTCAATGTGTTTTCTGAAAAGAGGATTTTTCATTGAATTTCAATACGACATTCTGGGCTTGTGGGTTCGAATTCAAGGCTTCGCATTTGCCTCAAGACGCGGATAATTTAATATACGGGAAAAATCGCGCGACGCGGTCGGCAATAAGTCTCCAAAGTTCCCTCGTTACGCGCAAATCGCTCCTATAAAGCTTTCGAGTATCGCGTTGCTAATTGAGGGTAAGGAAGCGTAAGAGCAGGCTGCGGGGATTTTTGAATAATGTCGACTAGCCGATTCACTCGACCGGAATAAAATGCCCTAGGCGCTTCTCCATTTTCATGTAGGCGCGCGAGCTACGAGAGATTCTTTTTTTCGCGGGGAATTTACATCGCGCCGAGCCGCGGGCGATGCGTATGCGCGCATCACGACGTACCCGGTATACGTAATTAGGTCGTGATTGGCCGCGACGCGTAGAAGATTGTCTCGTATCCGTCGACGAGGTCGTCGCCCGAAAATTTTCGCCGGATACTTCAGTTCCCGATTTTACGGCCAACCTTGTGAAACTTCTTTTGACACTTATTCATGATTAAAGCATAACCCGTTTTTGTACAAATAAAGTCATTGTCTCGAGCATTGGATAACGAAACTGTTTATGCGCATGTGGATAGTACGATGAAATATGTTTTAATTTAGTGACAAAACAAAATATCTAATTATTCGCTAAAAAATCTTTTTATATACAAAACGTAAAGTGTTATTAAAGTGGCAATTAATTAAACTATTTTCATACGTTTGAAGGTACGTATACATTAAAAATTACTATTTTATATTACATATTGAATGCTGAAGCTAATAAAATAAGAAAAAATTTGTCGAGCAAGTTTCTAATCGAAAGTAATATTCCTTCATTCAGCTTTCGTCGAATCTCTTCTGCTCGTTAATCTAATAGTACATTTTATGGCCCGCCGAGGGCAATTCCTCGGGCTTAACGTAATTTCTCCGCCGGAGTCTATCCGCCGTAAAATTTCGCGGGGTTTCTTCCACCTCGTTCGGAAGTATCGATAGCGCAATCGGTCATTCCTCCGCGTCGACGTTGCCTTTATCGTCGACGTCGCGACGACGAAACCCTCGTTCGGCTTTAACAGTCCGCGAAAAACAGATCGATCGCCCGCTCGTTCTCGGCACGTCATCCCAACGAATGGAAAGGTCATTTCCTGCGAAAGTTACTTTTTTTCGCGTATAGCCAACAATACGCGGTCGCCGCGGTGCATCGCATTGTTCGCATTGTAAGAAACGCAAGGCGAGTCGTCCTATCGCGATCCAGACAACGGCGAAATTGCTGGTAGAAATCGAGGGGAAACTGTTTCCCGATACCTTCACGATGTACTCCTACGTTCCGTTTCTCAAGTCATCTAAATATTCTAAATGAACGTCAGTTGCACGTTAAGTTTATTTTACTTTCGCTCGTTTTGCACGAGCAAATTTGTACGAGGAATCCCGCGATACTAGATTAGCCGATCTTTTCTTTTTCTTCCAAGAAAAGTCCGCACCTTGCGCTGTCGGTGTTATAACTTGCTCGAAGAATTTCACTGCAACGTCTAAATTACACGCAAGCCGCATTCGCGCCGCGAGTATTTGCAAATACGCCCGTAAATACACGCGATATGTGTCGAGCAAAAGGAAAGCGCATCGCTGCTTTAAGGTATGTCTATGATGGAAAAGGACGAAAACGGGAAAGAGAACGAACCGATGTAGTGTGCAAACAGTGCTTGGGGTATGTTTCCCGAAACGGAAAGACCCTCGGTGGGCGTTTATCCGAGCGCATACGCGCACGCAACACGTTTACGCGACGGTACAGTCGTCGAGGTATACTTAAATGTACGACGTGCCACGCCATTAAAATCCTAAACTCGGCAGGATGTGATGCTTCGTGACAGCACTCTATCTCCAAACATATTGTAGGTGAAAAACATAACTTTCAGAATAGCAAATTGTTATCCTCGATGTGCTATTTTTTATAAAAAATATTATAATAGCGTATGTATCTAATATAATTTTGTATATTTTTTGTACATTTGTACAAAAGGGAATTTTCTGCTCTTATTAAAACGATCACAAAAATAGTAAAAAATATTTATATATAAATAAGAAATATTAATTATTAAATTACACAATATATTAGCAATGTTAAAATTAAGAGAATATTTACAAATGCAGAATATTTAGCGTCAAGAAATTCTCTACAATAATTTTGTTTTACTAAAGAATTAATGGATTATTTAAGATACATTTTAAATATTCAAGTTGCTTCATTATTTCTTATTTAAAAACTGGATATTTGTTTATTACATTCCAAATTATATTATTTAGAATATAAATATAGATAAAGTAAAAATTAAATAAGTGCAAATTAAGATATTTGAGTAAGCCCAATACACATATGTGATTTCAAACACTGAACAATTTGACACATTAACTATCTATCGTGTATTTTCAAAGAGTATTACTAAAATGAAACGTTATTACAAATATTTGTGTACCTCAGGCAATAATGTAGCAACAATAGATTGTTATACGAGCTGTATACTCAAGCACAAGCATTATACGTGATATATGTTCGGACAATACAATATTTCCGTGATTCGAGTAATTAGATGTTTGAATATCTCATATTCGTTATATTATATATATATTTTAAAATTAAAAATTTGGAAATAATGAGGCACTATGTATAGATAAAATAATTAAATGTGAAACAATAGCAAGCATATAAATAATAAATAGAAGCATTTAAATTATTTGATATTAGATTATCGCAAATTTTTCGAAATTTTTTCAAATCTGTGTAAGCATTTACATTATAATTTACATTATAATTTCTTAATATAAATAGTCTTTTTACACTTTTACTTAAATAGGTCATAATCCAATCAATTTTATTTTAAGCTCGTATGTTACTCTTGTAAATCTTACTTCGTTATTAATGGTTGTGTGAATTTTTGAGTATACTGTAATTCGCATAACTCTGCTGATCGCATTTAAATGTATCTTGCAAACCGATGGTTTATTCGTGCCGCTGCGATTATCGTATAATATATTACTGGAAAGTTATTGCATCGATACCAACGATACAACGATATCGTTTACCATTTTTGTATCGTCTTTTTGTCGAACACAAGTCCCTTAATCCGGTGAAAGGACAAGCCGAGCTAAAAAAAGCGACCGTAATGTAAGCCACGGTAGTATATTATTACTTGCATTGCTTCATCAGGAAATATCGAAATACACGATGATTATAAAAAGCCGAATGATTATAATTAATCGAAATACTCTCGTTAACTGTATTTAACGAGCTACATAAATCCATGACTCCGAGAGATCCTTTTGCCTCAACAAATCACATTAATCAATAAATCAAACATGTTGAGAAACATCGGTAGATACGATTCAGCAATATTGCTGTAAAGAAAATTCACATACCTCACGTGAATAATGAGGCAAGATCTACTTAACTCTACATTTAAATAAAGTTACAGGATATAAACACGGTTATGTATGTATCAACTGGTAGATCGGGATGCAAACGGATCTTAAGATGTAGAAGTTACGACGCGTCGCGCTCCGACTCGACGTATCACTTCGCAGTGATCGACGAAGCGCGTACTTCGACAGTCATTACACGGCCACGGAATTTACATTACGAGCAAAGTAGACGCGAGGTAACTTTGTCCGCGCGCGGCGCGGCGCTTTTCCTCGCTTCGCTACGATAACTCGAAGAAATAAACCGAACTGGTTTCGCGGACGGCCTTAATCGCCGTCATTACCATCCGCTCGTAACCCATTACAGTATTTGCATCGTTCTTTTTCTCCCCGGTCCATCGGCGTCGTCGATAAAACGTACTGCGCGCGAGCGATACGCACGCAGAAAAAGCCACAATTTAGCCAGAGAACATGTAAACACGTATGCGCGTACGTAAATGAACACGCGCGTTATACGTACTTGGCGACGACTCTCCCTCTTCCTTTCTTTCCCTTTCCCTTTTTGAAGTTGTGCCTCCCACGCCCGTTACGCCCGTCTCCACCTCGTACTTTTCTCCCTCTGCACAAGGGAGGCCCGAAAGGAGGGTTCGCCTCCCTCGAGTTATTATTATTTTGCCGCAGATATACATTCACGTGGAATGTATATCTGCTTTAATGGTCTGACGTTTATTTCCTACCAGGGTCGGTTTTATCGTGAAACTGATGGTGAAGCAATTTATTTAAAGTATAGAAAAGTCATGAAAGAAAGGTCGAGAGAAAGATCCATCAAAAAATGTATATTATATGTCGTATTAGAGAACAAGCGCAATTCATCGTACGGTATCATTAAGTATGATTTAACTCTTTCCCCAATGACAATATAAGTGTGTTACATGTGCCAAGTGTGTATTTTGAAACGAAGAAACAAAGCTTGCTTACATTCTGCTTACATTGAATATAAAATTATGTACTATTAACTGCGATACACGTACGCGATCGCCGGAAGCTTAATTTAATAACAGGTCTTGACGAAGGTTAATTTAATAACAGACCAGTCTCTCTCTCCTTCGGAGATTCGCCAATGTATATCATATAATACCCGATATTATCAAATTAGGAAACGCGTCACGAAATCTCATTCCTGACACTCGCTTCAAAGTCCAAAAGTCTGAGAAGCAGAAGACATAAATCCAAAAAAATCAATTTTCAAGATAAAACCTGCAATTTCGCACTTACGTATTATATGTGCGTGGATGGCTTTTTAAAATAAATGTGGACAAATTCAATCAATTTGAAATAACTTACATGTAGAATAATGTATGTCCGTACTTTGAAAATCTTTAATTTAAGAAATGAGAATTAATATAAATTTATATAAAACGCTATATCGATTTTTTATTCTAGAAAACTTACTGTGGTATTAACATTTAAATAATCACATTAGAAAATATCACATTTATTCACTTTGTAAACTAGAGTTCGTCTTTCGAATTGCAATCATTTAAATATTTCATATATGATCATTTTGAATTTGCCGCCCTCTGTTTCTCAGATATCGGATCGTTGATCCGACTCTGGTCAGGACTTTCTACACAATTTTCCTATATAGCAGAGAAAGAAAATTCTCGGAGCACTCGAATGCATCGCGAGTGCCTGAGAGCGTGGCTTCCGTTAAGGGTGGAATCACGCACACAACGACAAGAAGGCACTTCATCGACGGCGAAACGAGATTTTTCGGCTCCTCTTTGCCCGCGTACTTCTCCTTTGTTCCCGTGAATACCAGTCGAGTGCTCAATAGTGGATCATGAATGTCGGGGCAAAGAAAAGCACTCTCGATTTGGCAGATGATGATATACTGTTCAAGGTTCGATCGACTTTTCCTCGATTGCGTTCTCGCGATTCAGGGAAATGGAAAACTTGCTTTGAGTTGTGTTTCACAAATAGATAATGCCGTTAACGTCAATCCGTAAAATTATTTTTGCGTATACAATGTATCATGTAAAATCTAGTCTTTTTTTATTACGGCAATTTATTTCACGTTTTGCTATAATATTAGAGTGCTATTTAGCAGATATAGCAAACGCTACTTCTTTACGTTCACGTTTACGATAGTCCTCCCAGAAGATAATTTTTCAAAGAATAATCGTTTATTTAATCTAATTTTATTGTCGAGTTGAAGTCATACGAATGTACATAATTTGCATTATTTACGATTATGGTAGGATTACATACATCAAGTAAGAAACTTGACGGTTTTAGATAAGTTGTAGCATATCTATGGTTAACAGCAAGCTTATTGTCGAGTACATTTAGAAAGTTATTCGCAAATGATTGTTTTGCGAATGGCGAAATATGTATGAACGCGTTTATGATAATTCGGCTGAATAATTTATCAGCATAATCGCCCCTTCGATCTCATCATTGCTTTGCAATTTGCATCGCAGCGCCTTCTTGTCGTGCCAGAGCGATTGCATTGACCGGCTATTTATAGTTGCGTAAGAATACACCGACGAATTAAAACCAGAGCTGCGTGATAGATCGGCGTCACCGTTTGGTGAGCCAATAAATAATTACCAAACTTATCAGGCAAGTATAGCGCGTAGAAAGACATCTCACACCTGTCCGCCCTGTAGAAATATAGAATAAAGCTTTCCGTACATGTTTATGGTAATTTTGATTGAATAATTTATCAAGATAATCACTCTTTTATACCCCAGCCCGCGCTCGTGATTTGCATCGACAAGTTGCGCGACTCGCACGGCTTGTTTAAAACTCGGTCGAATGAAGATACACATTTTCTACAATTGAGATGATAAATCAATAATAATTTACCTCATGGTTGCTCTGCCATTACCTAATGCCTTTTCCAAGCCTTCTTTCCTTCTTCTTCTCAGATTCGTTTTGCTTCGATAAACAACAACCGATATACTAATCGGTTCATCGCTGGAATTAATCAATCGCGCATGCTAATTGTTGTCAATTATGGGAAATAATTGAATTCGCTGTCTCTCGGTATTTGATATGATCGCGTCTTGATGTTAGTATAATGCGGTGAAACACAGCGCGGCACACGCTATCTGTCGACTCGAGTCTCATTCTGGAAATGATAGCGTGCGACATCCTTACGTACGTCGTTACCAAGCAAACGCTAAATGTAAGCGCGCATACGATAACCGTCTTGCTACTACAAAGTATTTAATATACTACGAAATAACTGTACGCCGAATATTCTGTGCTCCATATACATTAAGGACGTTATTCTTGAAACTGTGAATATACGTTAATTTAGGTGTGCTTTATGCGTGGTATAAATTTCAGTATCTCTTCCGGTATAAAAAATCAAGATACTGAGCCTAAAAGTTTCAACTTTTACTAATGAAAAGGTTTTCCAGGCCAAACGGTAAGAGATACGAGGTTGGCCAAGAGGACCAAAGTTGCTCCTCTCATCGAGTTCTATAAGGAAAAAATCCCAAAACTAAAAAAATTAAATTTTAAATTTTTTTTTGAAACTTTGAGGCTCAGTATCTTTATTTTTTATACCGGAAGAGGTACTGAGAGAGAGAAATTTATACCACGCATAAAGCACACCTAAATTAACGTATATTCACAGTTTCAAGAAAATCCTAAGAAAATCGATTTTCTCTAGTATAAGGACGAGAGAACGTCCTTAAATCAATTCTTATAAAGAAGCTATTATAGTATATTTTGCATTTTATTTTGTGGACTCGTCGTCTCATAACAATCGATTTCACTCGATTGAGAAAACATCTTGGAATAGAAATATTGTTACTTAAATCGAATGTTAAATCGACGGATATCCGTCGCATCGAAACACGATCGCAAGTACAAAGAGACGCGATTATTTCCTGCATCAGTATGCGCGATTGACTTCAGCGATTTAAAGCACATGGAGCATAGAATATCTGGTGTACAGTTCTTTCGTATAATACGTTAAATATTTTGTGGTAGCGAGACGATTATCGTACGGGTGCGTGTGATCCTAGTGTTTGCTGGTAGCGGCGTATATTATGGAGTAATACTGTAGTGGTATGTATACGTCATGCACACGTCACGTATACGTCACCTTGTTTGTCTCTCGCGCGACCGTGACTCGCAGAGGGGGGGGGGGGTAACGACGCGCGCCGCTCCGAGTGTCGTCTTATTGTTCTTTGAAACACGATCGCGATAGGTATACCGAAGAAGCACGCGGCGGTTTTCTACGAACAATTAACTAAATATTATCAGCCCGCGCGATTCCCTAACTTTCACAATATCGATCTGTAAGACACAGCGAGATGACAAGTAACTATGGCGTATTGGTTATTAATCAAAGTGAATATTTCATTCATTTTACATAATAACAGAGAAGATAGAGATGGTAAATTATTACTTTATCGCATATATTTATATGCATCCGCGGGCGATAATGATTTCTATATAACGATGCTTAGATATAAATGTACCTCGCGCCGCGTTTTGAATGTTTCGCTGATTTATTCATTACTACCGAATTAAGAGCGCGTGTAAAACACGAACCGTCGCGCCGGATCGAGTGCTTAACAATATACTTTTAATTGGATTTACTGGTTTAAAATATATTACGTAATATCGAAATTTGATTGTATATTTTCGGATGGTCATAAATGACCATCATTTTCGAATCATTTTTCGTTTATAAACGGGACGATCCCGAGTTGAATATTGCTATAACATCTTATTAATTAAATAATAGTCATAATTAAATCAGTTTGATATTTATCAATCGCGTAATATAAATTCGACATTGTTTCTACATTGTTTGCAATTTGTTAAAAGTCTCTGCCGAGATTTCGTTGAGCTGTCCGTTGAAATTCACGAGTGTCGAATCTCGTATTTTTTCCCCCGTGATTTTCGCGATCGCGATTGGATGGGATTCCATCACAATGAACAATAGTGAAGTGCGTGTCGCGTGCGATTAGCATCGGAAGTGCAGTACGATTAGCCTAACGAACATTGTATCATAATTAGTCACGTTTTCGCGAGTATTGTGTGTTGTGTACGAGTGTAACAATTGAATCTGCAAATAGGAGAAGGCTTGGGAGACATCGGGCGTCAGCGCAACAACCATGAGGTGCGTAAATTATATTTTATTTTATTAGTAGATCTGTAGAAAAATTACATCCCACACAAATAAGTATATAAATAGGGTAAACTCGGGTAAGATGGCCATACAGGAGAGATGGCCAACCTATATGTTCTTTAAGTCTAGCTCGCCATGAAACATCGAATGAACATAGGGTTCCCTATGTTCCCCTATAGGGTTAATATTGTGGCGTGTTTCACACCAGTTATACGCCATTTTAATGATCCGGTTTCATAGGAATATAATCGTTCCAATCTCACAATTTGACTCATTGTTACTACACTCTCAATTTATCTCTAATCAAAATATGAACAGTCCATGTCTTAAAATATATCGACATTATATTTCGAGTATCTCTCGATACACTTTTTGATACAAGATTTGTGTAACGACTATATATACACGAATCTAAATGACTTTTCATCTTCAGCTAGTTCTGCTAGAGATTGATCGCCATATCGGTATCGTACATCAAAGCCGGATCGACTTGCGCACTTTTCGCGAGACTCTCGAGGCGCGCGATCAACACACGCGTGGGTGCAGTGCGTTGCGTTGCGTTGCGCGAGAATTACGAGGCGCGCGCTCGGTTGCGAAGCATTAACATATAGATGCGATCCGTGACGCGGAATGCGTACGCCGGATATGCGCGCTTAAGTTGCCGCGCGATACCAGGGGGAGTAGGCCGTCTTCGACAAGGAACACGGGGGTAAGGTAGCCGAGGGCTACCAGTTCGTCGTAATTACCGCGCTGCTTATGAATAACGGCGGGGGCGGACACGTGAGATCGCGCGGATCCGTCCCCGCGGCGGCGGAAGGCCCGCGCGAGAGATCGGGGCTCGGTAACGAGAGCCGGCCGTGTATCCGACGACGATCACGTTGGTTCGCGGCGGGCCGCGCGATTTGTGGGCCTGCGTGGGTGGATCGCGTCAAGTGGACCTTCCCGATACGAGACTCGCCTCATATTGTAATAAAATGTAGACGTTAAGCCTGGAACACACCTACGGTCCATTCGCCGATCAGCATCGCCGACAAACGTGCTATCTAAGATTTTCCTCTCAACTTATACACGGTCTTTTTCCTCGCTATTTGCGAAAGTACAGACGCCTCATTAACGTAGCTCGTTATTATTTTTTGCTCGTTTTCTAGCCTTTAATATTGAACGAATGAAGAAGTCGATTAAGATTTGAACAGAAGATATCTGAATGGCGTTTTATTTTTGAAAAGTTACATGTTCTATAGAAAATGACATATATTTTAGAAAATTAATTCTATGTGCGTTTTTATTTAAAAATAATTAGTGTATTTTAATTCATCAATAATAAATATGCATTGCATGCATAAAAATAATAATGAATTGCAATCGTAATCATGATATAACATCGATCCATTGAGATATATAATTAAATTATTCGCAATCAAAATAAATGCAAATTTTCTTTAAATAACGTTCATATGAACGTTTGTAAGTTTATACCGCTTTTGTGTTATTATGTGCTTTAAATCGCACATTTGAATATGCAGCTATACATGTATTACAATAATCATTATAATGCTATTTTCTCGGATATCAAACGAGAACTTTATAAATCGGACGCACAAGTTTTCTGATATTCTCTTATCTCTCTTTCTACACTTGCCGACTTGCTACGATATTACGATAATATAATACAAGATAGTTATGTATAGCAATATAGATTCCCTGTAGATCGAACTGTGCGTTAAATTGCGAAGTTGAAGTAGCAGGAATTGAAAAATAAAAAGATAACTCAGTCTCGCTTTGCCGTCGGGCGAAGTAACGAGAGAAAAAGTGCGCGAGAATGAAACCGGTAATGAAGTCTGAAACCTGCACGCGACGAGAGCGGCGGGCACGGAGCGTGATCGGCGGACTTCGTCCCAATGAAATTTCGAAGACGTGAAAATCAAGAATCGACTTAATCTTGATCGTTCGTTTCTTTGAGATACAAACGGATGTAAGCGTAAGTCGGCTGATACCGGTTCAGCCCCGGCTTTTTTAATACTCCGCTAGCCAACGCGATTTAATCTGAAATCTGCTCGTTATACAGGATGTTCCCAGATCTATCGGATGATTCCCTTAGCCATCAGAAAAACTTGATAAAGTTAAGCTTTATTTTTCGTTAGGAAAAATCCAATTCGAAATTATTCTTTGCTATATCTAATTTGGTTTATTATCATAAAATATTTTGGCAATTAAGTTTCTATATCGAAATTTAAACCTTATTTGAAATAATATAATAACAAATTGAAAAATGGGTCGATTTTTAAGATATGTAGGACAATTACGTTAAACTGCGACGTCACATATCTACGTAAGTATTAAAGTTTCCTCATTAAAATGATTTCATCATTTTCTTAGTTATCTGTCCTTGCGTTATCTATGTCTGAGACACCCGCTATACAAGAACGTTAACTTACGGCGACTTATCGCGACATTATCGAGACGCAGAGGCCGAGATCGTGATTTCGCGGGCCGAGGAGGAAAGGCTTGCGAGAGGAGTATTTCCAGGAGGCCTATTATGGCAGATAATTTACGCGGGCCGTTCCTGCGGCAGTTTCCCCGCAAGAATTTACAGCGACAGTGCCACTCGGCGCGACACTCGCCAGGTGTAAATTCGATTACGATACTACTTGCCTTCTCGCGTCGATATTTCACTCGTGCGCGAGCGGAGTAGGTGACGTCGCCGCGTAATCTACAAGCGGAATTATGCGCGTCGCGTAGGCGGCGAAATTTCTATGCGTCTCGTAAAGAAACACGAACGCGATAGCAAAAACCGAGCTCGAACAAAATCGAACCCGAGCGCGATAATTCCGTCCCAATATATGTAAACTTGTTAGCTCACAAGAGAGTTTCTATCATCGAATGTTTCAGGATTAGCAAAAAATAAGCACATAGCGTCTCGCTCGAAGTATCTTATTAGTCTACAAATGATAAAGCATTAAGAAAAGCTTTTTGCGAATTATAAGGAATATTTTCCAATGTCTTCTGTTTAATCTTCAAACTTAGAAGTAGGAGTTTATATATAAAAATATATATTATATGAATACACACTACTCTCAAAAAATTCTTTTCCTATCGAATGAAAAGACAAATTATCGTATTATAAACTCCCAATTGTATCAAACACCTTTATCTTCAGTTCAAAGACAGTAAGACAAGTATGGTTAAACAAGAATTATTTTCTCGGTAATCGCAACATCTGATAATTAGTATCATACCGTCCGCGGGGTGTATCTAGCCCCCAGGTGCAAATGCTCGATCGCGATACTCCTCTTCGCGCATCGATATTTCACTCGTGTTCGAAATGCAGAGAGCGTCGAGACGTAATCTGCGCTCTGCATATGGAGCACGCGTGGGTAGAAACGCGTGCATTCGATGCAACGACGAGAGAGAACTCGAGAGGGACGACAGCTACGAAAGCCTCTTGCTTTTCATGCCGTCAGTTTTCAACCTGGAAAAATCGCTCGATCTGTCGTGAACGCGAGACGCATTGTGTCAGTACAGTTTTATACAAGTTTAAAATCAACATCGACAACATCTTATCTGATTATTGTAACAGTGTTGCCGAGTGAAAGTCTGTTTACTTTAATTTTTGTCGCAATGTACGCGTAATTCAATATTGAGTAATCACGTCACTGAGTAAGGTGAATGCGATATTGAAATATTTCTGACCGACAAATTTAATGCAATTAAATACAGATTACAAAATACAAAAAGATTTATAAGATATTTGAAGAAAATAAAAACAATTTGCTTGCAAATTATATTTATAAAATTCTAAATAAATATAATTATTTTATGAATCTGAGAATAATCCAGAATAGTTAAATTGAGAGAGTTAATTATGTCTGTTACGCTGAACAATTTTTAATATTTAAGTACATTAAATGTGCTATTCCGAATTCTACATTTTTATCCCAGAGCTGTAATCAGCGACACAAAAAACCAATTTGCATGCAAATTAAACTAGTTTTAAGCGCAGGAAAAAACCATTTTTCTACGTAAAATCGGAAGATACTCTCTGCAACGTCTTCAAGACAGTGTCAGATGAGGACGACACTAAATTAGAATATTAACCTTTCTCGTTAAAGTTCCAGGACATTAATTACATTAGTGTACATCGGCGGGATCTAGTGTTTAATCTTTCCTTCTTCTCAAACGTAATCGTATCTTTTAATACTTTTTAAACATTTTCCCGAGCAAGGCTTCTTATAATATTTAAACAAAATTTATCGCTTACAATAAATTTTCAGCTTTATCAATTTTTATGTAGGTAATCTCTAATTGTATAAATAAGATAACTATATCTAATAAGCGTAATATTTTTATGCATATATAGATTAAAATGTAAGTTTTTTTTATAAAACTTACATATAAAAAATATTACCAATTTACATTGCAAAAATAAGTTTGTTGGATAAGTTGCTTGGATAAGAGTTAAGATATATATTATTTTGAAGCTTGAGTAAAGTGTATTTCATATGCATCGGTATAAAGTTTTATGAATTCTGGCTAGTTTTGCTTCCTCCGTAGGATCTCAATATTTGAGAAAACATCGCGAGAAAGCTCGCGTCTAAAAGCTAAATTTATCGAGATGCATCGACGTCTCAAGTTAAAGTAAGAGGATTCGCTTACTTGTCCGAGCGGCTAAGAGCTCGCCGTGAAAATCGCGCATCGTCTACGCGAGTGCAAATGCCGGGGTAAACGGGCGAGCCACAAGCGAGGGTAGTTTTAATTAAGCCATTAGGGGTGGCTGAGAGTCTGCGACCGAGCGGCTAGACGTCCCGACCCCCTTTCTCCTTCTCGCGCTCGTTCGCCGGCTCTGTCTGCTTAAATTAATATAGCGCCCGCATTCCGTTCTACCACGTGGCGACGAAGCTCGTATCCAGATCGACTTCCTTCCACCCTGATCCCTGTTAAATTTGCGGAAATAATAACGCGAGATCGCGCGCAGACTCAGACCCGTACCAAAGTCTATACTCGGTTTCATATACGCAATGCGTGTTAAAGTTCGACGCAGTTTCTCATTACAAACTCGAATTTCGAAGATAAATTCCAAATATTTTTAGTCACAATATATTTCTTAGAAAGATATTACTATATAAAAACAAAATAGAAGTTCTCTTTTCTCTTTAACTTTTTAACATATCGACACAGTTTTGATATTGATGTTTTCCAAGAAGATAAACGAGAAACTTGGTAAAAAGAGATTTGTTTTTTTTCTGATAAAAATTTTTTATTTTTTTGCTTTATATTTTTTGCAGATATTTTTGATAACGTGAAATAAAATATCTTTCAAGTTGTTTCACATTTTGAGGTAATATTTAATTCTTAAAATCGTAAATATGATACTAATGCGTTAAGAATGTAGATTACATCTGAAGAGTCGGTAGTAGCGCAGAGATTTTGAAGTATAATAAACTCATCACTATTCATTATTCATTTATAATAATTCTCAATCGCCAAGGTATAAATTTCGTATTTATCTTGAAAAATTTACGTGAATTGATTTAAGAATGTCTTGATGTCGTAGTATATGCTTTTTTACATTCTGTTTCCTCGAAATAGCGTTTTTTCAATTATATCATTTCAATATAGCGAGAGATTCGTGATACTGTCACAAATTACTTGAGTGATCATTGTTCTCATACTTACACTTATAAGCGCTAAATATAGCTGCTTGACTCGCATCTCACGTTTATATTAAATTAAATCATCGTACAAGACAAATGTAACTCAGAATCGGACATGGACATTTAGTGCTGAATACGTGACATTAGAATACCGACCTACGCTAATATCGCTTGCCTCTCGAGAAATTATTCCTCCTTCTCTTTCCCTCTTCTTCTTTTCCCACCCATCTATCTTATCTTCTTATACGTTTCATCGTTCGCCAGTGATTTTTACGTCGCCCAGTGTGTCACCAGCGGAGACTTCGACGCGGCGTCGCAGCGTAACGCTCGGAATATCAAGTAGTTCGGGGGATAGTAAATGCAAAGAACGAAATACAGCGAAATATAGTCGCGCATGGAAGTGTTTTATGCTATACACTGAACAATCATACAACGAACCAAAAACGGATTATTGCGGTTGAAGTTTGGGATATATGCATAATAAACGTTAGAAGTTTTAATACATGTTCCTCTAAATTAACATACCGATACAATATTTAATATATTCTTCAGAAAATCCCATTATCCAAAATTCATATTTCACAAAATGCTATAACAAAAATTATTTTGCAAAACGCATTTCTCTGAAAGAGTATTTTTTACAGTTTTCACTTTGTGAGGTATAGTTAATTAATTAGTAATTATAATTAAGTTAATAGTTTAATCAACACTTAAGAAACGTGTTAAGTCGACAGTTGTATCCCACTTTACGAAGCCAGATGTAATTGAAGATGATATGCAGCGAATATACGTCAAAATCTAGCCGAAGGCTCGGTGTCAACTCGAGCGAAAACCCATGAATAAATGAACACGAATACGAACATCTGAAGATTCGCGATCGCCGTTCGTTCGTTGTTCATTTGCTCAGTGTATACGCACCTTCGAGTTTACTTTGCACTTACTTACCAGCTCGTCCATCGTATCCGCGCTCGTCGTCGTCATCCTCGTGCTCGCCGCTCTCCTCGCCAGCCGTGCCCTGCGTCTGCACGACCCTGGGTATCTCTGCAAGAATACGAGATAAATGAGAAGAACGAGCCTGGATGGAAGGCTGAGTTAATCCTGCAGGTGTTCTTGCCAAGAACTTCGCGCTCGGATCCATAATTGTTTCTCTCTTACACAGAGATTGCGAAAAATATCTATTCTCCGAGCTTCTTGGAAATATGTAAATCATTAACAAGCAGATTTAAAATCTTAAGAACGTTATCTTCGCCTTTTTTGACATATTTAAGACTATAAAAGTATTCATTATATCTGTGATATTTTTAATCTGAGGCAATATGCATCACAAAATCTGAGTGCATCGCTCGAAGGTACAACCGCACGATATGACATTATTTTTTATCGTTTTATATTTATCACGCTGCCTGCGCGAGTCTTTTATGCACGATAAAATTCGCAAGCACTGTCTTCCTGATACTCCGAGGTGGGCAACGATGTAATCTTTCGTGACATGAACATTCGTTCTTGATTGAAACTCGATTTGAAACTAAAAGCCGTCCGTTGCGATGGAAGCGGGAGGGTCCCGTTCCGATGGTTGCACACACGTTTTCGCAAATTTCGCCTAATTGGACAAGCGCGAGGAGATGTGGCGTCGAGATCGTCGCGTGTTCCTCCCGATCGATCGATCGATCATTCTCGAGGGCAGTACGGGTGTGGTCGAACGAATCCGGTGTCTTTTTTTTTTACCGACCTTCTCGCCACCCTGGTAGCAAGCTAAAAGATCGAACGTGAAATCGGGTTGGTGATAGACTTTTTGCTCTCCCTTTCTGGTCAAACAACATTGCGCGTTCTTGTATCCGGCCGTGTACACGAATACACCGGTAACGATAAATCGCATGGACAGGAAAAAAAGACTCATGTTTTCTCTCATTTTTGAGTTCCACCGTATAATCCATATTTCGAATTCCTAGTAAGTTTTTAGCGTTCTGAATCTACTTTAAAGCATTATTTTTGAAAAACTGCGAGAGTTTAGACGTTTCCAAGAAACGTAACTGCAAGAGATCCAATTTCTACAAAGCTCTTTTATTGTTTTGTGTGAGCAAATAGTTTCTCAAAATTTATCTAAATGTATCATAACATCATCTCACGGGGAAAGACACAGATTTTCTCTTATTCTCCGTGGTCAGAATACTATCTTCCTCGTTGTACCGGCGTGCTTGGCGTAGCTCGCACAAAACGAGCTTGGCCCGAGGGGGGTGATGAGCGCGCCGGTGGAAACGAAATCGAAATAAAAGATAAACGCGGCAATGAAACCGGGTATCAAGCACGGTGAACGCACGCGTGGGCGTGTACTTACTGATGCAAGGCGCAATATGCGATCTGCTCTGTTGGTAGCCTCTGGCGCATCTGTTGCAAGTAATACCGGTTACGCCGTCTTTGCAGGGACACTGGCCGCTGCTCTGGTTACAGGTCTTTCCAGAAGCTCCGATCGGATGACAGTCACATGCTGTAACGCAATAAACGAGCTAGTTAGTTAACGGAAACAAGCGTAAATTTTAGCAAAATAAATTTTTGAAAATAAACGCACTTAAAGACTATGTTTATTAATATTGTTTTTTTTTTATTTCGTTATATGTCGCTTTTGTATCCGATATATAGAATCTACGTGGTATGAACGGCGTGACTAATTTCATGTCAAAACATAACTGAAGATTGACAGCGCTGGTGAGTTTTCCAGCCTGGGCACAAAGAAGAAAGCTGCGACTGGCGGTTATTTAGCGAGTAGTCACCAACGCCGACGATTGTTTTTTATCTTGTGGATTGTATGCGTCGAGGCACGTGAAGGTGAACGCAGTGTTTGGCAAAAGCCAGAAACGTGGTGTTGTGCTGTATGCGCATTCGTGTCCAAGACTTCTCAGTGTTCGTGTTCAGACAAGAACACACGTGATCACTAGCTACGTAAGACAACATTTCTTTTTGTGCCGTGGATATTAATGATAAATATTAATAACACATATACTTAATTTATAAGTTTTTTTGGATTTATGCCTGACATGTACATCCTCCTTTCTAAGGGACATTTTGGGATGTCCTGTAGGCCTGTAAATCTTAGCGACAGTTCGTCATCATTATAATGTCGTAGCGCAGTTTTTTCATACAGTAAAAATACTGCGCAACGATATTATAACGATATTATAACGATAATGCACTGTCGTTATGAATTACAGAATAGGCTCACATTGTAAAAAATTTATGTAAATTCACAGTTTTTAGTTGTAAATTCACAGTTTTAGTTGTAAATTTACAGTTTTAGGTTTCAAAATTACCCACTATAATAGGTGTAATTTTACATAAATTTTTTACAGTGACCGCGGTGTGAATCTGTAACTTGTTACGAGTCATCGTTATCATTACATTGTTGTTGTAATATATAATATAGTAGATATGACTTTACAGTCATTTGATACTGTAAATGTCTTGAAACATTCTTCTTCTCCTTTCTTTCAATAAAGATAGAAGGAGAAGAGAAACGTTTCGAAGCATTTTTGGCGTAACAAATTATAGAATCGCACTGCAAGGAACGTACTTAAAATATAAGAATGTCTTTAACAATAAGATATTTCTTGGACATCTGGGCTATTTAGCTATTTTTCAAATATAATTTCATTTCAAGAAACGTGAAAAAAGTATGCATGTCTAATATAACAAACACATTTTAGGGAAAGCCGTATACGAGAGAGAAATCACAAGGAAATTTGTCACATAAACAGCAGATTATAAATAATTATAACTTTTATCTGGAAATAATCTGAATATAATCTAGAATAAACACTGAGAAATTGAAGAAAAAAAGATTGGAGAAATTTACGAAAACGTAAGTATTACATTATGTAAGAGTTAAGGACTCTTATAATATATTATTTAGTATAAAATTATGTATCTATTGTTGCAGTTTTTTTGGATCTGAAAAATTAGCATTTTTTCCACTTCCTTCTTACCTTTAGTTCCTTCTTTATCTATTTCATTAATATAATTAATAACTCTATAATAATGTCAAAGTGCCAAATGTGTCAACACATGTTTTTTTCTATACTTTCGTATAATAAACATCAAATTTTACATAAAAACATGCCAGATTTAAGAATAATTTGTGTATATAAAATTGCGGAAAACAATTTAACAAATATTTAAATTTTAAAAAGCATGTTTTTAGATGGCATACAACATGTAGTACATATAATACACAAATATATCATTGTAAAGAAAAAATTGCAAAGCTTGCTTTACAAATAGAGAAAATTTTACTAAACATTTGTACCGTCATATAAGAGAAAGTAAAATTGGAATTTATTGTGGGTTTCCAACATGTTCTCATAAAACTATTTTTAAATCAGTTAGTACCTATGCAGTACATATATGTAGATATCATTCAAAACTTAATAATACCTGCAATAATAATTACATGGATAATAACAATCATATGATTAATAGTAATGATAGTCAGATGGAATTAAATTTTGATACGAATAACAGCGATTTTCTTAATAAAACTTGTGATGATGCGATAAATTATGGAAGTATTATATCAAAGTTATATTTCGATTTAAGTACAAAATATTTTTTAACGGAACATGCGTTACAAGCTGTAATAAATGCTATTACATCTGTAATTGAATTTTCACATCAAGACTTTATTACTAGTTTAAATAAGAGTGATCTACAGAATGATATTAAAGAGAAAATTAAAGATATGTTTGAACGTAGCTATTCTCCTTTTAAAAATATTCATGACTCTACAAGTGGCTGTCTTAGAAACACGTATTCAAGAAACAAATATTTAAAACAAAATTTCATATTGTGATGCCCATACAAATAAACTTAGGATTTGATAACAAACACAAACAAAGCTATTATCATTATGTCCCAATTTTACAAACTTTAGACATATTGTTAAAAAATGATGATGTTCGAGCTTTCTGTTTAAAATCTCGTAATGACTGTAATGATAATGTACTTCACGATATACAAAGTGGTGATATAATAAAAAAAAATGATTCTTTAATACTAACAAAAGTGCTTTACAAATTATGTTATATCAAGATGCTTTTGAAATATGTAATCCATTAGGAACATCTAAAAAAAAATTTAAACTTATTGGTGTATACATGGTACTTGGAAATTTACCTGCTTATCTTAGATCAAAAGTTCAGCAAATACAGCTTGTTCTTCTGTGTTATGAGAAACATGTTACATTTTTCGGTTGGAACAAGATACTGGAGATTTTAATAAATGATTTACAAACTCTAGAGAAAGATGGAATAAATATTTCTGTTTGTGATAAAACTATTAATATTACTGGTACTCTTATAGCAATGTTAGGCGACAATTTAGGTAGTCACCAAATAGGAGGTTTCACTGAAAACTTTTCTTCTTCCGAATATTGTTGTCGTTTTTGCGATGTCAATAAAAATGAATTTAAAAATGTATGTACAATTGCAAATAGGAATCAACACAACTATGAATTAAATGTAAAACAAGCGGAAAAAGAAATGAAAATTATAAAAGGCATAAAACAAAATTCACCTCTTAATAAATTGAGTCATTTTCACGTATGTAATCCGGGTTTGCCTCCGTGCATTGCTCATGATCTTTTAGAAGGTATTGTTCCTTACGATCTCATGTATTGCATAAAATATTTTGTTAGAGAGCATTGGTTTAATTACGAGTTACTAAATTCTAGACTTGAAAAAGTCAAATTTTTTAACGAAAATACAGCCATTAGCATTCCTCCTATAAAGGATTCGAACAAGATTATAGGTACCGCAAGTCAAGTTAAAAGATTGATATTAATATTTCCTTTAGCTATCTTCGATTTAATTAAAGATACTAAAAATGATATATGGTTATTAGTACTACATCTTCGTGAAATTTGTTTTTTAATATTAGCTTGTGCTTTATCCACCGATCAGGTTGCATTATTACGTGAAAAAATTAATGAATATTTATTACTAAGATCGAAATGTTTTCCAGATATCAAAATGAGGCCAAAACATCATTACATTTCTCACTATCCTTCATTAACTTTATTTTTTGGCCCATTAAAACATTTATGGACTTTGCGATTCGAGAGTAAGCACAGATATTTTAAAAATATAATTAAACATTTACAAAATTTTAAAAATGTTACAAAATTATTATCACAGAAGCATCAAATTTCACAAAGTTTACATTACAAAGATACATATCGCACTTTGGTAACAGCAGATAATGCAGAAGAGTATTTTTCAAGAAACTTTGATAACAATATTTCCTGTGTTATAACAGATTATTTCCACCATAACAGAAATGAAAATTTTAAATATATAGCCTCACAAATAACCTTTAGAAGCATTACGTATAAAACAGATATGTGTATCTGCATAGGAAAAAGCTGTTTTGATTATTTTGTCTTGTGCAAAATCAAATTTATTTTAATTAATGATTGTTATACGAACGTATATTTTGTGGGTACTATGATGGAAATAATATATAATCAAGATTTTGGTGTATATGAACGATTTGAGTTTAAAAATGAAAAACGTAATGTCGACCGAATCTCTTTATTTCCATACTCCTCCTTACTAGCACCACATCCAGTCCTTGAAACTCGTTTAAACTCTATTCCCATTTATATCTTCAAATATATACCTCTCGATTCATAAAATGGAATTGTGTAAGTAATGATTGAGTATATAATGTGTATATATATATTATTAATTATATGTATATTATGTATATTATTTATCTTTGAAAAAACATGTGTGCAATAAATAATATTGTATTATAAATTATACTTAAATATAATATAAATTAATATTATAAATAATATTATAAACATTAATATTATATATACAAACAGTGGATCATTTCAAGTATTACTAATTGTTATCTCTGAAAAAATATATATAAAAAAATTTTTACATAAAAATTATAGTTTAGTTGTTAAGGGAAAAAACGGGATGTTAGAAAGATGAACTTTAGAGATATAAAGTAAAGACTCAAAGATTTTTTAAATTTAAATATTTTAAATGCAAATAGTTTTATTTAACACACATGTTTTCTCAGAGATAAACTTGAAATATTTTAATTGCTCCTCCTAAAATATACATCTTTTTTGTTTTTATAGATGACGTTTTTATTTAAAGTTTGGTCTGCTAATAGACAACAAAAAGCGTCACTTATACTTAATGAATCTGAGAATATGTTATCTCAGCTCATTACAAAAAGTAATACCAAACTCGGCATTATTGGTTGTACTCTCGTCATGGAAAAGGATGGTACAGTTGTAAACGATGATGATGTTTTAAAATTTTGTTCTCGCGAAACATTTATATTATTACAACAAGGAGAATCTTGGTTATCGCCCAATGAAACAGAAATACAAAGTATGGTTCTTAATTTGGAAGACATTCCGTCCTTACGTACGACTATAAGTGAATGTACCTCCGACTCTTCATTTGCATCTACTACGAGAGATACTTCATCGCCAATAAATCCATTAAATACTACAATTCAAACACATGATGAAGAAATGTGGACAAATTTTAATGTACCTTGGGGCGCCTTGGAGTCTTCAGTACTCAAAGAATTGGAAACAGGAAATCGTAGCAAACACGTAATAAACAATGTTGTTAATCGCACGATTTCGGAAATGAGAAATTTAAGTCAATTTATTCCGTCTAAAGCCTTTAAAATAATAGCTAAGAAGATTATCAATAAATACCCTCAAACTTTCAAAGATATGGATGAAAATGGTGAAAGTTTCGGAGATGGGACTTATACGTTATATTTAAAACTTCGCGATAGAAATGGTTATCTTAATAGACCACACATGAAGAGATGCTTAAGTCAAACGTTGAATATACCATTGAAGAAACAAAGGAAAGTTTTATCAGCCAAAGCTGGATGCAGCAATTGGCAACCGGAACAATATGTTGAATCAGAAACCGAAGAAACGATTGAAGACAAAGTCCAATTTTTACGTCGAGTTGCTCTACAGGGTTCTCCAACAATCAATATCGAAAAAGATAAAATTTCTTCATATCTAGAAATAACATATCCTGCTCAGAGATTGTTCCTGAATAATGTTCATAAACCGCCAACAATTCAAGATGTAAAATCTTTATGGCCAATACTTTTGCGAAAGGAATACATGTTCTGGCATTACCAAAAATTAATGGGCCATTCTATAAGTATTTTAGAAGAAAACATGTTAAAAAAAGAAGGAAAAATATTATCTTATGGGCGTATTAAGAAATACAAAGATATTATGGATTCAACTGATTCAGTACAATTGAAAGCAACAAAGATAATCATGAGACATTTTAAAGAAGATTTTAGCGTACTTTTTAAAGTATATCCTGTAAGCTATTTAGATTAAATTTATTTGTATTAAGAGAATGCTGAAATCGACGTTTTTCGAAATTTTAAAAATATTAATAACGTAGATAATTGTCACTAACCAATTGTGTTATACTTGTCGTATTTCATATGTACATATATATTATATGTTATACCTATATATGTACGTTTAACTTTCAATATTCTCTTAAATCATACAGACATAACTTTTAAAACTTTAACTAAAATTTATCTATTTCCTAGGAAGGTACACTTTTGGAAGATTTAAGTGCGCCTATTTCTGCACCATGCATTGTTATTTTAGGTATGTTTTTTATTTTATAACTATTCTACATTGAAGATTTATAATTTATAAACGTTTATTTCATAATTATTCAACATTAAAAGTTTCTCTAATTTTTACGTTTTCATGACTTTGTTACAGATGATACGACATGTTCTACATTTTATTTATTTATAGAGCAATCACAGATTGAAAGGACACACAGCTTTTATGAAGCATTAGAAATGCTAATATCTTCTTATTTCATTTTAATATGGAATATCCAACAAGTTGCGCATGTACTCTAGAATTCCTACAAAAATATTTGTTAAATATTCATCCCTCCTATGGATCAAAATCTCTTAAGGCATCAACCAAGCGGAAGGTACTTTCACTTTTCAATAAACTAAGAGACATTGAAGATGTATAAGATCTAAAATAACGGAACGTCGGATTCATTCGGAACGTCGGATAAGTTACTTTTGTTACTTTCATTATTATATTAAAGTTATTTCTTATTAAAGTTATTTGACTATATTATAATAATATTGTTCGCGATATCGCGATATTATATATTATATACCAGATACAATTTATCAATAGATATATATCTACAATAAAGAGGCAAAATTATATTGTACATTTATTTATATATAATGTTATATCTCATGTCTTTTTATGCATATGAAATGTTATGCCTCTTTATTATAGATATATATCTACTGATAATATATATATATATTTTTTTAATTTTTGTACATCATGTACACGGAATAATTTTATAACAATAGTACAGTCATATTTGTACTATTGTATTAAAACCAACTTTTTTTCGATTTATGCGTTGTGCATAAATATTTATATAAATTACAATATAAACACGCAAAAATACAAGTTCTTAATTAAAACAGGTTATACGTTATAAAACAAAATTAAAATTGATAACCTAATTCTTTTATTAACTCTCATATTAATTACACATATATATAATAAAGCGAATCATTTAAAGTTTATATTTTTAGTTTCTGCATTGTATTTTATATGACTGACTTAAATACTTTGCGATACCTGTAATAAGTATTATTTTTATGTAACACAAAATTGTAATAAACTTTATTTTGTTTTTGGTCCAAATCATTGGCTACTGTTATTACAAGTACGGCTACATATGTCTACGTATATGTTTGCACTATTAAATTTGCACCTTTCCAATCAGTAGATCATATTTTTAAACTTTTTTAAAATATATATATATTTAATAAATATATATTTATTAAATATTTTAAAAATGTTTAAAGAATATTGCTGATTGGGTTACTTAAATAAATGTAAGATACATGCTTATATCATCACATTACATAGCATAAAACAAAGATAAATTATTTTTGCATCTATTTTATTTAATTAAAAAAATAATTGTTTAAATTCTAGACGAAAAAATTCTTATAATAAAATTATAAACTATTGGTTATATATAAAACGATAATTATTATTTTTAATTTTATTTGTTTTAGTTAAATATTAATTGAATATTAATTAAATATTTGTGTACAAAAATGAAATTAATACGAAATTACAATTAACTAATTAAAAACTTTATTATAATGAATAATCATTGTTTTACAGAAGTAATGATAATTTTCTTAGAAACATTTTATCGTCTTAAATTTAAACAATTCTTTATCTAATTGAATATAAAATCTATTGAGACCAGTAACTTATATTTGTAATATTATGTATATCATTTTAAGGTTTACATGTTAATAATGTTAATATTTTCAAAATAAAAATATGTCTTTGGCATAAGGTAGACCGAGGCGAATCGAATCATAGGGCGAATCGGATCAAAGTAAGAATTGAGATTGTATTTGTTACATTCATTAATATATCTAACTATGTAAAATACAAATAATAATTATTTGTATTCTACATGGTTAGATATATTGATGAATGTAACAAATATGATCTCAACTCTTACTTTGATCCGATTCGCCCTGTGATCCGATTCGCCTCGGTCTATCCTAGATTGTGAATTTTATACTTCAAAACCGCAATATTAAAAATACGTAAAACAATATTACGAAACGTATTAGTAAATTTATAGTCTCTAAATTTTAAATTTTATGTTAGAATTTATTTAAATACAAGTATAGGTAAGTATTAATACATAAACATTTCTGTATATTTATCTACTTTTGTAAATCTAATATTTTAATTTAGAATATTACAAATAAAAGAAATATTATTACATAAACGTTTTGTAAATTTACCTTTAACTTTAAATTTACATACGCGATTATTTTAATTACTGTTCAAGAAAATAAATTTACTTACAAGCAGGAATTTTACTTATATAAGTAAATTTACACCTATAATAGTAGGTCTCAAAATTACTCATTCTAATAGTTGTAATTTTACACGAAAATTTTTTACAGTGTTGAGTGAAAGAGCTTTAGTCAAATTGGCTGTGTCAGATCCACTTTCATCAACCCGTTCGCATTAGTGCATAGTGTTCGAGTTTACTGTCGATTGCATATCGTTATGCTGTATTGCGCCTTCGAGATACGCTCGTTCTATTAAGAAACAACGCAGATAGGCGACCCGGAAAATGATGGAGATAGCCAAACAGGCATGACGATCCGCTACCTGAAATTAAGATAAAGCACGGACTTTACATGGCGCCTATAAAAGGACCTTGGCCATTGGCTGCAGCTCGATATAAACGGAAGATCTTACGCGGGATAAAAGCAGTTTATTCCCACGAGCGAAACACGAGGAGTATACTAATGCGGCGGAAATACGCGCGATTATCGGCAAATTGAAAATAAGCGAAACTTTTAGACGAGATTAATTATATAGAAATTAAGTTACTGATTTTTTCGAATTTAATTTTTATAACATTTAAGATTAAATCACTAAAATATATTATCAAAATTATATTCAGGAGCGCGTTTAAGTCTATATCTCATTTAAATGAAAAGCTCACCATTATATCAGAAAATAAAATATTGAAAAATGCGTAATCTCTCTCTCTCTAGAAATATGTATCTTACATTAAATATAACGAAATTAAATGTATAGCGTGTCCGATTTTTAGCAGATCAGATTTAAGTGACGGATTTCCTAATTAACTTAAAATTTTTCTATAACAAAAAATCAAGAAAAACCAATAGGTTCTAATTATAAATAATTAAAAATAAAAGATGTTTCATAATCTCACATTGACAAATAGAAATCTTATTTTTTCATCACTCTCTAAATCTGAATCAGTGAATAGTCACTGATTCAGATTTATAGAGCAGATTTAAACTTGATTGTGCCATGCACAGAATTTTTATTTGTGAATTGATTACAAATTAAGAAGTTGCAGAAGATGATAATATACATTGAAATTTCCTGTGATTTTAAAGAATTTAAGAAATTTTATTGAAAATTAATTTGATTACGTGGAACACGCTGTACATGATGTGTTATATATCGTAAATGATAAAAGGGGACTATGACATTGAAATGAATGCATTCTAGCCTTATCCTAATTTTATGCGGCCTAATCTTGCGTAAGGTATGCACGTGCGAGATATTAAAGAGTATCCCTTCGCGATTGCCACACGTAGGACGGAGAGTATCTTCATAGGCCGGTCATTTCGGAGGATTTATAAAATCAATCAGACGTGCCTCGACGAATGGATCGCCATCAAAGCATACTTTAGAGAAAGCTTAAACTTCCCTTGAAGATTGGTTTATGGTGAGCTGAAGAGAAAAGCTAATAAATACTCGCGTTTGGTTATACCAAATACTTTACATATGCACAGGAATAAACAATAGAGTTATCTCTTCAAGTACTTTTTCAGTAAATAAAGGTCGTTAATTTGTCTTTAATTTATAATTATTAAAATCTTATCGAAAATTGGTGGTGCAGTTATTATTTAACCATAAAAGTTAATATCCCGAAAATTACAGGACAAAAAAAGGAAAGTAATAAATAAAATTGATTTACTGTTACATTTGACGGTAATAGGTGTTAACTGAATACCACAGAAATGGTACCTTCTGTGCATGTTTTTCCTGTGTAAATCATAAAACGCAAATAACTTGTGAAAATAAAAAAGCAACATAGAATCATGGTACAAGTTACCGTAATTATACGAGCATTAACATTCTGTCTCTCGAGAGTCGCGCGTTGCCGACCGCGATTTACTACCAATAATCGCAACAAAATTGCGCTCATCGTAAAATAATAACCCGCCTGATTTACGACAACCGTGTGTAATCAATTGTATCCTCGTAAATTGCATCCTGTTGATAAAATACAGGGCAATGAAAAACTTATGTCGCGCACGAAGGGCTGAAATTAACAACAATGTGTGCAAAATAAATCTCATTATTCAATATATCTCATATGCGAGATATATGATGATTAAAAAGTAAAATTGATATGTCAGCGAATTGAAAATATTTTCGGATATTTTCAGAGGAAAACGAGGTAGAATTGAATATTAAAGTAACAATTTAAAATTCAAATGATGAATTTCGTGATATTATCTTTTTTATTTTGTATATTAGTCATTTTATAACGAGAGTTTGAGATGGATTGGTATCTTTTGAAGGTATCTATTAATTTTATAAACAGAATCATATGATTCATGATGAAATTAATGGATCCTAATTATCTGACGCCGAGATTTATCGATTAAAGCCGGAGCATATTAATTAAAACTGACGTCTCACTGTTTTCCATGAGCTGACGAGTAGCTATTATAGAACAAAGTTGATCCCCATCTTCTTTCGTAACTTTCTCGCCGAGATAATTGTATCGCGTGTGGTGTACGAGGCAACGTCTCGTTTAAATTTGCGTTCTCGGCATAAATTACCATCTGCTCCGCGGGACGCTCCACGAAAATTAACGGGGGATACGATTCACATAATTCTTAATCGTCGACGCTGTCGTCGGCTCGCACATTGACGTGAATCGCTGTTCGATCGTTCTTGAGCGAACCGCCGCGGTTGCTTAGATTCATGGTGTGCAATCAAAATACAATCGCCTAATAAAAATTTTATTGCTACGAGTAGGTACATATCTTCGTGATTAGCGCTTGACATAAATTGGACTCGCCAATATTTCGTACAGGCCGATGTCGACGACGATCGTGTATCTTATTTCGCTATCGCAGTGAATTCAACGTGATAACAATCTTATACATACATATTTTGCTAGTTTTTTAAACACTGAATGGGATATTATAATTTTTTAGATTACAATAGTTAATTAAATAACAGAGAATTACTGTCAATTATTTAAACTGATCTAGAGGAAATGAAAATGTTTTCCAGCCTATTTATGGAAAAGAAAAATTTTTCATGTAAATTCATAAAGAAACATCATGATATATTGATTGAAATTTTGAAGAAATTTCTCAGTATTTAAGCAATTAATTTTCTCGTTATCTACTAGATTTTATCATTTAGCACCATTTAACTTGGATTGCGCGACGAATGGCTTAATCAACCGCGAACGTGAGCGAGCCAGTTCGATCGGCGGTGCAGATTGCAATTCCGCGGACGTATGTCACGAGAGGTCACGACACGGTTTATTGGTCACGCGGCGTTGTCATTAGAAATGTCATAAACAGTGATTAGAGACATCACGGCGGCGCGGCGGTTCAAGGCTTCAAGGATTACCACGTTTCTTGTTGCGACGGCCGCCGTCGCGTCGGGGATATGAATTGCCGCCGTCTCCTGCCGACGCGCGACGTTGGAAACGACGTTCGACTTTCGACACCTAAATCGCCGTAACGGTTGTTTCGTATCCGCGCGACTTGTCTCCGGAGACAAGGAGTCGTTTGTTCCCTCGTTACCGGCCCTTTCGTTACCTATAAATTCGTTATGCAACTCTCTCGCCGCGCGAGAGGCTGCATGTCGGAGATGAAAGCGGCAATCGCGCGTCACGATACCGCGTGGAAATCATTCGAGCTAGAATTCTTGGATATCGTTAAAATCGATCGTCACCGTTATTGCAACGGTATTATTATGCATTGGAAAAGTAGCTTATCGAAAAATTAACCCTTCTGCTTCTATCGCTGTGTTATATGTACAAATTGTGAACTAATATAACTATATATGTTATTATAACTATATATATGTTATACAGACAGCTTTAGATTTGAAAATTACTCAGATTTTAATATTATCTGATACTTATTTACAACTAAGTTTAAAATAAGTGTTTACAAAATACCTAAGAGTCCATAGCTGAAAGTAGAATATCGAATTGCAAATTTTAGTTAAGTCTGCAATTACATTTAAGAAATTATATTGTTTGAAATTATATTATTTAAATTTTCTTTCTTAAAATATATTTTTTAAAATAATCCATGCATACATATATGTATTTTTAAATAATTAAATATAGGTATACAGATATGTATACTATTGTATACATAAAAATAAATACATATATTTAAATTTAATAATCGTATTTTAGTAGATTATAATAATGCAAAGCAAATACATTTAATGATTTGCGATTTCTATATTAAAGAAAAGCCTTAAGCAATCTTCGACATCTTCGTAGTTCTAAGAATAAACCTGCGACGATGAGATGAAGGCTGTTCGAAAGTTGGACGATTAAATATAATACTCGTTAAATGGGGTCGTCAACTAACTTTTTTAGTAGCATATTATCTTGTTACGCAACAAATTACGCAAGAGACTATATCCGAGAGATACTTCTTGCACGCGATCTGAAAAGTAGCTAATGTTACACGGATTTGATAGTGATTTTTAGCAGCATAGGAACGACGACAGGAAAAGAAAAATAAGAAATATAATACTTTAATTTTTCTCATATATATAGAGAAGGTATTTATATATCTTCTTAAAAGCGTATTTTTCGCATAATTTATATAAGAGCAATTTATTTAGTACATTTTCCGTTACTTGGAATAGAACAATTCAAATTACATAAAAATGTTAGAATTGCAGGAAAATGAATTACATGAAAATACGCTTGTTATGAGACATCTGTATGTAGAACTTGCATCAATGGTAATGACTATGATGTCCCTCGGCGACCCTTCACTGGCACGCAAGTGTCTCGTATCTCATCCGCCATCTCTTGGCATATTTCTTTAGATTATAACGCTAAGAAGCCAATTCGTTTGTCTCCTATCTTTCGCTTATTGGTGAGATCTAAGCTGGAAAAGACACTGTGTGCGCACACGGTTAAATCCATTAAGCGAAGAGAGAGCGAAGAAAACGACTATGATGTCTGTGTATACAATAGATCTCTCTCTATCTTTAGATAGCTATTCTGGAGGCACGTCGCTATTCTAGTGAATATTCTACGTTAACCCGATCGCCAGAATTCGAAACAAGAATTGTCGGATTATGGTGCCGGCGCGGCGGTACAGAAGCTGAGTCGGTTGCGCGCCGTTTTCACGCGGAATCTAATCCAGGATTAAGAGCGCGTTTATACAGAATTGCTTGTCAACTTAAACTGTGCTCTTGTGCGCTGGTTTGCTGCCTGTTATTTCTCGCCGTTATACGATTGTGCGTTTCGTCGACACATTTGTCGTGAATAACGATTTATATCATTGTCAAGTGTAGGAAAAGTTTTCACATAATAATTACTTATAGTTTCTTAAAAGATTATTTAGATACATCTTCGATTGCTTTTTACATAGCATCGAGTAATAGTACTATATTTTCAACAGCACTTATATCCTTAACAGTACTATATCTTTAGTAGCATTTATTTTAAATGCTGCATTTCGAATTTCTTCTAAAAACTGAAAATCGAATGATGTATCTAGCGTTATATCAGTACCGAAAAAAAATGAAAACTACAGTGCATCGAATAGTCATCTTTAATCATTCGTGCATGACTCTCTCTTTCTCTCTCTCGTGTAATAACTCTGCTTAGGACTTAGAATCGGACTCGTTCCTGGTGCGTGTACGACTACGATAGTATCTAGAAGGGTTGGTATTCAGATATGTTCTCGAAAGGTCAGCGCGCGCGAATAATCGGTACGATAGCGCGCGGCTCAGGAAGCACGACGAAGCACCGTAACTCACATTTACGCCTGCAAAATAAGCGGGCATACCGGCGTGTCACTTATCGCCAGCTAATATAAACATGACTTCCCCGAGACACCCATAGAGATATAGAAGAAAGTGCGCAAGGCTCATTCACGGGCATTTACATTTTATCCGCATGCCGTGCGCGGCACGCCGTGCATGGGCCGTGCGCGGGTCGATTTTGGAAACTATTAACTTGAACTATCGTCTTCCACGCCGTCGGTCGTACGGCCATTCCGCTTCAGAGAAATCGCGCTGCGCGATCTCTAATGGTCCCACTTGTTGTAACGAGCCGAGGCATATACAGTAATGTCCAGCACGCGGTCAACCGTACTGCCTATTCCACATCAACATCCGCTTGTTCCTTTCTGCCATCTATTAATACCTTTTTATGTATGAATCTAAGATCACGCATGATGCATTTCGAGCGTTTGGATTCTTAATGATGGGCCATTTATAACGTAACAATTGGGTTAATTTTGCAAATAGATATCTCTTGTATATGTATTATTTTCTAAATAGGTATTTCTAATCAACTAGTGTAGTGTTTTTTTTTCGTAAAGAATTCTCAACTAGAAAGGACGTACTCGGTAATAGAGATTTATCTTGAAATTTGTATCCTATATACGGATAGTACGGATTGTACACAATTATTCTGTTAATGTAATCGCACTAAATCTTATAAAATTTTTTAGTTCGTTTGATATTAATCGGCATGTCAGTGTTCCTAACGTTTCCGAAAGGCGTAATTTTACGTAAGACGCAGCTTTTCGCGCGTTTCGCATTGAAAAAATACGCGTAATCACATTTTCTTTGCGTCTCTGCTTTTTCGTAATGTAATTTTCCCGCCGCCCTTCAGCGAGACGAAGCTGTTCGGATCACGAGCATTCGCTAAAACGAGGCTTCAGAGAGACGAGCAAGCGAGCTCGCCGGCTCTTCGAGTCATTCCGCTCCTCAGTTCTTCGTTCCCTCTTCTCATGATTAGCATATACCGACATTCGTGGAAATACGACGCTGGAAAGGTTATCTGAGTTCTGTCAGCGACTTACAATAGTGATGTTATTTTCACCAATAAAATTTTCGTTGACATACCAATAATTCACGTATAAAGTTCCATCTGATCCATCTTCACGATAAATAGATGAGGTCTGGTACCGAGAAATTAACTGTACCGTTAACAAATGATAAACTTATCCCATTCATTCACGTGATTTGTTTTACGGTAGATAATATGAGAGAGAGAATATATAAATGTTAATTTTACCTATTTTATATTTGAACTGATAAATCGTACGTATAAAAACTAATTACAAAAATAATCTAACTTTTGAAAATATAAAATATCTTTTAAATAGTCAGTTATATCTACAAATTGCAGACTTCCCAAAAACGTATATTTTTTAGAAATTTTTTTAACAATATAATTTAATTATTAACGTTTTTGTTCTAAGGTTTTCAAAACAATGTTTAAAAGATTTTAAGAAAGATTATATTTATAATATTACAAATTTATATTTAATAATAATTGCTCCGGCTAACCAAAATTTGTAGGATTCAATATGAATTTGTAAAAATATAAAGATCATGCTAAACAGCTAAACGAACAGTATAGAGTTTCATTTAAATTTAAAACATCTGTCCGAAGTTTTATTTCTCGCAGAACAGAATAGAAAATATGCGGTCTCATGCAAAATAAAATAGAAATATGACGTTAAATCGTACAACACTTCACGAAGTTGTCAATTGCCGTAATCTCGCTCTTTCGCATCATCAGCCGGGTAACGTCTTGCGCTTCCGGCTCGGTTCAGGGTCTCCCCTATTCACGCTATTGATGTCGTGAAAGCATGAACCGGTCCCTTCGACAGAGCGTCTTCAAGATTAATCCGTTTCGCGGAAGTGCAAATGGTCCCGTCGTGCTTTTACTATCGAGACTGTGGATTTAGTCCTGTGGAACTTCTGTGTTATCCTGGGGCATTGTTGAATCCAAAACGGCGTACTTAAGCCGTATAACTTCTTTATGTTCATTAGTAATACGAGACTGCTTTGGCGTTTAATGGCAACGAGAAAGGATTTAAAATTAAGGATTTAAAAAAGTTCTTAGTAATTAAAATTTTAATGTATAATTAAAGGAGATGCAAGAAGAAAGATACAAAAAAATGTACTTAAAAAATATAATTTAGCGCGAGACACGTTACCGCGTTTTTTGATACAAGGTAGAGGCTTGTAAAATTGTAAAAAAATAGGTATATAAAGATGTCTATTTTGAATAAATTATCTTCTTTTTTAAAGAAGAGATTTGCATATTATTTTAAAGCGGACATACAACTTGCCTGTGACATCATCATTGTACTTAAGTATATATATACATTTAGATATAAGAAATGTTTTCCATAACACAAAGGATTTGTGTCTCACAAACTGTTATAATGCAATAAATTCTATTTCGATAAACTTCTCTCAAATTATAGTAAAAACTAGTAAAGATTTCTTTTTAAGATTATCCTTCTCATCATCCTATCTGCCGACGTTCTCAGATGGTGCGTTTACTAACGTCGGTTTATGCAGCTTCCTTCGAGATTTCCATCCGGGAGATTTAGTCGATAAGTTGCGAGAAGCTCGGCTTTATATTATGAGCTTAAATCGTAAAAGCGACGCGATCGTTCGGCGCTTAGCGATAATCTCCTTCAGATTAAATCCTTCGATGGCAGCACGAATGATCGTCGCCGCGTTCCTCTTTTGGAGAGGGTTCTTCTTATCGCGACAGACACGCCGCTTTCACGGAGAAGGCACCTCAAGGACCTTGAGCGGTCCTTCGTCTCTCTTCGTGATACTGTTATCGTCGCATCGATCGATCGACCTTGGTGCGTGAGCAATCGTACGTTGGCGTGTACATTCCTGGATTCTCGCGCTTTAGAATCCAACTCTGGAAGTGTCTCTGACTTGCGACGTCCAGACTGAATAATCAGCCATGGTCAATGACGTTAGAAAGTTTACCCTTGACATTCCCATTTACCTTTCTTTTCTCTCGTCTCTCGTCTTTCTCCTCTTTCTCTGCCTTTCTCCGTCTTCGCCTTTCTTCCAATAGCGAGGGATTAAGTATTTTTTTGCATTAAATATGCATTGAGTCGTCGACAACGTCGACAAATATGCCGCGAATAGATATTTATGAAATTCCTTATTTTATACGTGCGCACAAAGTAGATTTTTCGCGACGTTGAAGCTGTAAAAGAAATAATCGATATTCCTGTCTCCGGATTAAAATCCAATCGGTATAAACGATCGCGGGCGCCGGCTCTGCCAAAGCTCGTTTTACATAATGAAATTCCAAACCTGCTTTCGACGGCTCTTCGTTCTTCGGGATTGACTGTATCGGCAAGCCCGGCAAGCGATACCGAAGTCGTTTTTTTCCTCTTTTTATGATTTAATAGCATTTATTTCTTCGACAAGTTAAAATTGTGAAGTGTCCACAGAAAATGCTATAAGTGTCGAATTAAACAAAAATTTAAAGACATAGACAAAGACTTTCCGCATCTTAGAATGAATTACCGTGCCATAAAATATGACGTTTATGATACGTGAGATATTGATTTATCTCTTAATTTTTTCTTTTTAAAATATTTTAAAAGTAAGACAGAGAAAGAGATACTAAAATGGAATTGTATTTTTCCTCGAGCTCAAATAAAACAGTTTGCACAGTGCATGCAAATCATTGAAGAAATCGCGTTCTCAATACCCCGATTACTTCGTTAATAAAATTCGACATCATCAGCTTCACTTCCAATAATCGTTTTGCATAATGAAATTCAGAAACAACCTTTGACAATTTTTCGCTTCTCGTCATGGTTGATGTTCATAGAAGATCCGACGCTCGTAAGGACTAGGGGAGAAAGGGTTCGCCGTAAGAAACGTGACATATTCTTCTCGCCCACTTGCTTATGCACGCTCGTATTTTTCATGCAAGAGGCCGTTGAAGAGCGGTTAATTACGATTGCATTCGGAGTCGAGCGTAAAAAGCTTAGAAGAGAAACTCCTCATTATGTGCGCTATTCAAGATTGTTTCAAAATCTTCTTCAGCCTTAGACCTTAAAGCCGACTTTATATTAAATATAACATATCATATGATTCCTTTACAAATCGTTCTAAAGAGCAATTCAAATACACTGTTAAAGGTTAGAGGATGCGAAATTTAAACCAATATGAGTTAGATTTATTTTGTTATTTTTAACTACCATGTGCGTCAAAATTTATTAGTTAAACAAACTAGGATTATTTTAACTCCATTAGTTTAGTCAAATTAACATTGTTTTATTTAAATTAACTACATATTGAGTAGGAGCAGTGGCGATCTATAGAATAGTTAAAAATTACTCAAAATTGAGTTTAATTTAACCTTATGAATTTAACAGTGTAGAAATGTCATGCTTCTGGAATTATTTTGAAATTTAAAACTCATTAAAATGAGAGAATACGGAAAATTTTCAGTATATTTATTTATAGCATCAATTAAATTGAAGTTGATTAATAAATATAATTATGATTTCTTTAAATGCGCAATCGTGCGTTTATTAATATCCGTCTGGTTTTTTTTTTTTTTTCAAATTGCTCGGGCGTTTTAATCGTCTGCTTTTTCTTGTATTCTTTATCTTACGTTTTTCATTCGTGTAATTGCATTTACCATTCTGCCACATACTGTTTCATGATAAACTCTATCTCTATGTTGTGGCACGAGTCACTTGATTAATCCATTGCAAACGCGCCAGTAACCGTAGACTGGCGATTGTATCCTTTTAAGAATCGTGCAGCGCGAAATTCAATTGAAAGGTAAACGTATAGCAGCGTTCTGGATGGTGTCCCGACTTTGTGCGAAATGTTCCCAGGTATTCCCCTCTAAAAGTATTTACGGGAGAACACATGTCGAAACAATAGCCAACTAACAATTCGTTTATTTTCCATTTGGCAGAATACGCCACGTCGTTGCACATGAAACATGGTCTTTGAAAAGTTTGCGTTGCACGGAACGTTTTTTTTTTTCACGCTAGTTTAGCTCAATTTTTAACCTTCCGTCAAAGACAAAAATTGATACTAATTTCATAATACTAGTTAGTTCAATTTTTGATATTACTTTAGTTACTGAGCCTATACGAAATAATTTGACGATAATAGATGTAAAATATGACTTTTCAAATAATATTTCACACACAGAAAAATCCAAAAAGTATCCTTCGTATTTGTTTTGTATATATTTATCGTATATTTTTCTCCATATACATCCTCTGTTTATCGTATATAATCTCCAGATATAATCTACTACTAACTGATTAAATCTTTTTTTTATCGTGAATGAGAAGAAGACCCAGTTTCTTATACTTATCCGATTTTGATTTTGATCTCTAGTTGAAGATTATGGCACATAAAATTCGCATAAATGTCCTGCGTGATTTACGAAGTTCATTCTTTCTCACGCTAAAAAGTACAAGTAAGTTTACTGATCGCGATATACACTCCTGAAAAGACCGCACAGACTCGCATAACCGTGCCTAAATGCGCGAATGTGTGGGAGAAGGAAACTGACTGGATTTTGGGGAATAGGGAGCGGTTGCATTCATCCTGATTATCCACGATCCAAAGAATCAAGGTAGAGGAAAGTGGGAGAAAGAGACCAAATAAGAGAGGAGGGCAAAGCTCTCTCTGGTGCGTCATAAATTCGACTTATCGGGTCAGTCTTACGAGCGTACACATATTTATATTCCTATACCTACATGAAATTGTTAAGACGCCTTAAGCCGATTATCGAGGAGGGTCAAACTGACCTTGAAAGGTTTCTTCGCCGTCTTCTTATTCGCCCTCCTTCATTCTCCTCAGTGTGTTAAAAAAATTACATTTCATTAAACGCTTTTTTTTTGCTTAATTATATGAATTCATTGCGTTGTAATCGCGATTGTTTTTTATTTTTAAACGAAACGTCTTTGTTATTTCGAGTATTTCTTACTAATTTATTTAGTATTTCATCTATTATCAAAGAGAAATCTTTTTAGCAGTTATGTACGATATTACATATATATATTCTATATCTTCCTAACGATTAATTAATTAATAATTAGACTATATTAGATTTTTTTAAATTATAATTTTAATATAATAATTTTAATGTAATGTCATTTTAATTTATAATAATTTATCGCAACCTTTCAAATTTTATTATAAATTGCCGTTAAAATCGAGCGATCTATCTAATCACTAATCGACTTATATATTTTACACATTATTATCGATTACTTACTAATGTATGAATGGATTGAGCGTACGAACATAAACTTGGAGATTTAATCAGATAGCGAGTGATATAAGAAAAATTTCGACATCCGATTCGAGAAACAAAGAGTTATCGAGGGAGTAATCTCGATATAAATAACCATTGAATTTAATTCGATAAACATAATCCGATTATAAACGTGAAACCCCTTGCTTATTTCGAAAAGCTCTACCGCGATACGTCATCACGTGGCTTTCGACTTCGAGTGGTCAGTATCTCGAAGCCAGTTAAAGCAGATTCGGAGATGGGTGGCCAGATAAGGATCTTTATGGACAACGGACGTCCTCTTACAGGTGGCATAAATCCCGCGCGACTAATTAGAATTTTATAATGGAACGAAAATGGGTATCAGATTACACGGTCGGCGGCGCTGTCTGGGGGTCATAATTACAAAATGCCGGCGCATGTGCCGAATTTACATTCTATACTCGGACCAAGATGAGATCACGATGAGAGACTATATGGCGACAATATACATATACTATCACATCTAAGAAGTAAGAAAAGAAAAAGGGGGAAAAACGTGTAAAATTAAACTTTATTAAAAATTTAAATGTATGACGGCGATGCACTAATAAAATCATTGTATAGTTTCAAAAACAACATAATGATTTAATTAAAATATAAAATTTGATAAAAATATTAAATATATAAAATAATTTTGATGAAAATATTACACTACTGCAGTTTAACATAATTAATTTTAGCTAACATTTACATTCTTACTGACAATGAGAGGTAAAAATATCATAATTGGCCTTTTTTGGGTGGGACAAAATTTTCTATTTTATTTATGTAAAATTATGCGCGGAGTGTATCCACAGATGTGTAAAAATTATTTTATTATTTCATCGAAGGAGACAGTCACGGTATTTCTGTGTCACGTAAGTTACCCGCGAGTAAACATCTCTGTACTCTGCGAAATTACGGCGATGTAAATTGAGAGCGGTGCGGAAATTAAGGTAAATGCAAACGGTGAAGAACCAAGAGCCCTCGACTCGGTGCCAACGACTCTTCGTTTTTTTTTCTCGCGGATAAGTTGAGTTCCGCTTCCACGCAATTATTCCGGCGACGTTCATTTAACCGTTATGATTTATTACACGTTTCCGGTCGTTCTCCAAGAGTCGAAGTACGAGCATTATAAAATTATGCAACGTAATCTCCGCAGACTGTAATGCTATCGTTATAATAACTATTCGATCCCGAAATGTAGAAAGCATCAAATTTTCGAAAAAGTCAGCTATATATTTTTGAGCATATATTTGGTAGGTATACTTTATGATATATTGTAACCTTTCTACTTTTTCTATCAAAATGTTTTACAAGTTCCAATTTGATTGTACTTTATATTGCCGATAGTCAGTGAATTATTATAACTCAAAATACTAAACATATATTTAGTATTGAACGTATTAAAAGAACAATAAAGCAAGATATAGATTATATAAAAATTAATAGTTGTTAATATGCAATAAATACTATATTTTATGAATTTTTGATTTTGTCAGGAAAGTTATTCACAAATATAATAGCTTTCGTCGAAATAGATTTTATAAATCGATAATAATTATCACGCTGACAGAGCTATTCCTGTGAATTCCGATATAATGGATTCCAATATTTAAAAAAACATATGACATTTATATATCAATATTAAATCTATAAAAATGACGAGTTGCCATCGTTCGATATATACATAACGATAACTCAATATAATTTCATAAGTCTACTGACATGCTTTCAACTACGTTTAATGCTGTTTTACAAAAAATAAACGTTAAAGATTGAAACTAACATATTACTTAAATACTTAATATTTAATATAAATATGATATTAATTTAATTTAATTATTATCAAATTTTTTATTTTTAAGTGACAAAAAATTATTTACTTATTGATTCTTATTAAAAGAATTGATTATTATCTACTATTTATAGATTCTTGTGAGATAACGTTAAACAATAAAATTTGCCCTTTCATCAACATGAAGTTTTATACCAATCTCGTTTTTATTTTGCGGCGGTCAATAATCTATCCCGGTCTCGCTTTTTGTACTACGATATTATATAAGCAAAGTCTCATTTTCTTCGTAGATGCGTTCATGATAATAAGCGGATTTTTATCAAAGCTCGACGATCATCGTGTGTCAGTTTGTGAAGAACATGCGAAGCGGATCCGGAGGCTGAATTTGCATGTCGAAATTCGCCCACTTGTTTCTTCTCGCAGCGGGTAGCTCTTGGGCCATTTTGATGGTCATTTTCGGCCCACGTCCTTCCACGGTCCTGCAGGTTCCCGCCACCCTCTCTTCCCGTTTCGATAAACTGCCGTGCATCCGGTCTCAGATATGGTGTCCCGCTGATGTGCTCAACGTGCCGAAAATAACGAAAAGACGGCTCTCTTCAACCTCCGTCCGGTGTAAAGTTTTTAATATGTAAGCGCTCAATTATGTTCGAAAAGAAAAATGACTAACTTGCTATTAAAATGATAATGAAGAACGACTCGATACCCGATGCTATGCACAAGTTTAACGGTAACAAAGGTTTGAATCTCTGTAATCAAGTTAAATTAACACATTAAAGTGTCAAAGTAACGTGTTTATTAGAATTAGACGAACGGACTACAATTTCCGCGACAATGGGAGGGTTATAAACACACATCTATAAAAACTATTACGTTACATTCTGTATATTCTTAAACATTTTAATTTAGTAATTTGTTTTTTCTATTAAACATACTTATTATACCTATATGCTTAGCTTGCTATTTATAAAATGATTGATTAAAGATATAATTCATTTAAACTCACTAAAAAAAAATGTTATAGGTATAGTGATGGTATAATGAATAAATTTATATACAAATACTAAACGATTAAAATATTCTCTCTCTCCGGTCAAATACTTCATATAACTGAAGTATCATGATCTCATGTTTGTCTTTATAAGACAAACCACGAGATTCTCTTGGGAAAATATCTACTAGAGGTAGTTTCCCGTTGCTTTCCTCTAGGATTTTCTGCAGGGTCATCCTATTTACTAGGATATACACAGGAGTTTTCCTGGGCAAGATACTCTCCGTGGTTTGCCATTGCCTTCCGAGAGGTGGCGATCAAATAAAAACAGACAATTTTCGGTCGGATTTGAACTCGGATCTTCGGCTCATTAAAGCAGCGCACTACTCTCTGCGCCACACGATCGCCATGCATGCACATTGTCGCTTTGCGAGAGCCATCGTGAAATTGCCACCAGCGAACATTAAATCATGAACCGTGCAACGAAGGCGATCAATTAAATCGAGAACAACGAGAGCGATATATGCGCGGCATATGGAGATGCGGACCAATTTATTAATCGGATTATCAGCCTGATTTCCCTCGAGTAAACCTCTCCCGATTCGGCTGGCGGGGTTGCACAACGATAAAGTCAATCCGTCGAAGCCCGAATAGTTCCCCTCTCAAACCGCTCCTCGACGTTTCGTCCAGGTTTTCTTCGAGGATTCTCTTTTTCGTGCCGTTCTTCGATCGAGTCGCGGCTCTCTTCCTCATCTCTTCCTCATCTTTTTTATCTCATATAAGAGGTAGAGGAAGAAGAGAAAATCGAGGGTTTCTTGGCGCGTCTTTGATCGAGAGAGCCGGATAGATTGACGGGATCGAGAACGTGCGCGGGTCAAAGCACTGGAAGTGAATCGAGGCTTTTTTTCCACTCTCACCTCCGAGATCAAAGCTGGCCGCATCACGGTGGCTCTTGACGCGCGGCGGCCACAAAGCGTTTATTCCCACCTTCGGTGTGTCTGTGAACGTGACTCGTTTCGGATTTATCGTCGACGAGGATAAGAAAGGAGTGAGCGAGCGAGCGAACGAATGCTCCTCGCTAGTGGAGAGATGAAATTAGGAGCGGAAGGCCGTTCGCGAATGGAACACGGGGTGACGGGGGGAAGTAGAGATCTTATCACCGCCATGATATAAATTTCCGCGGATCGTCTCGGGATTTCGCGATAACACCGTGTACGAGCAGCACTTCTTTTTTGTCGGACGAAATTTAACTACCGTCCGTGCTATTTCCGCGCGAAATTTAAGTACGATTCTAATCTCTACGAAGGAAGTAATGTAAGATATATACGTACCAATGCATCGAACACGCGTGCACGAATTTAATTAAAATATATACATATAAGCGTTTCAAATGCACCGTTACACAAGCACATCGCAATCTTACTAAAAAACAATCGTTTTTATGTAATTTACATATATTTGGTATATAAAGAAATTAATTAAAAATCAAATACAATTCTTTTTACAGTTTAAAATCGACGTGAGTACGGTCAATGTGAGCCAAAATATTTTATATTAATTTTTTTTTAATACTTCTATTAAAACACATTTCAGAACTTTTGTGGTCATCTTGAGCCACATAATAATTTTTTTTACATCAATCAGCGACAAGTATAAAAATAAGTAATAAGAATATATTGGAAAAGAAAATTACAAGAAACGATTTAAAATTTAATCTATATTGGATTATTAATTTTTATGATGTATTATTAATTTTGCAGATATTAATTTAAGCTTCGAGATCAAAGGCAGAAAAGTTTGATGCGTTCTCATATATAGGTATCTCGCGGATTAACACGGCATAATTCAACTGACTAGTCGGAGAACGTGGTAATATAAAAACTGTATCAATTGACAGTTCTTATATTGCCATGTTCTCTCTCGCGTTGATCGACTTGTTTGTGTCGTCCGAGTCCTCGACGATGAGACAGCTATGAGAATATAATGTAGGCTTTTCTGCCTTTGGCCTTGAAGGTCGCTCGGCGGTTTGTAAATGTTTTCATATTGATGATAATTACTTTTGCTAAATAGCAATTATTCAATTTTTTCTGAAATCTCTTTTTCAATTTATTGTATTTAATATAAAGATGATTATTAAAGAGTAGGATTTAAATATTTTTATATTAACTCACGAATCTGTGTGGAGTTGACGTTTTATTGATGAAATATTCAGAGAGGCTCGATATATTTAATTTAGCTACGATTTACGCGTTAGATATTATTATTACATATGTTATTTCGTATCAGATATTATACATTATAATAACAATATATACAATATTGCGCAAACATCTGATTAAATAACGTAAATGAATATCAAACCGATTTATCAAGAAGAAACATAATATCAATTCAATACGAGCAAAGTTAGATTAATATCTCGACGTCAATTTTCCATGAAAGGGAAGCTTGATTTAAATCACCACGTGCAATCTTCTTACCGCCATTTCATTAAGAACTTATTCTTGAGAGTCAATTCGTGAATAGACGACGAATTAATTTTATTATAATTTTGAGCAACTACAGCACCGATTATCTACGACAAATTGTTAATATAAAATCTGACTTTTTTGCCATAACGCGAGGTCGATATTTGATTTCCGGCTCGTCTTCGCGACTTGAAAAGAGTGTACTCGCTCTCGAATCGCTTAAACTTTGCACGGCGAGGACATGATCGAGGAAGTGGAAGGATATCTCATTTCGTTCATCGTCTCGGGAATCGCACTCCAGGCGGATCGAATTATCCTCCGTCACCGTTTTCGCAGATAAACTTTTTTTCCGATCGATGAAGCTGCGTAGCAATTCAGAAGGAACACCCCGCTCTGCTATATCCTGGAGGATTCACGGCTCATTTGGCAGCCGAGTTTCGCGAAAATTTCCCGTGGCGTGACGGCCGTGCCGTAGATTGGTTATTGAATAAAGCAATCACCATGAGATCCCATGGAATCGCCCCGTTATTCGCCGGCCGCCTTCATAAATGAATGATCGAGCGATATCGACTCGCGCGACTCGGCGCATGATAGGAGCGATGAAAAAATAATCTACCGCCCTTTGACACATAGAATGCGCAGCGGTCACGCTCACGAGTGAATTTATCGGGATTAAACGGCGTTATCGAGCTGTACCTATAGGGCGTTCTAGACCTACCGAATAATAATTTAGAAATAGATCCTTTGTGGAGACAATATTTCTTCCGGTAAATTTTTTTTCAAAGAAATCTAATTGCGGAGAAAAATTTTACACTGGGAATAAAAGCGTTGGTGTGAATATTGACTTTATCCAAGGATTTAGTTGAAGTTCACAAACGCTAAGAAATTCTACGCCAATTGGAAAAAAATAAAGCTTTTTTTTTTTTAATGAGACTTGAATTAAAGTCATATTAATTACACAATCAATTTGTGTCACATAAAGAGGAGTATACTGCGCATCACTTTCCGCATTAACTTGAATAATTGTAAACTTGCATTTTAGAGTTAGTTACAAGTTGTTGCCGTAAACTGCTTACGATGTACAGAAATTCTAACAACTCAAGTTTTCTTGTATTATATTGCCATCTCGTGTCGTACAATTATATCTCTCTATGTAAACTTATGGAAATAAGGCTTGCGAGCCTCTTTTAACTTAATTACATTCATCAAAAGTTACTGAAGAAAGTGTAATGAACAACAAAGGGTCGAAGACATAACTAATTTTGACACGTTCTTGGTGAATGAGACTTTAATCGAGGTAGATTTGAATAATATTCGCTACTTTAGGAAAATTGATTAATAATGCATTCATTTTTTCGCAAAATTGAATTCTTTCTCAATTCCAGAATAATTTTACAGTATCACCTTTTGAAAATTATTTATAAATCATATAAGCTCTGAGTGCACGTATGAGATGAGTAAAATAAGAGATATCCAATTAATTTTTTCTTTATTCTTAATTGCCACATGATAATAAACCGAATAAAGTTATAGATATTTTTTAGAAATCAGCGCTTTCATATTTTAAATAATTCAAAGATTTTCATAAATAGTGAAATAAAATTTCTCATTTCTTTCAAACTTTTAAAATTAGATAAATACGAAAACGTATGATACTTTCTGAACATTGTCTCGAAATTTCACGAGCCACAAACATCCTTTCAGGATATATTCAGTGGAAGGAATATGAAATAGTTTTATCGCATTTTATATTTTATTGGTATAAATTAGATCTTTTTTTTATCCATGATCAGCCGATCTCAAGTCTTAAACGCGCGCGACGAGAAGCTCGCGGGTCCTATTCGAGACATGCTTTCGGCGAGCGAGCGGACTCACGTATTCGCGTCACGATGAAAACCCGGCGTCGTCGTGCCCCACGACTCGCCCCGTTTTTCTTTTCTCCTTTTTTTTCGCTTCCACCCCCGTAATCAGGCAGCTCGCGAAAGAAATTCGCATTCATAACTCAAACCGGTTCTCGGTCCCTCTCCGCCATCCCGTTGGTCCCTCCTTCTTCGAGACGACACGTGCGCGTCAGCAAATTGTTATCCCTTCGTGTACACAAGGTTGATTGAACCGCCGCGCCGCCGATCCTCTCGCGATCCCTCCCGGTGTTGTACGTGCTGCGTTTCGATCCGAAACTTCGCACGGACGCGGCTGGAATCTATGACAGCGTAAACCATCGTAGCCGTGAAAAAGATGGATGAATTCGATGACGATCGATTCCTCTCGATAAGGCTGTTCGTTGAATAATAATAAAGTATTCGTACATTAAATTAGCCAAAATATTGAAAAGATGCGTGTGCCGAGCCAATGGAGAAGAGATAAAGAGGATTTAATCTTCTTTGATATATGTATACGAGCGAACGACGTGCGAGTGCAATGCGATCTCGGAGGGCTTGCGGAGAGATGAAGCGTTTTCTAAACAATCGAATCCCGGAATTTTCTCGACCGCGCAACGGGATGGACCACCTGCGACGAGGCGTAGGTGAGAAGCTGTACGAGAGAGAATCTGTAGGAGAGAGATCATCGAGCATGGAGGACCTCGTAAAACGACACGACAACGGGGCGAACGGTGCTGTAAAGTCTGGATGTAGCGCGCGCGTAATGTGGTGTCGGGTCGTGAAGCCTGCCGAGATAAAGCGCTCGTAAAAGATGGACGGCCGTAGCGCTCTGGTCTAGTTTAAATGCCGCGTATATATACGTATGTACACACTTGGGGCTATAATGCCGCGTATCCTTAGAGATGGTCCATCTCAAAGCCACTCCGTGAACGCGCCACGGCTCGTAACATTAATGAGATCCGTTTGCCGCGGCGGCAGCTTGCACCCCGCCGATTTATCTGGTTCCATCGAAATCATCTATTTTAAGCTGGGGAATGTCTCTAACTCGCGATTATACTTTTTTTTGGTATCATGGCGCGGCATTACTGCTTATCTGAACTAATCTAAACTAAACAGCAGGTTAATTTAAACTAATTAGCATTTCTAATTAATTCTCGTGCCGAGGCATTCCATAAATAAATATTTTTTTAAGACAACTCATTATAATATCAATGATACTGTTTGGAGATACAACAGAAAACAGTTATAAACATCAAATTTATCTTACGTGATGTTTTTACTGAGATGAGTAGGAAATCTAACGATAAAATTAACATTGAAATATAAGACAAAAATATAAAAATAACAATTTATGTTAAACTATTGTCTAATATGCTAACCATATTAAAAAGTTTTTTACAATAACGATTTATAAGGCAAATATATTGCACGAATGTGTTTTTAGTATTAAACGTTTTTTAGTACTTTTCGACGACTGATAAGTTTAACAACAATTGGAGATTTTAGAATCGTAACAGCTACGTTTAGCTCTGCGTTAACATGCAGTGAATCGGGACAATGCAAATCCGTGAAAAAAGATTACGACACCACGATCACCGTTGACTGCGAAAAAGAAGATATTTCGCGAAAGTTTCGTGTCTGCTATCTTCGGTAAAACAAAGGCAACTCGCAAATCCTTGCGAACCGTCTGGCGGGATAAACTGCTCGAGAAGTATTTCGAACTGTTCACCCTCGAACGAAACCTATCTAAAACTTGTAGTATAAGACACGCGAATTTGCCACGAATTTTCTGTTTTTGCGTGCGTTCTCGAGGGCACGGTGTACTTTAAAACTAAACTTCGACTTTTCTCTCTGTTTTGTGGGACAAATTCAAAATAGAGCGGGTCCTTACGGGATGCATGAAGAGGGCTGTATAAATTCGCCATAATTAGGTAATGATTTAATGTCTTGGGCGCAAGAATTGTGATTTGGATTACTATTAAAAATTTCAAATCTTATAATAGTTATGTTTCTATACAAAAAAGTATCTAAATGGCATAATGTATTATACTATTTATAATTTGGCCAGTTGGGTCGAACCAAAACGACTGCTGTTATTATACTAATGTAGAATAAATAATACAAATTAAAAGAATTATAATTAATAATCGTTAAATATGACAGTAGATAGATTGTTATCAAGCTAATATGTGTGTATATTGAGCTCTAAAATTAATTCTTAAAAGATAATAACTTCTTTTTGGATTTCTGTAGACCTTCATTCGCCATCCCTGTCGATCTTACTAACGAAGCACCTTCTTCTAATTTTAGGTCCACCCTCGTCGAGGTTTTCTTTACACGAAGATGTAAATACTCGAACAATCGTCCCGTACGGTGGCCGTCGAGTTAGGTGCATGTGCTACATAAAGTAAGTCCTTCTGTTTGCTCCAACTCACACAAAACTTTGGATTTACTGGAGACATTGCCGTCGCCCACCAGAGGGGCTGATGGATGTCTGTAGTGGTCAGCTGGAGAGTCCTCGAGTTCTCGTAGCGGCTCGTTTCCCGTTGGACATGCGTTTTAAAAAGCCACGTCAAGATTGAAGTGGCGCCGTGTCTCCCTTCGTTCCCCCGGCACTTTCCTTCCTTCGCGGAGATCCGGGATTCGTGAATATTTCATACGACCGCGACAAGATTGTTATCCGAACAAACCACTTGGAGAGATCTCACTTCTTTTTGAGCCGACTCGAAGACTTTCCATCTTCGAAATCAACTTTATTTTTATCTTCATGAATTCGTACATGACGAGTGCTCGTTTTTATAGCGGACGCATTACCTCGCAACATATGATAATAATATATATATATAACAAATAATAAAATAAATCACGACTCGTCATTTTTAAAGAATAAATGGTACAGATGCCCATCCACGGTGAGAATGTTAACTTTCTCCGTGTAAGCTTTCGCACACAGTGTTCCATTATCAGTCCCATCGAAGAGTCCCAGCTCGAGAGAGCAAGGATAATTCAGTGTCGTATCGCGCATACCTATACTATCGTCCTCCGCATTCTCTCTCACTATTAGAGCGTCGTCGTCGTCGTCGCGTCGTCCCTCCCCTTCCAGCTTTTCGAGTGTCCTCCGCTGTCGAGAGCGCGCGCACTCCGCAGATGACCCCCGCGAGATACACACATACCTGGGTGGACCCCGGGGGAACAGGTTCTCCGGTTCGCTCTTCGGCGTACCTACGTAAACGGGACACGGTGCGTGAAACGCGCGCGCATATGTGAGAGATGCCCACCTGTGGCCGCGCGGAGATGTGTATAGAGAACGACGACGAGAGAGACGACGACGACGACGACGCCCGGAGCCCAGGTCGGACTTATGTAAACAGGCTTGCGTGAGGAGAACCCCGCTGGCTGCCGCGTATGGCCGCGCGATTCCGACACATTATATACGCTCGGCGCTTTCCGCACGCTCGCACGCATGGCACATGCACGCGCGAACGAGCGTGTATCTCCCGTCTCGTTCGTATACGCGCACCATTGTACGCGTTGTACAGGACGCGAAGACCGGCGAAGATACCACTCCTCGTTACGTCCTAAATGCAGGACTGCAGTGTATAATGAGTCTTTTACGTGCGGCACTGCAAAGTGGCGAAGTAATATCTCGGCTGAGCTTCATAATTTTTCCACGAATTTAAAGACACGTTTCATATATTATTCAACATTCGTGAACAACTGCTTCTTTTTCTGTAATTATAATCATGATTGTAACTCACATATCATACGAAAGTGATACCAGTTTATTTAGTTAAACAAGATAGATAGCGAGATAGATAGATAGCGAGAAAACATTAATTAAGATTTTACTAGAGTTTACATTGTATAAATACTTCGTGGAATAGATTAAAAAAAAGATATGTAATACCCGCCGGAATGCTATTTAAATGCCATCATTTAGCTGCAACTCAATATTCATGACAAAAGATATAATATATTTTACGAGAATAAGTTATCAAGCATCAGAATTTTATATAAATATTTGAATATTGCATACAAATATGTTTTATATATTAGAAAACTCATAATTGTTTACGTTGAACACGATCGTTTTCGCAGAATATCCCAGTTATATCGTGCGATATTACCATTTTTAATTCAAATATTTATTGAACGTATCGTATGCAAAGGCTTATTAGTGTCACGTGATATCGATTAATGCCGCCGGAATAGCGAGATTCCATTTCATTCGATATACCGGCATATTGCATTAGCGAACTTTGGTAACGAACACTCGCGGGGACTCGAAGACTCTCGTATCCAAATTAACGATAGATTTCCCTCATTGTGTTCACACACATCTCATTGTACGAGCACGTGCGCGCGAATTCACAGTTAGGATTTGCACATATTCTATAGTCCGCTTTAATCTGCGTTTCCGACCGACTTGATAGCGCAAGCGAGCACTGAAGCATGAGAATGCGTGCTCGTGCAAAGTTGCCCCGAAGCGAGCTCTGTTTGTGATAACTCTTGCCGGATACCGGACGGAGCTCTCCCCCTCCCCCCCTCGACCAGTTCTCCCGCTACAAGAGATGCATTTGAAATAACGCGGTCGCGGCGATGCGTTTTCGCAGGTGGAGAACGCGATTTTCCCGTGAAATGAAGAGCTCGTTTTATTCCGGTCATAAAATCCTCGTAAACCCCATTTCTCGCGCGGAGACGTTCAATTAGTACGCTCGATTAAGAACGGTAACAATGATCGTTACGATTCATTCAAAGCCGCTTTTAACGTGGTTGAAATGTAGAAATCGGGTAATGCTTGCAATTTATCGCAATAAATCGCGTTTCAATCGTGTTCCTTATTGACAAAATTAAAAAAGTTTATTTTTATACGATATACCATGATTAACTTATCGCGTTCGATTGCCTGTCGGGATTTTGACGAGGATTTATTCCGGAAATTAACAGACGACGTCTCCTCTCGCGGATTAGCTTAATCGCGAGAGATTGGCGGGCCCGCAATTATGCACACGCGAATAAATTTCTGAGTGATTTCGCGATGCGCGAAGTTGGATGACGATGAGGAGAGCGGAATGATGCAAGAGGGATATATAAGACGGCTTGCGCCTAAGGCTGTCGTTTATGCTTGACATTTATCGGGAACGACATTTCTATCCGATATTCTTTCACGCCGCGTTGCTTAGGCCCCTTGTTACTCAAAGACTGTGCCGTGCACAAATTGGCGATCTCGAGATAACGCGGTCGTTAACTGCTATATTGCACAAACGCTCGCTCGTGAGATAGGTAACGACGGGGAGTGAACAACGTATAAAAACCGCGAAAACATCAGGAAGATCCGTGCACACCCCTTTTCCTACGTTTCTTTTTCCACCGGACTTCCCTTCGTTCGCTGTCATCATTAACCTTCCCTTATCGCAACTTCGAAGCGAGGTATCAGTTGAATGTTTTTACAAACATTTCCGATTCTCGTATGGAATTAACGTTCAATGGTCACGGTAACGTAAATTATAGTTTCGCTGGTATCGTCAATATTTTTTTTCTTCAATATCTTTTTCTTAATTTCTTTGCATAATCTATTACAGAAATTTAATACTGTAAGTGATTATTTGGTTAGTGATTAATTACTTATTTTGAGTATTAAAAGCATTAGAAACAGTGCTTACTCAAAATAAGTAATTAATCACTAGCCAAATAATCACTTATAGTATTAAATTTCTGTAAGGGATTAATTCCTTTCTTCTATATAAGATTCTTTATAATTCTCATTAGAATTATGCATTTTTTAAATTTTAGTAATTTAATGATTTTATCCGATTATAAATATTTTACCAATGGGGAGAGTGCTAAAAAGCATAATATTTTATAATTTTAACCTTTTCGATGCTTCGTGTGAGTGTTTACCACCGTTCAACAAACATCATTTATTATATGCTATGAGCTCGTGAGACCTTATGCAAATGATACCATATATCTCGGTTTTATTCAATTATGTTCCAGCGTAGCGTAACTAATTCTACATTTATTATACAAATACGACATTTTCATGGATTAACACTAAAATGCGTGCGAACAGCGCATACAGCTACGAATGTATGAAACGGTTGATTTCAGATTAGCATAATATTAGCAAGATGATTATTATAGAATTACACGGAGGCGCGATTCTATTTCGAGGATAAATATTAAATATAGCCATAGACACGGCCTCTGCGTGAACCGTCCGATTACTCGTTCCGGCTTCGCTCTCGACGCGGACATTCGATGAGCTCCGCAGCGGAAAAGGCCAATGCCTGGACGGGGTGCCCGAGAAAGGTTGCGGATGCCGATTAGTATAATAATATTCGTCTGGCGCGCGCGAGAAAGTGAGTCATCGCGAACGAGCGTCAAATTAAGGCCAGCGCTCGCGAGAGAGCACGCGTCGGGAATGTCGGGATGCAATCGAACAATTGCAAGCTCGATGCGCGGTCTCCGTTCCTCTGGTTCAATGGCCTTAAAGGTTCCCTCGTGTGCAACGACCCTCGTGTCGCTCCTTTCTTTCCTACGTGCCACCCAGATCACCACGTTTTCGTAAATCGAAAGCAATGGATCGATTACGAATGTTTTCTTCAATTGCCCAGGAGAACAGTGTTCTCTGATCGATCATTGTCGATGCAATAAATGCGTCGTACCTAATAACTCTAGTAGGATCAAAAAGGGATTACAAAATTATTTATCAATTCTGCCGAAACAATTCGGTCGCAAGGATAAAGTAACATACGTAATAATATAAGTCATTGGTTTCTAAAGAATAATTGTCGTACATCATGAAAGTTAGTTTACAACCAAATATAATTAAAAAATTTTTTTTTAAATACTTCAAATCGTACAAAAACATTTTGTATATTTCTAATTATTTCTAATTAGATAGTTAGTCATTTTTTAACCCTTAAATGCCACCCGAGGTCCAGCGGACCCCAGACCCTTTACAATGATATATTTTCAAATGTTCCCCCCAAAAAAATGGAGCTCATGCTCCCATTGATGATAGTTGAGTGATTGACCTACCCGGTTGTACACTTAGCAGTACTCAGTTTACTTAATTTTTTATACTATGTTGAAATTGAAATTTTAACAATATAAGCATTTTATTCTCTTTTCTAAGCCTTGAACAACATTGAAAATAATTTTCATAACTAAATATAAAAAAATCAATGAGTAAGGAGACATTTTTCATGCTGGGGTCTTTTAGACCCCATGTGTCATTTATGAGATTCTTGAGAGGTGTGGCATTTAAGGGTTAAATATCAATAAAATGTAATTAAATGTTTGTGCCATTTAATTTCGCGGTGATAAACAGTTCTTGTGAAACTGTCGTGCGTATCTATAAATATAGCGGAGTGTTGTCCCGACACGTACATGTCTGTATCGTAAAAAATGGGAAATCTCGACAGAAAACGCCGTGATTCGCGGTGCCTCCGGCGTCAGAATATACGAATTTACCACGGTCGATCACACGACGTAACTTTCCGTTTTTCGCGCGCTGCCGTTCTCGTTACGTGCCGATATTTCGCAGATAACACGACCGCCCGTCTGCACGGCCAATATTGCGGGGGTGCGGTGCGCGGCCAAGTTGCCATGGAAAAATTATTCCGACCCTGTTCCCGGCAAAATCGAGTTGCAGAACGCGTCCTCGGCGCGAGTTGTGAGCTCTCGTAACGCGCGTCAGCCCGACGACGCGACGAACGGGTGGGGCGGAAAGACCGCGCGGGAAAAGTTGCGTCGCGGCGCGGAATCACAAATTCGATTCTCGCAACGGGGTAGCGCCATGCCGACGTACGGTTAGCTACGTGCGGCGGTTGAAATTCTAGAGACGAGCAGGGAAATCACGTAGGAGGCAGACCGGATAAAAGGTGGGCGAACGCCGGGAACCCCGCCGCGCGATACGTCGCGGTAATTGGTCCTGAGAATACTCTCGTCTGGTTTCTCTTCTATTTCTTGGCCCGCTCTCCCTTCTCGCGCGTGAAAAGTTATCCCGAGGAACGCGTCGACGACGTCATTACGGACAAGAGATTGAGTCTGGCCAACGTGTCATTTTCGAATGCAAATCGTTCGCAATTTAATCAATCCTAGCAGATTCACGTACTGATAAGTGATATACACTGTAAAAAAGTTTTGTAAAATTTACAACTATTATAGTGGGTAATTTGTGACCCATATAATAGGTGTAAATTTCCACACATTCTTAATTTGTGTAATTATAATACAAAATTACTTTTTCCTTCCGTATTGTAATTTTGTAAAATTACAACTATTATAGTGGGTCTCAATATTACCCACTATAATAGTTGTAATTTTACAGAATTTTTTTACAGTGTAGATACACGATGTGTCGAATGAAAAGTGAATTCCGAATTAATCATTATACAATTTTCGCAATTGTATTTTTTTAATTTCATACTAAATCGCAACTGCCATGTCTAGAGATCCAGTATTAATAAAATATTTGCTCGTAAAATTTATAAAAATGGAAAGAATTTTATTCTATTTGATATATTGAAAATATACGTGGTAACATGAATGAATGAAAATAATGAATGTATCTTCTCGATTCCGTTAAGATTAAGGCTAGTATATTGTCTTTTGAATTGCGAAAACCCATGTGTAATAAATTAACCTGTGAATAATTGTGTGAGAAATGATTGGCCTCTCGACGTTTTCGTTAAGATAAAGTCGAAATGCGTGTTAGAGAGTCTTTGTATAGATAAAAAAAAGACGCGTGGGCATTCCCAGATACCCTGCGCATTGCCCGCAGATTGATGAGCGTAGCGTACATCTGCATAAAAGCTGCTGTCCTACCAACTAAGCGTCATGGTGTTTTTCTGGGAAGAATATTGGCCCCGGCAGTTTAGAAACTTAGGTCTTAGATTACTGTTTTGCAATTCCGATAGCGAGGAACGAGCGAGATTATTAATGATTATGGTTTCGCGTCTAAATAGCTCGGCGCGCTCCGTGTAATTTGTGTTCAGAGCTATTGCACTTTCTCGAAGTTTAGTCACCAAATTTAATATGTAGCCTGTAGGTATCACAATTCGCCTATACATGGCATAACGGAAACAGGCAATATTTTAATGTCATGCAGGCTTCTTTTAACTTCTTAATTAAATATTGGAGAAAAAAACTTTGGTAATTTTAATATTTCTTATGAATCTTGCGGACGAGACGCATAGAGACAGTAACCGTAAACATGAAATTAAGTATAGTAAAATAAATATTTACGGAACATTGTCATTTATCTGCATTTTAAATATGCTACGATAATTACGAAGTAGATAGGACACTGTGTAGCATCTTAGAAGTTGGACTTCGTTATCATTTGTAACATGTGTCCCTAAAGTATTAGTATTTATTCTTTAATTATTCTGTAATATATTCTATTTTTCTTATTTTGTAAATATTAAATCTTTAAACAACAATGTAAATTAATCATGGGAGCGTAAGGAGAACTTTAATCTTTACGAACACGACGGAGAGATATTCTCGTTGAAATGACAAATATTAACAGAGTTTTCCAATACTTCAATTTACAAATTCAACAAATTGTAATGAGTTGATATTTGTCTCCGTTTACTTTTCACTTCATTTTGATAAATTCTTTGAGCCATGGCATGTTTTACTCAAACAAAATCTATTTGCTTGGGACGCTTAAGAAATACTTGGGTTTTTGAAAAATCCCAATTTTTCAGACGACCTGCCGTTTTATCACAGAAATTTCGAATAATTGTCGGCGTTGTTGACAATAAGACAATAAACAAGCCTCTTTTTCAAGAGATAAGATTAGATAGAAAAGCTAGTCAGCCAGTAAAGAACAAAATACGCATGGAATTTTTTTTAACAATTTAGCTTCGTTAGTTATCGGTGTCTGCGAATCGCTCCGATCCTGATCGCGGCGCTCGGTATCGGTCCCGGGGCGAAGGCGAAACACGTATTCTCCATTCGATTCGAGATATATCGGTCGTAAGTACCTCCGCAGGCGAGCGATTGACGCGTTAGTCCCTAGGGAGGAGGAAGGACGAAGCCGTCGCGCCGAAGGCCAGGAAATCTCTCGTCGAGATTATCGCGCTCGAGGACTGTCGATCTTTTCCCCCCTTTTGTTTTCTACCCGCCTTGTTCGCGACGCCAGCGGATATTCAATTTCAGAAATGATTCTGGACTGTCTTTTCGCGGCAACATTGTTGCGCGTTGCGGTAAAACCAATTTGTGCGGTGCGTTTTATCGAGCGCCTCTCGATAAATCTCGGATAACGGGCGACGGCTCTCGAACATGTTCGGCAATTAGAGTTGTCGGCATTGCCGATGTCGATGATAATTGGCGATACGTGTTGGAGGGTTAATCTTCCAGGCATTGAATAATACGCAAGCTTCCTGTCGCGTAGATACATCAGTGCCACTTTACATATAGCTGATTCGTTATACGTTACGTTATTTTTTTTAATAAGATTTCTGGGTCGTACACCGTAAATATATACGACTTCAGAGATTCGCTCTTAACTCCAAATTCACACCTCATTTATAACTTGCTAAAAGCACACTTGTACCGCTGTAGAGAGATATATGTGTAAGGCAAAAGGCACTTAAGTGATCTTTACATTTTAGAAAGTATTCAGACTGCCCTTTTTAGAGCTGATTATGATTTACGATGATGACACGTTTTGGAAAAAGCAAACTTGACTTTCTCCTCGTGCATGAAGGATGACAAATAGATACGTATGTACATCGCTGTTTCGTACATCGCTCTCTGTTGTTTTTCATAGAGTTTCACCACTCCAAGAGCTCAGAAGAGTACTCACGAGTATATTGCTTGACAAATGCAACATCTCGAGCGATTAATTGTCAAGTGTTCCGAATGATACAAATCGAGTACGCACAAGTGTCATTTGCATTGCTTCCGGCTCGTCTTCGAGTGGGAAGCGATATATTGTCATGCCTCGTTTGCTTCGTCTGCAATTACACTTCCTCCCGCGTTCATATACCGCGTATACATATATATATCGGGCGTATCCTTTCGCCACGTACAATCAATTAATCTCGCATGTCGCTGACTGTTTTTGCACCGCGGGGACATTTCAATTTCTTGTAGCAGCGTCCGCGGCACTTCCGCGTGAATGAAGATATCGCGTTTTGTCGGAACGCTTTAATTCGATGGGGATTCTCGATGGCCGGGGAGTTCTGGCCGTCGCGTAAGAAGGGGATTTGGACGGAGGCTCCCCTTTGGAATGCTAATTACTTCATTTCTCATCGCTCGCGTCGTCTTGCTTCGTTACTCATTAAGTGATGATCGATCGTCCCGCCGCTGTCGAGCATCCGCGCGAAACAGACGACGTAAACACCCCTCTCGAAAACGTCCCGCGCTAAACTAGCATTATCGCGCGTCTACCGTGAATCGTTATGAATTATCACCGATCATCGTGCCGAAGGAATTGGGACGCGGAACGGGGGGATCGCGTTGTGCTTTTTTACTGCGGCATGTCTTCCCGTGAAATTTATGACTGCCGGTTTAGCGCCGGCGATTTAACACCTGATATTTTTATTCAGCCGTACGCATTTCTAAGATTGGCCAGGCATTTAACATTGGGACAATACACATAAGAAATAATTATTGTATGTTAAAGTTTTAGCAACACCAATCTCTTAAGCGGTACAACGTACTTTTACGAGATCTTATCTATTTTTTCTGCTTCCTATAATTTCTTCTTTCGGGGGGTCAAAACGTTTTTAAATTTTTTAAATTATATGTTGTTATTTATTTTGTATGATGACATATTTCGACAAATTTTGCATCTTTCTAAAATCTAGAGCTAAGCTAAAAGAAAATAACAAATTATTTAAATTACGATCAATTTGTAATTCTAATTACAATTCTTAGTTGCATTAATTTGAATAACAAAAAAGTTGCGATTGCTTTCTTTTTTATAAATTGTAACGTTAAAAAAACGACAAAATAAATTTTTTGCTTCTTATGCGAGGGAAATTGAAAATAATCTTGCCTCATAACTTTTCGAAAAACAAATTATCGCAGCCGGTTGGAAGCGTTCTCAATGAGCCAGCAGGTTTCGGTGGTTCATTAGTCTCGCGAGAAGCAAAAAGCGGCGCCTAATCTCTCGCGTCCGGCGCAATTTTGCACCATGTCGCTAATTAACCCGTGAACGCGACGACAAACTGCGCCCCGAGTGGATTCTCACGGCGACGATAAGGATTCATAAATTATCGCGGCGGCCCATTACCTCTCCGGCCGGCGCGTCCCGGACGGCCGATTAATAATCGAATTTATTGGAAGCTGCCAATTGATATATCGGATTAGCCTCTCATTTGTCCACGTTTACGAGCGAATTCGCTCGTATAATAGCGGGCTTTATGAATGGCCGGCCAGCAGGTGGTACCCCGAGGGACAGCCGCACCCACACGAAATCACCGGTGCATTTTTTCTCTTTCCCTCTTCTTTTCTTTTTTCTTCTCCCCGGCACGAGGCGCGAATCGATGTCCGTGTTAATTGCACTATCACAACGACGTGTGACGCGACGCCTTGGAATGTCTCGCTTTAATCTCGTTGTCGTTAGAGTTACGAGCTGAGAGCATCTGGATATCGTCACACATTCTCCTCTCTTCACACAAAACACAGGCGAGACATAGACGCGAGCCTATATATGTCGTAAACGTTCCCGAGCGGAATATATCGAGCGATTTTTAAACGTAATCAAGCCTGACGTTTCCGCTTATGCTCAAAAAATTTTTGATTTATTGGAGTTTCGCGATTTAAACTCCCGCGTCGCAATCTCGATGATGTATGGAGTACTTTCGGAAATGGGATTAGTTCGAATTCTAATACTGTAAACAATGCATTTTGACTGAAAACATTTATTTTTTTCTTCTCTCCCATTTATTTTGTAATTTTATCTTTTTATAACGTTAAAATATATAAAATTGTATTTGATATATTAGATTTGTTATTTTAGTTTGAAACGTTTTGTATTACTTTCTTCGTAAATAGTAATTATCGCCAAATTAAATTTTTATTAAGGAGCAATAATAATATTCGTCATTCGGCGTTATTTCATCATTATTTTATGAAAAAAATTAATTTTTTCCTGGATGGATTTTGGGTAGATATTACTTTTTTTGATGTGGAAAAAACGAATGAATTTTCCTGTTATAATCATATAGTATGTATTAACACTCTCAGTAAACTTAATTTACTTCTTGAAAGTTGCAACAGTATAGTTCGAGTTTTAGTTTGCACTCCGCTGAAATCGTAATACTCTGGGAATTATGTGATAACCGTTGTGATAACAGTTTCAACACTGCATTAAACGTGGTCGGCTTTCTCCTGTGGGTACGCCATCAACTTCCGGGAATAAAAATTAAAAAGAATGGATGGACATACAAACACTGTGCAATCGTATTCGCTGAATCGGGAGCATAAAGCTCAGCATTTTGCATTTTGTTATTTCATTGTGACATCGTACTAGCGCGGTAATAAAATGATCTGCAATTCCGCAAAATATCATAAATTAATCTGAGTTTTTAATCACAAGATTCTAATTTATATTATGAAATAATTATAAAACTTCAAAAATTTCTTTTTTTTACGGATTTTCTAGACTCGAACGAAGTTGGTATTTTGTATTACACTCATTTTTTAATTTTATATTCGATGTATGACATTTAAAAAACATTTGATAAGACTGATAGTCTGGCAAAAAAACTTCAAGTATGCTTTTACATATTGCAGAAAGGTGAAAACGATTAATTACGTTATCTTGCGTTATTTCGCGTAAAAGCACTGCGTAAAAAATTATGCATGTTTACGCAGGTACATAGAATAACAGGAGAATATCATCAGGCGCTTGCTCCATTTTCCTCGAACGGCGTTTCATGCCGCGAATTTATAGTGAATGAAAGATGAAGAACCGGGGTGCAGGCGCATATGCATCGCGTATTCGCGCGCGGGAACGTGTCGACATTAAATCAGCGTTGAATCTAAACATCGCAACATGCCGCCGCGATCTGCACGCGTCGTTTAAATCTCCTTGACGCATCCCACGTTACGGCGCCTGCCTGCAGAGACACGTCGGGCTAGCCGTAGTCTGGCACGAATACCTACACGTGGAAGAAAAGTATACGCGCAGCATCGTGCAAACAAATAGTAACGGAAATATTTATCGCTCGCTCCGTCCCGCTTGTGTCCTTTGGTATCCCCGAGAGAATCCAACCGACGCGCGACGGAAGAGTCTCTTCTCATCGATCATATTTAATTGAAACCCAACACCTCGTCTCCGAGTGCCCCTCTATAAATCTAGATTCACCGCCGACTGTTTTCACGAGGAGTCGTTTTTCGGTAAGATGCGATGCCGCGAGAAAAGAGAGAAAGAAAAGATAGCTCGAGAGAAGGCCGGAAATGGATTGCTGTCTGTGAATTTCTGAAATAATCCCGTTAATAGAAACAACACATTTCATTCATTGCGCCGTTAATCACCCGCGAAATAATGAATATTAAATAATGGAATTTGATCCATATAAATAAGACTGATAAAAATGAATATTTTCGAAAAAAATTGTTTCTCTAAGTATTATAGTATCTTGGATCATAGAAGAGGTAAAATGTCTGCTAAATCAGTCAATCGCGAGTAGTCAATTGGCAGGCAATAATTATTATCAGTGATAATAATCATAATATTTCCACTACGTTCGACAACACAATTTGGTCCCCTTCGTGTCATAAATCTTATTGCATTCTAAACGGCGGCGGTAGATAGACATTCATCGAGGTTGAACAAATTGAGCCTTTCGGAGCCTTGGTTACGCGCCAAATACGTCGACGTGATCGTTCATGCCGTTGCCAACCCGCCAATTACATCAAGAGCTGGTCGATTTCTTTCGTTGCATAAAGAAGGAGAAAGAAAGACAGAGAGAGAAAGCCGGATCGGTGCCAATTATTTGTAATCGGTCGATCTTCCCGCTATCGATCCGCGCTTTCTCGTGGATGCATTCTCGAATGATGGATACCGCACCAACCAAAGTACTTGGGCTTAGCCGACTGTGTCATTAACTCTCGAGACGGTGCTGCTCGTCTGCGATACTCGGGGATCGACCGGCTGAAGAGGTCTTCTCCGCGGTCCTTCGTCAGCGCGCTTCAAACATAGGTAAATGCGCGAGATTACGACGCCAGAAGCGGATCGCTCGTATCGAGTAGCGTAAATTTGCATCGAGAAAGTCAGCCGAGACGGCCAAGTCTACTCCTTCGCTATTCTAGTCCTTCTTAAGTGTCTAGCGTTCAAATTATAGATTTGTTTTCTCTTCTCGACGTCTAGAAATTGTCATCATTAAATATTGAAAAACGGAATTATGACGTTAAAAAAAAAACTTTAGAGACATGAAACATTTGATCTAAACGTTTAATCTCTTCTAGAATAATGTTTAAAACATTTAAATTATATACGGTATATATCCATCTTCCGAACTTTGTTTTCATGCAAAGTTTAATGTAGGTACTTTTTGATGCAGGAACGAAACATAAATACTTTATGTCTCTTTCAACAAGTTAGTTTTTCAATTAATTTTTTGTAAAGTAAAAAAACAGCTTTGTCAAACTGTGCAAAATTTTACATAGAAAAAAAAAGATTCAATCGCGCGGAACGAATAGTACACAAGAATCGCTAATCTATTCGACAACTCGATACTCGACCGAGTAATCGTCGACTTTCCGGACATCGTAGCGCTTTGCCACGCGACACCACAGACATCGCGGCGAGCTCGGCTATCAGGTTTCGCCCCATTACACCTCCCATGTATTTATTACGGGTTCTCCCTTCTGTCGTCCCGCAGCAGCAGGCCCCCATCCCGTGTACCTCCTCGACTCGTCCAGGTCCCTTTTCACTCGTCAACGTCTCGTGTTCCAGCCACTCTACGCACGGCCAATCAGAACTACGAGCGATGACGTCTCCATTCATGGGGACCGAGGCCCCGTTTCACGTCGCTTTTTCTCGAATTCCTTCCTTTTTTTTTCGTCTCGCCCACTTGTGCCCCGCGCTAATTGATCCTAAGTAGGTTTTTTGGAGGGAAACCGTAGCCTCCTTCTCTCACTCGTGGCTCTTTCGAGGGTCGTAACTAGTTCAGCCTAGTCGCGTTCGAGTTGGAGAGAAGACTGAGATTGCTGTAAAAGAATAAGAAGAAGAACGACGAACTATACGCGAGTTCATATACTGCTTATATCTGTTTCAAAGCGCGTAAAAACCTTATGAGCTTCAAGGCGAAACATTATAGATAAATTCAAAGCGCGTGATAACAAATTCAGTGACTGTGAGAGTTTTAGTCTCCGGTAACAGACGCATTTGTAGCGACTTTCAGTTAAGACTCGCACTAAATATCTGTGTTGCGAGCGACTTCGCGACGTAGTATTTACAACACTTAACAAAAGGCAGCACCCGATTCCACGAAGCAACCGGCTCTTAAAACCGAGACGCATTCGCACTGAAAGTATCGGACGTTTAAGCGCTCGTAAATTGAGAGTAGCGCAGTAAACCCATTAAGAGGTTAATGCAGCGGCGGGTGCGTTTGCATTTGCATCGCCTTAATTGTTTCTAAATTAAAACAACGTCTCGCGGCCGATTGATGTGTGTAGCGCGCTCGCTGGCTTTACAGCGCCGTTTGCATCACCGATGTTGCACTCGGTCGCACGAATTATCGCGCGACTCGCTCCCGTCGCGATAACTCAGCCGTGCTGGCTCGGCGACAAACGTCGGGAAAGAAAGTCTCTTTTTTTTCGTTTTCTTTCTTTCCGGAAATGATTTAAAACTCTCGCGTACGCGCGAAAAAGCGCATACGAAAAAAGAGAGACAGAAACTGCAGGACACACGGTTTTGTAGCCAACGGCGGCGGCGTCAAGAAACGAGCCCACGGTCTCGGACGTTCGCGTGGTGGCGAGCTATCAATTTAATCGTCCACTGATGAATGGACAGATCGGTTTTCTTAAAGTGCCCATCTTTTTTTCCTTCTCTCTCTGTCTCTCTTTCTTCCTCGCAGCCACCGTTTGTCCTCCTTTCCCCATACTTCTCGCGCCTTCGTCTCCTTTCTATATCTCGCGATGTATGCGTTCGTTTTCCCCGTTAACTCCTTCGTTATCCTCCGTTCTCTCCGCCGTGTTCTCTTCGTCACCGTATCACCTCCGCGTTCGCATTCCTTTTTCTTCGTCTCCTACTACATCACCGATTCGCTCCTCGCACCTTTCGCGCGTTCTCGCGTGCAGCTCTTTGTGTTTCTCTACATCTCTCTGCGCGTGTCTCTCCCTCGTTCTCCTTCCGTGCATTCGTATTCCTTTGTGTCCCTCTTCTCTTCCTCTCGAGAGTGAGGCGCGTATATCCTTCGGTCGTCGCAATGCTTTTCCCGGCAGTCATATATCCGTGCGCCGCGCCCTTAAATTATACGTGCAATTACGCGTACTTGGAACGCGGTAAGCACATCGGAGATGCAGACGGTAAGTGCATCAGCTGGCGAAGGCGCGAAAGCGGAGATCAAGATTGCCGGACACGACTGGTCGCCGGAGCGCGTTCGTCTTCTCTCTTCTTTTTTTCTTCTCCCCTCATCGTAGGTGCTAATGACGAAGCGAAGTGGCTGGTATCAGTAGCCGAAGTGCTCTCGACTCGGGCGCTGAATTGAGCCGCGCGCGGAGCATATCGCGTGGCAAGATTGGCTCGTGTCACGTAACGCGTTTCGAAACGCGTTGCGGCTGTCATGTTGATGCCACGCAACCGCGCCAGGCATCAGGTATAAAGTGCCTTCTTATAAGAGACGTGTATATCCACAAGAATGACGTTTTTATGTCGAAATTCTATCGCGTGAAACTTTGATCGTTGACGAATAAATTCTCGTTTAGCGATAATAACGTATGTCGAGTTAAAAATACTTAACTTTTTAGTTAAGATGTAGTCCAGATATAATCTGGATGTTTTATAAAATACTGAAAGCAGATACGGAAAAGCTAGTCAATGACTTACAGCGTAGCAAAAAATATATCGTAACGAATGGGGTCGTTGTAAAGAGGTGAATTCCACATTATTAATCTTATTGTCACCATTTGCATGACTGTGTCTGACGGCACGACTCCAACGATCATCGATGTCTGATTCAGGGAGATTAAATATGAATTCGTCGACCAGTTGCAAAGGTAATGAACGTTATAGAAACGATAAACACGAGCGACAAATAAAATCGGAATTACGATCGCGCGTTTGAACCGCAGAAATACATATACTGCGTCAAGTTCTGGTCGATTAATTTAATTAATCGCTCCGTCGCGACGAGCGGTCCCTATATAGCCGTGATTTCGAGCGAGATAGAGCGATCACCGCGCGAGCAGCGGACATCCATTCCGTTCTTGTTTCATATCAATTAATAATCTCTCGCACTTGTCGCGCGATATTTATGTAATGCGCTCGAATAAACACGTTCCCGCGGTCGCATTCTGAAATTTCTCGCGTGCGTGTGTTTTACGCGCGACGATAGGTGGTACAAGTGCTTGTCTTTCAAGGAGAAAATTCCGGTTTGCCGACTACGCCGATCACTGTTTTACCAATTGTGTCGACGTTTCCCTTTTAAGAGAGAAATCCCGACGACATTCGCGGGTTAACTTTAGAACGTGCGCCGACGCGACGCGATCCGTTGCGCAACCACATAATTCGCGCGAGATAAAAAGTAAAAAAAAAAGAAGGAAAGAGCGCGCTATTACCGTGGACTTTAAATCTCTTTATCCTCTCACGCGTAGGATTAATATCCCACCGTAACTCATCCTCTTAGCTGTAAGTCGAACAACAACGCGGGTAAACGTTATTGCACCATCGCGTGCATGGGAAGATTGCTACTTCATCGCAATCAAGGCGTCCAGAAACCTTCGAGGTGAAGATTTTTGACAAGAGTGACTAACATAGTTATGATTCGATTTTTGATATTGGAAAGTATCCTCATTTTGCTATTCATTAGATGATTAGATGATTAGATGCTTTTACCTCTTACTTAAGATATCTCACTTAACATATCTTAATCCATAAATTTAAACATATAATTTTACAAGTCAAAGTGTCTTGATGGATATATTTCTTACCTATCTCTATACTCTATAACGGAAGTTACCGAAGGAATGAAGCTTTCGAATCACGCTCTAACCTTACCGAGGCAAGTGCGAGAAACTGCTTACGAACTGAATCTAAGAGAATCAGCAAAACACAAATCGTGAAGATTCCATCAGACAAGAAAGAAAGAAAGAAAGAGAGAAAGAGAGAAAACGAGTACCTGCCGATACTCGTCTGTAGCTTGCGAGGCGCTCCTCGGACATAAAAGTATATCTCTTGCAACGGAGAGATGTGTGTGCGTTCTACGCTTATAAATTTCACCGCGTGCACCAACGTCGTCGCACGCACACGCATAAATCGCGCATAACCCTCGGGGTGCGTGCACCGCGCATAAACACGCGCTCGTACACATCCGTTTCGGAGCATAAGCGCACGAGCGTGCTTGTATCCGCGGAAGAGGGCCTAGAGAGAGAAAGAGAGAGAGAGAGAGAGAGAGCGAGAAGAAGGTGAAGGAGGAGAGAGCGAACGAAGACGAGGAAGGGAGAGAAGAGAGGAAGGAGGTTGACTGCGTGTTCAAACAAAGGTGAGTCTGCAACCTGCACCTCGGCTGCACATAATGCGCCTCTTAGCTCCTCGCGCTCCGTGCGCGCTTCGCTACCTTTCTCTCATTCCCTCCCTCCTCGTTCTCCGCGTAACCGCCTTCTATCGCCGCTCTCATGCTCTCTTCTCGACGCTGATTCTCTTCGTTTTGTCGATGTTATACACCGCGGAGGTTACATCTAAGCGGAATGTCTTGTTGCCAGGTGTATCAAGAGAGACCTCCCGTCTTTTCTCCCCGTTGCGCGTTGCTCTGTGTCTGTCTCTCCCTCGATTGCGCAACTCGCAGTTTGCTTTTGACGACGACATGCTTTTTGCGCGAAATTATCTCGCGTCTTTTTTTTCATTCGGGGCAGCGCGAGCGGTAATGCGAACGACACATCGTACGCATAGCGGTGCAAGTTGAAATGCATTTTCCATTAAGCTGACTAGGTCAAATGAAAAAGAATCAGGGATGAAAAGTACTCTTAAATAATTATTACAACTGTCAAGAGTGTGTTAAAGAAACCAATGTAATTACCTATATTTTACTCTTAAAATACCATTAGATGTAAGGATATAAACTATAATGTTCGTGTAACTTAATCTACTACTTAATTTCATATATATTTCCAGCGAAAATAGACTTGTAGTTGATTGCCAGTGATTTATTAATTTATTAAAAAGAGAACATATTTTATAAATTTATTTCGTAAAACACAAGTAAAGGTGTACAAGAAATTAATTTCTTTCGAAAATATCGCGAGAATAAATTATGTATAATAATGTTTATTTCTAGTGTCAGAGTTGAGTAGATTGCCGCGAAAAATCTAAAATCTCAAGTAGTTGATACTTGTTTAGAGAAATATTCGCAATTACTGTTTATTCCCGAAGTACATGTTTTTTCATCAAATATTTTTACGTGATATGTCTGAAAGTCGTAGATACGAAGTTGAAAGCTCGTCACCAGACGCGGGACCATGGAGGCCCTCCGCGTCGCGGTTACACGCTAATCGAACAGTAAATTCGAGGTTTATTCGTTTGCGCATTGGCGAGTACATTCGCATGCAAATGCGCACGGTAATAAATGAAAGGGTTGCAGGCGGGCGCGACGCTTCGGTTATATGTCGTAAAGCTCGTCGGTGATATTCGCGATAATTGCTAAGATTCTAACGGCGAGTAATAAAACGGAAGAGATGGAGAGAACGGGAGAGAGACAGAGAAAGTGAGAGAGGGGGATGGACGTATTGTTCTTTAATGGAATTACACACGTTGTGACGATGCATGAAATTTATACGTGTAACTGATCAATTTATTAGTGCTTGTTCTGCTAAATTTAGCAGCAACTAAAATTATATATTCTAACTGCGTTAATCAGAAGAGATATTCATCAGAAAGAATATTTTTGGCGTTTAAAATAGGGAAAGTAAACATAGTAATTTTGTGAAAATTCTCGCAAATAAAGTCTAAAAAATAATACAACCGCATTAGCATGCTGAGGATGTTGTTATATTTATTACAATTAAAATTTTTTATTGTAATTAAAAATTGTGTTTATATTTTCAATATAATTAAAAATAAAATAAAAAATTTCCTATTTTTTCTTTTTCCAAAAAGTAAAGTTAAAAATATGTCTGTCATCTCGCTCTCTTCTAATAACATATAAGGTACATATATGAAGAGAATATTATATATAAAAGCTTAAAATAATTAATAAATCTTTCAATCGGATGAACAATTTGACGAATGGCGTGTCAGTGTCACGTGATATGAAATGAAAATGAAATAACGATATCGCGCGACATGCGATTTACAATTTACGATATCGACGACACGAACGTCCTTTCTTCGTTTCTCATTGTTCACTTCTTTTCCCGCAAAATCAGTTAGTCTCCTGTCTCATTTACGCTCTGGCCACTTTTTCGCCACTGCCTCATTTTTCACGGATGTTTATCGAGTATCCTTTGGGAACGGTTTACTCGGACGTAGTCGAAGTTTCAGCACAGTAAGCTCTCTAAACGCTGATCTTTTCTGAAAATCTAAGACGAGCGACTCCCGCGAGGAAAGTTTACTCTAAGCATCTTATCCGAGTTCTAATTGGACGCGCGTTTCTCGTAAGCCTTAAGCGATTATGTCAGGTTATGCGCCTTTAGTACGAGACCTCCGAGATTGCTGACTCCATTTTCGAGCACGTTAATTGCTCTAATCTGATTAATCAAATCTGATAACGGCAAATCTTTTTGCTGGCAAAATTGTGTCTTCCCACGATCTCTAGTGAGATGCTCGTGTTCGTGTTTATTAAACTTTGTTGGTCAAAGAGTCAAGACAGCATAAATGAGAATAAAATCCAGTAATATCGAAATCGATTATTATTGATAACGATCTAATTGCATTATTCTTTAAAAGTTATTTATTTGTTGCGAGTAGCTTATAGTTACAATCCATATTATTTAACTTATTGTCTTATTATTATTTTTATCACAGTCCTATAGTGTAACTACAAAAGAGTTAATACGAAAAAAATGTCAATTTTAATATTTTATTATTCCTTTTAAATTAATATGCTTAAAATTAATCGGCTTCCAGTGAGCTTTTCTCTGTGCTTATAAAACAAAGAAAACCAGTACCTAAAAAAAAACCCTGCAATTTAAGAGATAATAAATTTCCGCGGAAAAGCCCGTAATTGCCGAATTGTCTTTCTCGATGACGAAGGTAGCAGCCGCGTTGACGCTGTATTCGCCCCGGCTGTTAAGTATACGCGCAGCGGGACTTAATTTCAATAGGATTTTATACCGGGGCTTCGTTAAAATCCTGGTAGATCCGGTGTTATAACGAGACATTGGCGCGACGCGCGGTGTGCGGGTCTTAAGTATGGCGCGAATGCACCGAAGGCGACGGAAAAGAAAGATTACGAGCACTACAAAGACCTTGTTACACAACGTCGCGTCGCCCCGTGCGAAAGAATTAAAAGATAGGCATGTGTGTGTGTGTGTGTGTGTGTGTGTGTGTGTGTGTGTGTGTGCGTGAGCGTGTGTCGAGTGCCCACGCGGTAACTAGATACGTCTTTCATCTTCCTCATCATCGCTTTTATTTGCTTTATCTTTGCAAATCGGTTTAGTCTTTAATATTAAGAAGATAATGTTCTTTTCTGCTAAATTGAAAGATTATTCAATAAGACTTAATTTAAGGGAAAATAATATGTATATAATAGAGAAAGGTGATATAAAAGATCTTTCTTTGTCAGGTTTTTGGAGCCGGATGAAATTGAAAATAATGGCGCGATATTATAACATTTTATCGTGATAGACAAAATTTTAACTTGACGAGGCCGTTGAATTTTATTTGACGAAGTAAAACTTTTTTCTTTACTCGTGAAAATGAAATTGTGTGAAGCGGCTGAGAAGTCTTACGTTCACATGGTAGGTAACTAAGCGCTGCTAGCCATCAACCGCATTATAATTTGCTAACAAACTTACGACTTAGTCCGAAACTAGATTATAACTAAATTGCATCGCTCCACATTCTTCCGCTACAGCAACTGCTGTTGCGTGTTTAACTTCGAGAAACTAGTTAGCTCGTCCCATGTGCGGATAAGAGACTGACATGAGCTCTTTAATCTAAAAATAATTTACCAAAGATGATTGTATCAAAAGATGGGAAAAGAAAAATGTCTTTTAATTATCAGTATGATACCTTAATTGCTTAACCCTCCGTAGTCACACCGGGTCAATTTGACCCGAGCCTCAACTTTGCTCGTAAATATCTTGCGCGTAACTTGAAAATTGGCGGGCATGATTGGCGCCCTCTAGCTGTAGTAAAAAAAAAAAAAAATTTTTTTAAACAAATTTTTCGCGAATTTTTTTTATATGTTAAAAATTCCTGAGGCCCTTCTTTTTTATAGCAATCAATTTAGCAATATCGCAAGTGCATTCGAGAATTTTTTCAACACGATCGGTGGATAAATGGTCAAATGGCGAACGGTCAAAGTTCGTCTCGGATCAAAATGACCCAGAGTGACTTCCTCGTTTGAAAAAATAGGTGTGACTACGGAGGGTTAATTTAACCAACAATTCAGCGATCAAAAGAAGAAAACAAAATGAGATAAAATAATATGTATAATCTTTTGACATACCTTTTTTTTTACAATATCGGTAATTCCTCTCAAAAGTGAACACGTTTTCTCGAACGTATAGGAGATATAATTGAACAGAGAAACAGTGGAGAAGGTTGAAAAGATAAAAGTTGCGAAGCACGTTTCTGTGAGTTCACCAGCAAATCCGCCGACTTCCGCCTTCTCGCGAAGACTGGCTTACAAGTCCACTCGTGATTAGACAAAGCAAACACCACAAAGACCGCAAGAGGGACGTATTCCGAGGGAGTATTCCGAGGCGACGAAAGAGTCGATGAGCGGTGCAAGGAAGACCGAGCAAGACACAAAGAAAAGGGCAGGAAGAAGGGAGAGACACTAATAGTGCTGATCCCACTGCAAGCTCCGGGAGGTTTAAGTCTCGGTTAAGTGGCGGGTAATGAATATGCTAACGTGTGCCGAGTACGCGAGGAAAGCTTTGCACTTCGGTATTGGGTTCAAGCACCTCTTACAGTTCGGACGAGCGCGGATACGCGCGTTCATTTCACAAGTTTTTAGGACGATCAAATGAGTAACGCGCACAATTTTTAAATTTAGTAAATAATAAAACCAAATAAAATCCTTAATAGTATCGAAAACTAATACATTTATATATAATTAAAATATTACACATTTAAATAAATAAAGAAATATATTATTATTAATTATCCAAAAATATAAATATATATTTCTTATTCTTAAATAATAATTTTCCAGATAGTTTTCTACGGAAGTAGTACTTTCAAACAGAAATTTATTTTCAGGTATAAATTTAACGTTAAGGATAAGTGGCAAGGTACGTCAGAGAATTTCATCTGCGATGCTGATGCATTTAAAGCCTCCCTATCGCTGTCAGTGCACATTAAAGGAAGTACTTGTGAAACGATATGAAGGCATCTCGAGAAATTCAATTCCATGACACTCGATTAATGCGATATAATGAACTGGCGAAGCGCGAACGCGACACTTCCCTTCTGCGTTCCACGACGCGATATCTCGAATGCGAAGTCGACGACGACGACGATGGCAACGACGACAAGGATGACAACGACGACGACGACGACGACGAGACGACGACGACTCGTCGATGCTGCTTTTGAGCCCGACAAGCGCAGCGCGAGACTGGTTTATCGCGGCGGAATAATATTGATTAAGTTTTGAGATGGATATCGCCGATAGCTCCGCACTTCATGGCCGGATTAACACGTACGCCGCGAGTATCTCATCGCTAGGATTGTAAATCGATCTCGTTACGCCGTAACCATGCTGGATAAATCGTCCGCGACTGGTAATTATTTCTCAATGGCGCGCTGCGCGGCTTTGAATTCATTAGATTGAGATAAAAATCGTAATCGAGCAGGTTACTTAACAAGTGCAGCGGAGAAAAAGGTGTCGATAAGGTAATAGAGCTAGGACAATTTGCGCTACAAGAAACTGCAGCGGATCCATACATTTGCGCAAATATTTTCTAGATTATGTTTGATAATTTTTTTGTTAATGCATATATTATCGAAAAATCTATGCTTGTATACAGGCATACTAACATCTGTCGACTATTATCGATTTTCATAGCTTCATTTAATATTGCTGATATGGATTTTTACTGCTCAGCTGATTTTGCTGTATGATTCTTGTGCGGACTACATTATAGCAATTAGTTAATATTGACGAGTTTTTAACATCGAGTTTTACTGAATAATTTTATTCTCTTAATTGGGAACTTAACTAAAATCGTTTAATTACAGCTGCAATTATATAAAGAATTAATAAATCTATAATGTTAAATTTAAATGTAAAAAACAAATTCTTGTTTTGTATGATCGGAATATGGAAATTAATTTATTACTTTTTAAAATTTTTTGTTTTCCAAGCAGAGAAATGAAATTACGTGATAAATAATTTCGATAAATAGGAATAAATTATCATAATTCTTTTTATGGTAATTTAATCATACTCCCTCGAGCTAATAAAATTGATTATTGATTTATGGAAACCACACAATTTTATTTTACTCATTTTGAAAAAAGTGAATAATGAAGTAAAAATAACAGCGTATTAATAATGAATTGGTTTTTCCATAGAAACTTTTTCCATTCAAAGATAAATTTTATTCTTGGAACAAATATCAGATTTTAATGTGCAGTAAAATAGTAGATTATAAAACAATGTAAAAATTTTATTGAAATGTGAGAAACAGAATATGTGTGTACGCGGAAAAAGAAATATATTTTGTAAGGCACCGAGTAAGGAACGATAACAAGTCGGTTGGCACACGGCCTTGGCCTTTGGCGTACGTTTATGCAGCGTATGGTGCCACTCTGTTTACATAAAGTCGTAGGGCTACCATTCGGACACTGATGCTCGAGCGAAGAGACAGCGTCGCAAGTCCGCTCTATACAAAGTGACAAAAGAAAACGCGATTATACCTACAAATAATTAACGTTTGTCAATCTGCGCGTTTAACTAAGGGCCAAAGCACATAACATGGCTTAGCGATATACGACGATCGTAGTCCTCGACCTGACAAATCAGGATACGCCAAAGCTTGTGCGTTACTTACGTCCACGACTACGACTGTCATATGTGCTTTGGCCCTAACTGCCATAACGATTCATGAATGGTTTAAGGCTATTTATATTGGAGGAACTATCTCGCGTATTTCATTCGTTGAATGTAAGAACGAAATTAATAAGATTATTATCTAAATTGTGATATTTAGAGATAAAACAATTTTTTTTTTTAATATTTGGGCGATTATTCGTACATAATATATATCATATATATCGTTAATTAACGGAACAAGGGTATGAAACGGATTGACTTCTTTATTTTTCGCTATAATTTTATAATGCACATGTACGATTAATATCAGGAGTGTCGTGCAAAGTGCCATCCGATTATCATATTTAAAATTTAAATAACATCGACAATACGTGCGCGATCATAATTAACTCTGTATTTACTCGCGAATGTTGTGTTGCAGGAGTGTGAGAAACCTGAGAGGAAGAGAAGCTCTAGGTGGCATCGGACGGCGGAGCAACACTGGGGTGAGTAATTTATTACACATTTATCATTTGTTCACTTGTGAAATTAATCATTCATAATTATTTCGTATACACGATAATTTTTGAAATATGAATTGTTTTGTACGCTATGTCAATTTGAATATGTTTCTATCTTGCAAATCATCGTGCAGTTCGCACAAACTCCACTGTTGTGTATCAATGAGTGACATATTAGCACTTTATTTTAGCACTTTATTAGCACTTTCGTGTTCAGAATTCATAATCTTCGTATTCAAATTTCCCGACAATAAGCGAATGCGCCCATGCGAAGTAAACGCACGAATTACTTTCGACGGTCCAAGTTTACCCCTCGATCGCAAACAATCTGGGTACGCCGACCGAACCGAGACTCAGTTACGTTAGGAATTCGTAGTAGCGCCGCGCGTTAATTTAATACTGCGTGAAATTTCGCTTTGCGCGCCGCACAGATCGAAGTCTTGACAGAGTGGAAGAACCAGAAGGGTTGCACCATGGGAGGGTGGGAGCTTGGTGAGCGTCTCGGTGACCGATTCTGTTTGAGAAGCAACCCTTGCCCGAGGGTGCCACCGGGGTTAGAATAAACATGGGGTAAGCCTTTGGGTGCCGGGGATGGATACAGTTGAAACGCGTACACCGTTCCGGCATGGTCACGCGTATTGTACAAACAGGGGGAGTTTCTAATATATACCGACCACCGCGCGTATGCAACGACATTGGCCGGCCATGTGTGTACGGCTATAAAAATTATTGCCGTGAGATATATTATGCAGGGACGGTTTCTCATTGAGCACAAGATAAATTGGTATAGTTATTCAGCTTGATTGGAACGAAAAATTGTTATCGTTTCTGTCATGTCATAGTTTTGAATAGCAGATATTTTATTACAGATGTTTTGTAACTGCATAAATAATTAGCTTCTAAAAATGTTCATGTGAAGAGTGTCGTATATACACGATGCGCAAGATTGACGAAATGAAATCGTAGTAATGAGAATTAATATAGAACAAAAGGTCATGGTTGCTCGATCGGATATCGCCATTCCCAAGAGCGCTTATTTTTGCGAGACCTAAGAGAGACAGCTATTTTGCGTCATGCAAATGCTCTGCACCGAAGGTCGCGTATATAGAAGTGACGTTTCACGATATATATAAAGATACCCTCCGCGAGAAATAATTATCCGTGACTATTCCCGGCGTGCGCTAGCTAGCACGACTAGATGAACGTTTGGTCGCCGTGATAGTACGATCGTTAGTGAGCCGTGAAATTACGACGCATCGGACGTTTTTACTATCGATGCAATACGTTGTGCTCCCTCGCCATACGTATATCCCGCGAGAGATTTTCATTTTATTATATAAATTTCCTCCCAATGGGGAAGTTGACAGTGGCGTGGTTATTAAGGGCAGTAACAAAATTAATGTGTATATAATAATTCTAGAATTAATATCTATAATAATCCTGAGATTCGATTAGATTTGTGGCACCTATATGAAAACAATTTCCTCAATTTCTTTATCGCGCTGCATATTATCAATATTCTTTCTTATTAAGCAATAAAGTTAGCACGTAGAGCCGAGGACAAAGTATTTATTGACTCTTAAACATCAAAAGTCTATGTTACGTCATTGACAGTTGCTCATAAAACTTTTTACAACAACATGAGGCTAACTCTATGGTCCCCCGACGTTTCTCTTTATAGCATAGCGAGAAAACAAATTTCTACGACGATTCTCCACGGGATCGGAATAAGGGAAGGAATTATAGAGTAGATAAAACAGAGAAATAAAAACAAGAATAAAATAGGGCTGCATGTGATTGGAGTAGAACAGAAATTATTGGAGAATTGTGTTTGACTGCGGTATTTATTATTTAATTCGCATCGGGCTAATTTGTAAAAAGCTCGCATTAATGTTCGAACAATAATAATAGTAAACAAAAAAAAATTAACATGGGTACATAAAACATTATTACCGAGTTAATACTTTTTGAGCCGTAATGATATAAAAATATCGAAAAATATATAACTCTCGAGAATTTTTTTTTAGGAATACATACGCTTCTCACGCATTTAACAGATTGATTTACATCAATTCGTATAAGATAAATAAATCAACGCGGAAAATACAACAATTAAATAAACTAGCAAAATAAAACTAATAGAAACTAAAGCCAAAAGTTAAAATCTGTAGATAAAAAATTGTAAGTAGATTAAAATAGATCAGAGACTTATAAAGCCGTATTATCCGCAACGCTAACACAAGGAGTATGCAGAATTTCTCAACAAGCGATAGATCTCTCGTAGATTCACCGCGTCACGTGTAAAGCAGCTTTTAACAAAATGCTGACTTTATCCCCGGGGACCAGTCAAAGCGAAGCAGCTTACAGTCGAGGCAAGTGGTAGTTACTGCAGACAAGAAAAGCGGAAAAGGAGTGAAAACGAGATACGGGCTCAGCTCTCATTCGTCACTGTGGAAATCTCGAAACGAGCGGCGCTGTTCTGACCTGACGGTACGTCACGGTCGACACCGGGAGCCGTATTTTCCCGCGGAAATGTCGAGCACGAGATTGAGGGGGTGGTTTGCCGAGAGTAAGCGCGACGTGGGGATGCGAGGGGTTGGCATGGCAGGACCAATCCGGAGTTCACTAACCGTGGAAATGTTACTGCATGTCACGGGGGAGAGGCACCGAGCGCGTTGCGTTCGTCGTGCAACGACGGGACGTTGCAAGACGTGGCGTGGATGAGAAATTGCAGAAATCTGCATTTTCGCCGTTCTGCGCGTTCGGGCTTGTAATAACAGAGAATAGCGGATCGAGAGAGAGGAGCGGACGAACGAGTATCTTATAAGGCATATCTTGTAAAGTGAGCAACGTCATCGTCGTTATCGCGGTCGTCGTTATCGTTGACGCTTTCGGTGCGGCGCGCTCAACGAACATTATTGCTGTCTACTTCCACGTGAATAGGATTTCGAACTGGATATAGAATTCATAAACTGAATCTGTGGCAGTAGTTTCTCGAATTTATTCAATCGTATTAATATAGTACTGACAGGCTCACATTCGTTATACAAATAATGTGTACTTTGGAATATATTACCTCGCTCGTGCATGTTCTCTTCTTGCAAGCCGAGCGATCTTAATTAGTATGCGTTAACTAGACTTAATTGCTTAATGTCGCGAGAATAGTTTTCACCGAGAATGTGATAATGTTGAGCCATTGCTATCTAAATAAGTCGGTAGGTGGGTATGACATGTAAATGCGACCACTCGCGCTATACTTAACACGATGTTAAATTGAAATTAATCCAGTAGGCGTGGCTAATTATTCAATCAGAGTCGCTTTTCCCTCAGAAAGATCTTATCTTCATCGCGTCATATTAATCATCGTGTAATAACGTCGTAATTTCGCTCTATCCCGATCTTGAAAACTAGAAATTAGATATAGCCAGTTTTCTGAAAAGGCCACTGATACGTCAGGGATCTTAAATTATATACCAGTTCAAGATAAAACCTCGAAATTATAAGATCACAGCTTCATTACCATGAAATTCGAATTATAGTATATTTCCTTTTTAATTTTTTTTCTTCTGAAAAAAAGGATCTTAGATCTTTACGCTACCACAGACACCAGAATTTTATTTTCTATGATAATCAAAATTCATTTTGTAGGTACATACATGCTATTATGATTTTGTGTGAGACGTGATTATGTTTCTGAACTATATAGTTCTCTGAAATAGAGTCTCCTACAACTTCATTATACACTTATCCATCGCTATACCCAGCGGAGCGAAATCGGACCATCCTGTCACCCGACTAATTTCTAAATTTATCATCGTTACGGAGAGAGGGGAGGAGGGCAATTTCAAGTTTGAGCGCGGTTAAAGCTCAAACTTAAATTATGTATCAAAATGAAATTATATTCTCCCGTCTTCCCACGCGATCCCAACACCGATGGGGGACCCCTCGTCCCGGGGATTAATTTATGAAACTTATGCCGTCCTAAGACGAGCTTAAATCTTCTTTTCACGGTGTGCGCTCACGGTGAGTGTCGTGTCTCGTTGTTATCTTAACGGCTGCCATGGCTGCTAACGAGAATACAGACCGTTCGTTATCTCGGTGGCGAGAGCACGCGCAGACTCTCGGTACGACACTTGTGCTTTATATATTGAAACCAGAAACACTGTGCGAGAGCAGTATACGAGGTGAGCGGTATACACGCAATATCGTCGTTCCTATGAATCGCTAACTCAGAAAGTAGTTAATACTTTAGTAACTAAGCCCGTTAATCATTATGCACGCTTATAAATTCAGACGTTTATATTATAGTGTTGTGCTATATGAATCTATCAAATAAATTTTTGCATTATTTTATTTGCATTGCATTGCATTGATTTTATTTCTCGATAGACTGAATGTTTCATATAATAACATTCCGAAAAACATTTTATTCTTAAGCAATAAAATGTGACATAAAGTCGATTGTCACAATATAACACTATTATACGTATGATTTTTTTTTAAATAATCTTTCTGTTTACGTTACTCGGAGAAGTTACAGAATATTTCATAGCACTTGTTGACAAGTGCTATATTACATTTAACGCCTTTGAATGGCATGCCCCTCGAGTAAAATTTTTATTGCACGTTTACGTCTCTTTTACAACTGGTCTTCATGAATGCCAGATAGGTAAAAATGTTTCAGACCGTAAAGAGTTAATTAATCTCGCAACTCAACGCGACATACAGTCCTCGTTTGAGAACACGCGCGTATTATCCAGTGACATACATAGTTAATCGCGCGAAACTCGTCCGCCAAGTGTGTGAGTACCTCGCGAAAATTCTCGCGGTCGTAAAGAGACGCGTTGCGTAAATACCCATGCACTCGAACGGTACGATGGGTGGTCCATTAGAGACAGAGTCTGTAATGCCTGCCATTGCGCGAAGGTTGCGTCAAGAGAAGACGTTGAAAAATCGTGACAAACGCATTATATAACACCGAATTTAATGGAGAGGAACAGGAATACCTTGCAAAGCTTTTAAACTCACTGTTAAATATTAAAGGATTTTAAACTAATACCTTGAGTTAAATACCATTTTGTTATTTTTAACCACCATGTGTGTCGAAATTTATTATTTTAAAAAATAATAATAGTTAGCTAATGTAAGCTAGTGTAAAAAAGCAGCTTATTATTTTAACACAAAACAGTATTATTTTAACTTGGATTGGTTTAGTTAACCTTTAACTGCACGGGCGAGCTCTGACTGGACCCCAAGCGCTATTTTTGTTACGTATTTTCTTAGTTATGTGAGATATCAGTTATGTGTTTTATTTATTATGTACTCTAAAACTTACATCTCTAAACCTTACATTACTTTTAGAGAAAACAAAACAAACTTGTGGGAATCCCTGCAGATCCCACCTGTGACTTATATGTTGCTAGAAATAACGCGTGTACTTAAAGGTTAAATTAACGACATATTAAGTAGGAGCAGTAGTAACCTATAGGAATGGTAAAAAAATTACTCAAATTGAGTATAATTCGACACTACGAATTTAAGTTTCGACTTTCGCGTCCGTATTTCGGACGAATTTCTTTATCGCGCCTACAGCCCAATATCGTTAGGTCACGCGCGGTGAATCGACGTCGGACAACGACTCCGTATAGTTACGAGCGACACGGGATGCGCTGTGCGGACGCTCGCTCACGTAGACCGCGCGCCGATGCATCGACGTGCGCTTTCTCACACCGGGAGATCGTTATCCCCGCGGCGGTCCATGAGGCTAGACAAACGTACATAAATTGAATGCACTGAGATTAGGGGGTTGCTCAGCTGGTAACCACTTTGTAACAGTACCACCGAGGGACTGAGACGAATGGTAATGGCATCCAGGTCTCTCCCGACAGCGTCGCGCGGCTGGGAAGATGCGCTGACCCGATCGGAGGAGCCGTCGTTGTCGTTTCTCAGTTTTCTCCCTTCACCGCTTCGATCAGTTCGCGTATTCACGGTAAGCGTCCCGATCTCAGATTCGCATACCGCGATAAGCATTGAAAGTGTGGCACTGTGTATAATCACCGGGGGAATTTTTGTGAGAAATTCTCGATTAAAAAATGCAGCAGTAAATAATACACACGCGTAGAAAATATTCTTGCGTATACGCGTGTATCTCTTCTCGTTTCCGTAAAATATCAAAATACTCTCGGATATTATTTAATAAGACTGAAACTCTTATTATTAAAATTTATTATTACAGAATTCTTATCCGTACTCTTCTTTTCGTGAGAAGCACTGAAGTATTCTCGATAAGTTATCTCTCTCTCTCTCTCTCTCTCTCTCTCTCTCTCTCTCTAGCGGGATCGTGATTTCGAATCGAATAGAGAGAAAGCTCTATGACCCGCGGGATCGTCTAATTATAGCCCGGGTCCGCATTATTAGCGCTCTAACGCGCGTACATTGAGAAGCGCGTGAAGAATTAGAAATCCTACACGCCATTATCGTCGCTTACTAATCCCCGCGCGCGAGAACGATGAGCAAGTTCGCCATGGCACTTCCGTAATTAAGCGTGCCACGGGTAATCGCGCGGGGTTATTCGACGCGAGCGTAATTGCCCCGCGTCGCTGAGGTGTCTTTGTTGGATTTACATGTAATTGCCGGGCCGCGGGGGCACTTACGTTTGCAGGCCTTGCGATGCGTGATCGGTCTCGCCGGGTCCCTGTAGTAACCTTCGCGGCAGTAATGACAGTGCCTTCCTGCCGTAAAATGCCGGCACTGCAGACAAACGCCTCCGCTGACACGGCCCGACAGCTTGTACAGCTCCATGTTGAATCTGCACTTTCTCGCGTGGAGGTTGCAGTTGCACACTGAAACAGGTAACACGGTAATTTCAGTCAGCGAGCGACAACCGAGGCGCGCCGTTATTTTACGACTACCATTGCCTTTAATTTCTCCCTATCTCGCTCGCACACGCGCGCGATTTCATTTCTTCCCGTCCCTTTTAGTCGTGCCGTTAGTGCCGATATTATTGTCATTAAAACGCCGTAACCGCGATTGAAGTTCAACGCGGCCGCAATTATTTTGCTGAAAGAGAAAAATGAGAGGTATCCTTCATTATCATTTAATCTACGTTGCGTGCGGAAATAATGGCGTTAATATACACATTTTCACCTTTTCCTCAAGGCGAAGATGCGAAGGAGGTCAGTATTTTACGTTACCCACACAAGATATTTTCATGCATACCGAGAAAATTTGGTTACAAAAATAATACAGTTTACAGTCTTAAATTTGCATTTATTCAAGGCTCTCCGCGTGAAAAATGTAGAGAATACATTAGAGATAATTTATTAATTCAAAACGCGTGTGGCTTATGTGGAATAATATATGAAATTCGCTTTTAGCAAAAATGACGCATATTTAATTTTCTTTTCTTTTATTCCAGAAGTATATAGCGTGAGACATTAATAAAAAAAACTTTAATGAGCTGAATTAAAAAGTCGACACTTCTAAAAATGTTCCTATAAAATTCTGAACACAAGAGAGGGAGATATCGCCTATTTATTCCTTAAAATGATTGATTTCAGTTAATCTTTATCGTGCAAATAGAAACTTAATTTCACGTATTTGTACATATAGGTTTGCTCATGCAATTATTAATGATTACATAGAGAAGCTATAATAAGTAAACATATGTTTATGCAAAATTGATTAATATGCGACGACTGCTCGGCTAAATCGCAGCGTTTCTTCATCGGGGAGAACGATATTCATCTCGCCAAGCATCGGAGTCGACATTGCTCAAATGCCATCTATTCTACTTTAATTACGCATTGCTGCAGAGTAATAAACGTTGGGTCCCGCCCAACCGACGTACAAGTGCGACGCGAATACATATTATCTCGCCGGTAACTGCGAGCAGATATTTCAGGCATTCCTCTGATTGAAGCATCGAGCGTGGCGCGCAGCCACCACTCGTTAACATTATGGAGCTTCGTCGTGGAACGCACAACGGAGTGTGCCGGGGCTCCTTCTATACTTATCGCGGTAATTAGTCTCGAGTTTATTCATCCGGTCGGAGGAAGGAAGGCGTCTCGAGGGGGTCGTCTTCGTTATCGGACGACAGTCCTCGACTTCTCTCGTCGTTCCCGATCCGCCTCGCGTAGCGTTGCCAACCCGATCCGACAAGGGAAGTTCGGTAGCCCGTAATTCGAAAAATTTGAAACTTGGCAGCTTCAACTTTTACATTGAATTTTCGTGACAATATCGTCGAATCGCGTTCACGAGAAGCTTCACAAGGAGCTCAACAACTCGGAAGTAAAATAAAATGTTTGCACAGGAACTATGCACACGCAAGTAACTCAATTCAAATCCATAATAATTTTTTCGTTGTGATTAAAAAATAATCGTGTATGTTTATTTATTAAAATCACCTTTTAGTTATATCAAAAAATATAAGTTCAGGAGAAACTACTCTATTTTTCATGCGTTTGAATACTTTTGGCGGCTTGTTGAATTTTTCTTGTGAATAGAACTCGGTGGATCTGTCATAACATTTCGATAGATAGAAAAAGGAATTGAATGTATCTTTTATGTATTATTTTAGTACGGAAAAATCGGGATACGATTGCAACTGGCCAATCCGTCAGTCCATCAATATATCAATGACAATTGATAGAATTGAATAAACGTCAAAGTTCACGCTATTGAATGAAGATGTATTGACTAAATGTGGCAAAAGTTAATGTCTTTATAAAGAAATGTTTATAAAGAATGCCAGAACTTTGTATTGTAAACAAAAATAATACGCTTAATTAAAAGTTTTGGAACAAGTTATAGACGTTCCTTATACAGATTAAGTGTTTCCAGCTCTTAAATGCACAACTTTTTTCCAACTTCTTTCTAAAATCAGTTTATAAAAAAATTGAATGAAGATATCTTATTAATAGAGTAATAAATTATAGTAATACATTTAAGAAAGGTACTGACGTGATTATAAAGATATTCCAAGAATTCTTAATCTTCAGCATCGGCTGGTGTTAAAAGGGTAAACTTTTCCGTATAACTTTTACCGCCTTGCGTTCCCCAATCAAGTTTTATACCTTCAGCTTTTTTCTAAGTTTTCACCAAGCAATTAGAATTCTCATTTTTCCCATTTGTCTCGTCCGCTTATGTGCTAAACTATCCTTTCAAAAGTCAGCCAATTTCGATAAATGTAATTGAAAAGAATTTATCAACGTTGGTATCATTGTCCTGATGATTTCACCCTCCCCGTCCCTCCTTATGCATCGATCGCTTGTCCATTGAATTCTCGAGAAGCCCAGGGGAGTGCTACTCCGGCTAGAATCGTGCCGTAACTTTCTCTACTCGAGCACGCCACCCGTGTTCTTTGCGACAGCTTGAAAACATAACAGAATAATGGAAAGCGCACAAGGGGGAACACGGTGTGGAACGGTGAACGTCAGAGGTGGAATTAATGGGGGAAGCTCGCGGTTTGATCCATCTCTCCGCGCACTCGTTCTCTCGGTGGACCCATCCTCTCGACCCAATAATCCCGTGTGTCGAACCGGGAGGAGCGTACCTTATTTTTTGCTCGCGACGATACTCGTTACCACGACTCGGTTTTCTCTTGCTGCCCCCCGGCGCGCGTTTCGTCTTCCTTTTTCTCTCTCGCGCGGATGCTGACGTATACGGCTTAGTTCTGTCATAATTTATACTCTCTTACAAATTAGCGCTACGCTTTAATCGATTGACCGGCGGTGGCGTGAAAAATAGGCTCTGCTTCAATTTAGGATGTTAGCAGGCGTATAATTAACACTGGTGTATCTTAGCGATTGAAAATGAATGCTATTCATAAGAAGGCAATTGTATAATAACTATAAGTGTAACGAAAGGGTTAAATAATCAAGTACACAGGATAGCCACAAGATTGAAAAATAAAAGAAGCACTGTTTATCTAATAACGTTTGTTGTTGATATTAAGACATTACAACATATAGTAATATGATTACAAAATTACAAAAACAATTGAAAAATTTAGGAAAAAAGAATGCCAAAGACATCCACTCGACATAAGTTCTTGTTGTTGCAATTTCGCGTTAAACAAACTGACATTGATTGAAACCCCAGATACGAACGAAATATTGCTTCCGGATAAATCATTAGGAGTGGATGCTCGTTCCGTTCAATCATGATTCGTTTATTCTGTGTACTCTTCTGTATGTTTGTTACCGGAACCTTCGTCTCTTTGTCGGAAATGAAATACGGTGATTTATTGGAAAAACTGATACGTGTTTTTCAATTTTAAACGCACGCGATCTCTTTTTCAGGATGTTTCTTGATAATTCTTTTTCTTTCCGATCACTAACAATAAGATATAAGATTTTTTATGTGCATCGCCATTTTTATATAAAATATTGCCCCACTTTCTAACGTTTCACAAAATAATCGCCTTTCGGTCACTTACAATCATATCAGCTAATCAGCGATAGGTATTGTTATAATGTTTTACAAATATCTTGTACGTAAGCTCAAGATCGATTGTCTTATTGTTTTCATTATAAGGCAGTGAAAATCTCGGCTGGTGATTTATGGGAACTCGGTTTGCGCGAAGCGCAGAATTTGATCGATGGATAAGAATGTTGTTGAATCCAAGTTGGCCGCTATGTATCGGGTCGATCGGATAACCCCTCGATACTTAATAACCACCGTCAGCCACCGTCTGAAATTCCACTATCGGTTCCTGTTATTAAGTCGTAGCCATGTCAGAACCTTCGAGTCGTTTTCGTGGAGATGATCGCCGTAATTAGCGATTAATCGAAGTAGTATCGGGTGAGTCCCGCGGCGTTTACCGCCGGCATTTAAGAGCGAATTAGTGTTTTCGGATCTACGTCGATATTAATTAGCTCGGACTGTATCCCACGATTTATAATAGTTGAGTTGCAGCTCCTTTTTATGGCGCCTCTCATAAATCAATATATCCTCGGAGAAAAATAAAGTGTTACTAAAGCAAACAGTGAAACTCTACCCAGTAAATCTATCTCAAGTAAATTAGTTCTTTGCGGAATACCTGTGATTAAATAAAATTTAGTAGCACTTTATTCTTCACTCGAATAATACTTTCTCGGAAGATATTAGATTCCTTCTCTGAAAAATGTATAAATATAGTCATACTTTACTCACATATAATCTTACTAATATATTTATATTCAAAATACCTTAACTATTAAAATTAATGATACTATTTTTATTAAAAATGATAAATGTTTGAAAGTGAGAAATTAATGTTAAATGGTTAAATTTTGAAAATTTTCGAAAGTTAGTTTCTTCTGATTTAATACATTATCTTTGAAATTATTTTCTAAAATAAGAAGCATTTTTTTTTAGAAAAAAGAACTTGTCATGAATTCTTTTTGAAACAATACTGGCATCGGAATATTTCAACTTTTACGTTATTTTCTTTTATTCTGCTACCAGATACGTTCAAACTTTTAGACCTTTACTTTTTTACCTTTTTCTTATCGCGCGTGTATCGTCCGTTTCTCAACTTCGGAATGTGTAAAACTTGTTCTCGGGCGTTTCATTTTAACGAAAAGTCATGCACTCTTTTCCGAATTTTATTCAGAGAGGAAATAGCAAGCTTGTTCTCAAGTGATCTTTTGTTCTGACAAGAAAAAAAATGTCACAGAACACTGAAATACGAATAGATGTCTGATCTGGGTTTTGTCAAGGAAAGCTAGTTAATATGTTATCTCCTTTTATTTTAAACATATATACTTTTCAATATTTTTAATCTACTGTTTGACATTTGTTGGTATAGTTTAGGTAAATTTCTTGTGGGCAACATATTTTTTCTATTTTAAGTCGCTACATCTTAATTTCTAAGCAGACGCTTGACAAAAACTGAACCTCGAGAGAAAGGACATCAGACATAGATAAACCTAAAGAAAACTAATCTTACATATATGATTAAATTAAATATTTTTTGTAAAAATTTTTATTGGAAATATCCTTTTCCTATAGCAATTCTTTCACGCGTAACATTTTTGCTTTCAATTAAGTTTAGTAAATAATAAAACACTTTTCTGTATGTTATTTTCTTATGTAAAATAATATTAGTATAATTGGATTCCCCATTATTTTAATTAAACGCGTTTTCATTTATAGTGCATATGCAAAATCCATACAATGCATGTAAAAAGGATATAAAAACATTTTTACTGCTTACCATTCCGTGAATTTAATCCTTGTTTGTCTTTAATAGGATTAACTTAATCCTATTAAAGACAAAATCAAAGAGTTTTTACATTTCCAATTATTCCTGGCGATCCTCATATCTGCTAAAAGAACATGATATTGTCGTTTGCTCATGAAGTTAAATCGCTTTGTTGAAATAACTCGTCCATTCTTGGATAAAAAACCTTCCGTGACGAACATTTCTCTCGAGACCGAACAGGCTGAATGATTTCTTCGAAAAATGTTTCGAACCTGGTGTTTGCGGTTAGTCAAACACAGCTGTGAGTTTAATATAAAAGAGAGAAAACTACTGCTCTGCTTTTTTATCATACCATAATTGATTCAGAAAAAAATAAAGAATCTCTAGAATGCATTAGGTCATATTTCTTCTAATAAAAAAAATCTAAATATATTCCCGAGTGTGTTAGAAAATATTGTAAATAGAAGATAGTAATATTTTCAAATAATTGTCTATTAGAATATACGATTCTCATTTTGATTGCAAAATTCATTTAACCTTAAAATTATTAATACAAATCACATCATATACATTTAATCGTATTAACGAAGATTCGATTTAAAGCGTCATTTAAAATTGAAGTCGTCTTGCTGGCTGAGTAGCAAAATGTTGAAACTTCTTCGCGCGTTTCGCTTATCTTCTTTTTCTCATCCCGCGGCAGAAAGAATTCCACTGCCGCAAGAGAGTGGTCGATTCATACACTTCGAGCGTTTCGCTAACACGTTCAGGTATGCTAGACCCTTTTATTGGTACAGTACGTAACGTGGCATCTACGTGCTCGGAATTCCTCTCTGAAATCTTGAAACTTAATGAAAGGTGCTCGTTTAGATCGTTGAGAATAATCAATATGATTCTTCTTGATGTCTTCATGAAATGAATAATCACATTTAAATTTCCATATATTTTCTTTTATAAAATTCAAAACACATTATTTTAAAATAAGTATATATAGTGGAAAAAAATTGACGCTAATATAAAAATTATTTTAACACAATATACTTATAGTAAGAAGGGAATTTCTACGTTAAGAGAAAGAGAAAGACCATACGGAAACTATATAAGGAGCGAGTTGAAAATAATGCAAAAGCGCAGCATCGGCTAAGATGGAATTTATGGTACGAGTGTCACCGTAATCGTTGTAGGATGGATTTTAATTTAAGTCCCACTTATAAACTTTAAATAGAGTCGCCACGGCGGTGTCTGGGCGTCTCGCGGTACCTCTCCGTAATGCTACGTAAAGCCGTAATTACATCCTGTCGTGCCGAGGACCCTTTTATCCCGTCATTTGCGGTCGGAACCCACGCCGGCTTCGAACCATAGATAACGCCAGGCTGTACGATTACCCGCGCCGCGCGTTCAAGAAGTTATCCCGCGCCCACAGGTGCCCCGTCTCGGTTTCCATCCGCTCCGACTCGCTCGCGGATTACTCTCGGTAATCACGCGGATCGGCCTTGCCAGATGCGCGATAATTATCGCATCAGACCGATAAGTTTATTACAAAATTGCAGCGCTGGCGCGCTCGGAACAGATGTGAGCGCGAGTTAGCTCTATAGACATATTTCAATCGTTATTCCAGCCAAGCGATTTCCGCGTGTAATCATTACAAAATGCCAACTGGTGCTAATTTTACAATCGCACAATATCATAATTCTGAATACGTATTAAATATTACTCCAATTTATAAGCCAATTAATTAATATAATCATTCGAAATGTTGCTGGCGTAAAATTGTTGATGAAATACTTTGAATGAAAAGCTCTATATACTACAAATATATAATAACTAAGAATATCATTGAGAAATGTTTAAGAATATAATAGTTTATATCGCAAAATATTATCTAATCTAATAGCTAGTGTTTTTCATAAAAGCATTCATTCTGTTAATTTTAGTTCTTGCAATATTTTTCCAATAAATTGTTTTATTGCCTTGAGTTTTATTTAATGTAAGGAAAATGTCTTTAGTCTTTTTTAGATAAAGGCAGAGTTCTAAAGCACATTGTGAAAGTCTCTACGGTATCTATGTCTAATACTCTACTCTTCAACTAATTTACATGAAAATACGCAGCCTTAAAATATGCGTGATATGTCTCGTAACATCGACGCGACTTAACACTTACTCGCCTCTTCCGTGAGAATTTTGTGTATAGTCGTTATTAAATAACGACAACCATCGTCAATGCAATAAGTTACCGTATACGACTCCGTTATGCGTCTTAACGTGTTGGCGATGCGCTCGCCGACGTCGTCGTAAAAGCGTGCGCGCGTCTCGCGCCAATCGGGAATTTCGATTATTGCTCGCGAGCGCGATCGTTAACGAGGCATTTATTGCGCACCGAGATAAAAACCGCCGCGGCCTCGCCGTCATTCGTCGGGCCATTAAGGCCCGAAAGGGGAGGTGGGAGATGCTTTACTGATCCGAACGAACGAGCGAGTCGAATTCCCTCGCTCCATTCAGCGGCATGGGCAACTTCCTCGTCGTGGCCCTTCCCTCCACGAAGGTAGAAAACCGGTAGCCGTCATCACCGCCCTTTCCTCCCCACTCCCCTCGGCCAGTCGGATTAGGAAAAAATTCCACGTAGCGCCGCTTAATGAACCGATTTTAATTTTGAGCGGCGCGACGCCCACGGAATAATTAATTAAGAGTGCCTCTCCGCCCTTCGTCCACGGGCCCTTTTTCCCGAACAACGCTCGCTACGTCATCCCGCACAAAAAGAACGGAGAAAGAGAGAAAGTTGAAAGAAAGGTAGAGAGAATGAGAAACATAGTAAATAAGATGCTTAATGTTTCCTTGGACCGAACGACTTTGTTATAATTATAAAAAAATTCATGAAGAAATTGAGCTAGTCGAGAAAGCAAGATGAATTTAATTCATTTTCTACGGCTCTACGCGATCATGCAGATTAACACGCCATTGTACCTCTTTATTATTTGAAACGATCGGGATTGATTTGTAGTCGAGACACGCCATGAATAATTATTTGAATATTATTTTTACGGTGCCGTGAGAAAGAAGATTTTGGAGTTGTTATTAATAAGATAAAATTAGAGGCAGTTAAAGAAATTGTCCAATTTGTATTTGTTGATCAGGCATTTCCTACCTAATCAAAATGCAAAAGTTGTATAAATCTGTTGTATATTATGAATCTTAGATTCATATTTTTTGACGAATTTGTTGTTCCGATCATCGCTTAATGAGAATTTGATTGGTCATTAGTTTTCTTTTAGGTCTGACATTCGGAACTTGAGACATTTACACGTGCGCGCGAAAAACACCACGAATCTATATTTATATAAACTTTATATAAACTCATATGCACTTTAAAAGATGTTGCAATGTTGAAAAATAAAGAATACAGCTTTCTCTCCGACGCGTCAGATCGCCGTCGTCCATATGGAGGAGTAACGATTGTTCCTCCTCGGATGCGCGCGTACATAATTCAATCATCCGTTTTGCTGATCCTTTTGCTCGTGCTATTGTGCGTTCGGGCAACAGCGGTCGCTAATTAATATTCGTTTAAGAGGACCTCCGTTCGCGCCGGTTTGCGCTGGTGTGGCCCGGGCTCCTTATGGGCGATCTCTCCACCTCCGCGAGTAACATGACCAAAGAAAGAGCAACCGCGATTATTAATGCACCATCGCTCGCGCGGGTCGCCTTTCGGTCGAAAGTTTCGCCGGTCTGCGTGGGACGATACGCCAACGGACGCGGGTAGGGAACACCTGTACTGAAATTACGAGCTAATTTTCGTGCCACAGTGGGATACATCGACGTGATCATCGTAATCATGCTCGCACGGCTCGTTTCCGGGTGGTCGCCAGAATCGCTCGGTTCGCGCATGATCGTGACCTTCGTGCGATCTTTCGTATGCCTCCCCAGGATCATAAAATTCCCGCGGAATTGCTGAATCGAAATTAAACATCATTGTTTAACTACATTACGACGTATATACGATACATGTTGCGGATACTTGTCTCTCTTTTTCTTAAAGAATCACTTACAAGTAATCATCGCTATATTAATTTAATCTGTGAATCTCTCCCATGCATGAGCAATTTGGAATCAATACTTTTTAAAGAATTTGCACTTCTCTCTTCTCGGTTTGTCTAATTTAAGAGCGAGATTAATGAGAAAGCTGTAATTAGAAAATTAAACATTGAATATTCAAGTCTTTATCAAAATCAAGATCAATAATTTATTCTCTATAATCAAATATCCGTTTTCGATTGTAGTTTTATTATAATATTAAAAATTTTTATATGCGCAATTAAATATTCTGCAAATCGATATCCCGTTTTCCGTTTACATCCTTCAAACATAATTTGCAAATTTTTTTAACTCTACAATTTCACAGCTATAGGCAACATTCAAATTATCGCCATTCTTCAGATTTACCCTGTCGTATCTTCTTGGAACAATAGCGTGACTTGCGACACTTGTGGTATTCAACGCTTCGACTCTAGGCTCGTCACGGCGATGTCAAAGGTCGCAATTTTCATTGACGCGTGTCACATAAGGGACTCGACGTCACTCCGAAGCGAGTAATTCCATCGCGCGGCACGTCGCCGCGCACTCATAGCTCCTCCGAAGGCGAGCCGCGGCGGGGGTTGCTTTTAGCGGACTAAACGCACCTCTTCAATTACCAGCCATCTTCTCGATACCGTGTAATGAGGTCCATTGTGCTGAGACGCGTCCGCACCGCGTTTCACATGTGAAATTCGCGTCGCCTCGCGCGTGCACTTAGGGGCGGCCTTAAACGGATTACTTCGCGCCTTCGTATCTCTCGCCCTCGTCGTGCCCGAAGAAGCGAGCTGGATAGCGCGACAGCGCCACGAAGCCTAATTCGATTTCGACAGGATGCGTGCCACCGCCCGACCGCCGCGCCGCGTGTATCGCACCTTCGGCGCACTTACGCGCGCTTACGTGCAAGAGAGCACGTACGTGGATCTTCGTGAGACCTAATTGATCTAGTTACATCCACCCTGCCTGAGACAATAATGATGCCGTAATGAACGAAGCGAGGACACGCTCGACACTAACCGAATCGGCTCGCTTCGAAGTCACTCCGTTAAAACGTCAAAACATCTACATTTTCCCTCATTTAAAAGAATAACAACCGTAGTTCAAAATATAGAAATGTATTTTTATCTGGATATAAAGGGATATCTGGGATTTGAAAGTTAACTTAATTCCTCTGATATTTTTAACAATAGATATCTGTTTCGCTCCTTTGTGTGAAAAATACAACTTTTTTACGGTAAAAGCTATTGTTCTAAAAAGTACGATGTGTTTAATTTTCTATGAATCATTGTATCTTCTATATTTGTCTGTCAGAATAACATTGGAATAATTTATACGACTTGTTAAAGAAACTTTCTATATAATCGCGACAATAAAATGAGCGGCGCGTGTTTCTTCTTCGAGGAAATCGACAAAACAGGCCAACTTTCACAAATCCCTTATTTATTCCCAGATAAAGCCTACATCTTGGCTTTGGCTGTTAAAGGAGACGCCGTTTCCGTTGATTTAAGACGATCGTATTACTCCCGCGAGACGTCAGTTCGAGATTAACGATCGATCGGTCCGTGCACCGCGGATTATGCCACATTTTCTACACCATTCCCTCTTTTCTCTGTTTCTCTCTCCTCGAACGAGGATGTCGAGCTATAAATTACGACGATCTGCATAGCTTGTATCGTTTACGGTTTCGATATTAGTGTATGCGATTTCTATCGCGTCGCGTTTTACGTGTAAGATGGATTCCGTTCGAGAAACGAAACTTGTCGGACTATTATCTGCAGCTTTTATTATCCTCTCGTTGACAGAGTCGAAACGTGTTCGAGGGACAAGTTACTCTCGCTACCGATTTACTGCGAGAAATTTCAGATTTGTGGTGACTTGAACTTACTTTGTTCTCGCCTGTGTATTCTGAGACAGTTACGATCATCTCTATATATTCCTACGAAGCGATAAAACATTTGAAGCTGTACTACTTACACTAACCATCTCTGAGACCATCAAATGTTCAAAGATTCGATTATACATTTTTTTAACAGAGACCTAATAACAAAACCATTATAATTATCATAAATATTTTATTTGCAATATTGAGTAACATGGTAATTAAATACCAGTCTTATTTTATTTACATCTCCAAACTTTATTCGCCAAAATAACTTTTAACGTTTAACAACTATTAATACCCCATCAGCAAGACAGTTTCTATATTATTTAACTATCTTTAATTATTAACATCTCATAAATATTTAGTGCGCTTCCATAATTTAACCCTAGACAGACTCACTTATTTTTCTCATACGTGAATGACTCACTGGGGTCTTAATAACCCCAAAATTGTACCGCGTGTATAATATTTCCAGAATGTTCTTAGAAAACTTTATAATAGATAATTTTGTTTGTTGTTTAATAGGGAAGACGATAGTAGTCATCAATTTGCGATAGTAAAAAAAAACCAGTAAAAAATTTTCGAAAAACAAGAAAAAGAACCAAAAATTGGGCTGAAATGACTATTTTTATAAAAAATGCTGTAGTTTTTCATAAAATTCACCGATTTTAAAATTTCCAACGGATTTTGAAAGACGAATAGACAACCTTCAAGGGCATGTAAGCGATTTTTTTGTTTCTTAAAAAAAAAACATATTTCTTTGAACATCTGAAGTAGAAGAAATGACGAAAAACTGTCGGATGGGAAAAATCGCAAGAAATGGAAAGTAAAACAGATTCTGTCGATTATTATTTATTTGAAAGGTAGTCAAAAGTTATAAAAGTATATGGAAACAGTAAAATTAACTCCACAAAAACTTTACAAAGTTTTAATCAGTTGCTGTGCAAGAACAGCAAAAATGAAATAATTGACCGAATTTTAAACAATTATATATGAAACAGGGGTAGAATTTTCCGGGGAGTGCTATAAAGTGTATAATTTTTCGTTATCGATTTTTACAAAAAATCTGAAATATACTTTACTGTGGTAAATGTCGAGCGTAAATGACTCACTGGGGTCTACGATACCCCAAACGATTTTCTTTTTCGGTCACAGCTGCTGCACGGATCTAACGCACTCGCTGAATCACAGAGGTCGATTGCCGGATGACTAAACTGAATTATGGTTAGGGTCTCGGTATGAAAACTAACCTTCCTAAAGCAGGGGCTCAATTTGAATTTCGCGTGGGGTCCCGTAGACCCCAGTGAGTCTGTCTAGGGTTAATGGAATATCATATAATAAATATTGGAATAAAAGTTGATTTGTAGGAATAACAATAATTGTAAAACTTAATAATAAAAGACACGTCATCGATATTAGACAATGTCTGCAAAAGAATATATTCGAAGGAAAGAAACGCTTGTTATCTATAACAGCGTTATCACAGTAGCATATCGTGTTGCTCATGTACACATGTCCAGGCGACTGCAGCTTTGTTTCGAAAAAGTCGGCACGCACGTTTTAACGTTGCTCACGCTCGACTATCGCCAGCCTGGCGCTAGTCATCGCACGAGACACGATCTAGCCGGAGGGTTCGTGACCTATCGCCGGCTTTGAAAACTCGAGCGTCCGTGTCAGATCTTATCGATACAACTGGCAATCAACTCCTTCGAACGCGACCGATGATACCTGACTCAGGTCGGCGAGCTGCCTTTGAAACTCAGGCGGTTAGGCCTCTCGCAAACGTTTCAGTGTCTAGTAGCTGATCCATGAAACGCGCACGTCACGTCGTCTGTCCAGCCTCTCTAACGAGCTCAAATCTAATGGGGACCCTTTCGTTCGGGGGCGACGAGACGGAGAAATTCCGATCGGGAGAATTCTCTCATTGATCGTTCGACGCGCCGCCGCACGTTTCGTTAATCCGCAGTAAAGTTTCTATTAGAGGCAAACTGTTTTGGGGAGACGGCACTTCGAGACTGACACATTTGAGATAACGGCACTTTTAATAGAGATAAAATGTTTCCAAGTTTCAATATCTTGATTTATCGCCAGAAAATAAAACTTTTATCCTCGTTTATAGAACCAGTCAAATAGATATTTTATTACATATCTACGTTATAGGCACACACAGATATACAAGAAATGCTGTGATATGATCCGAAAAATATTTCACGCGAAATTGTATAAATTTGAATTACGCGCGGTAAAAATATTTATTATAAATAAAAAAAATTATGACGTATGATGGAAATATTTTGAAATTATTTCGTAATTCTAACAGTGTTGCGGTAGGTATAAAAAAAATATACGCGTTTATAAAATATTTTTCGCGCACATATAACACTGGAAAATAATAGATATTCTAGAAAATATTTCATTAAACGTAGAAAAAAGGTACAGGATCGACATTTCTGAAAAATCTTTTAGAAATTCTTTGAATTTTCCGATAATGTAAAATTCTGACATTAAGATTTCTTATTTTATCACGCATGTTGATTTTCTTCTTCAAAAGATCTAGAATCGATAAAAATACTTATAATAGAACGTGTAATACCTACATAAGAATAAATTCTTGTAGTGCAATTTATATGAAATATTGAGTATAAAATCTTTGTCTTACAAACCAATTATCGTGTAATGTTAAATCAACTTGGTTCCAAATAACGACACTTTAATGATGTTCAATCGATTTCGGTCGAGTAATTAATAGAAAAGGATTTTTCACTGATCAATAGGGCGTTCCTAAAAATGATCGATGATTATATAGAATTAAGTGCGTTTTAGAGATTGCAGTCTGCTGCGCGAGAGATACAACGGAACGGTACCGAGGGATAGAGAAGTCTCGCCGAGGGTGCAATTAACCCTCGGGTCAGCTATCAACAGCTCGTCGGAATTACCCGCTTAGGATTTCGTTCGTTTATGCACGCCCAACTGCTCTTCCTTAGACTAGTCAAAATATGTCAAAAATAGAAATCTCACTCGCCTTTTAGATGTTCGCTACGTGTAAAATGATGAGATCGATCATTAAAACTCTGATTCGTTTGCATGAATGTTTTATTAAATGTTTGAAAAATTATAACTAATTAAAATGTATGATAAATTAAAATTTTTATTAAGTATTTCTTATCCATAAAAAAACTAATTATTAACAAATCCATTTATAAAACTTTGGCAAAAAAATCTTGGATATTTTTTGGGAATTTGTTAGATTAGGATGATACGTATACATACGGTTGGTGACGGTTACACTGATATGATAACTATTGGGATATTAGAAAATTGCAACAGTTTATAAAGAGTAAAATTTTCACCTCGTAACGCCATCACAATAATATAGGTAATCATACAGATGCAAAGTATGACTGATTCTATATTGAGATCTCAGGATTAGCTTCAGGCAACTCGGAGATTACTATGTGTTATACAAAATGAAATTTAACAGCTGGCAGTTATAAATGATACTGACCTTGTGTGAATTTTATATATAAATCTGGATATTCTGACACTAATATTTTTAACTAAAATGACTTTGAAAAATAATGCAATTATCTGTGCAAATTACTATTGTTTTAGAATTAATTGAATTTACATATAACGTTAAAACAGACTATACATACATAAACTTTACATTTAATATTATTACTATAGTCATTTATCGCAAGTTTATAGTTACCTTTCAACGTTATTATTTATAAATCTTTCACGAGCGACTTACATTTATTTTATACAATCGATAAATGATCTTTGAAATGGTCTTCAATCTAGTGAAGCTTATAGAAAAATCACGGTTCTATCGCATTGTCTCCATCAAATTGTACGGATTAGCGCAAGAATCAGCACGTAGCACGATCCCCCAACAATTGGCAACAATTCCCCGAGAGTTTCTCGGTCTCGCCCGAATAACTACATTTCGCCGATTATCCGAGCGACCACCCGAAGTCACGCTCTCTCCTCGATCTACCCTTCCCGCGGAGTCCTAACCACGCGCTTCCGTCTGCCGAGATTGCTACGTTTCTGCGCGAACGGGAAAAGACGAGAGACGAGTTCGCCACGGAGAGAAAATCACGGCGATGATTTCGCCGAGATCCCGAAGAGATATCTGGCCGTGTGGTGCAATGTCAGGCATTATCGAGTTTCGAACGCGGTATCATCGTGCGCGGCAACGAACACGTTTCTATGCAGCATCTCGCGCGTGCGGCGCGCGAACGGAATACACGTCTAGAAATCCGAAAGCGTGAAATCGCCTTACGGGGTACGCGTGATTATACACAAGAGGGATTAGACTCTTGTGCCGCTACTGCCACGTTGTCTGGCCCCGGGCGAGGACAGCCTCGTTCCTCTTATTAGCGCGATGCAGCTAGCTACGCATATACCGCATATATTTCAGATTTCTTTGTCTCGTTTGGACCTGATTTCTCGTTGACAGAGTTATTCAGGTTCTAATAGGTTTTGAGTTATAAGCATTTATATACGCGATGAATGTTTAGAAATTTAATTCCAACTACAGACGAGTAACACAAATAAAGTAGCGCGAATAAATCTCTATCTGATTTTGAAATTAAACTTTACTATAATAAAATGCTAATTCAATTATAGGATTTTGTTAAAAATATATAGGTATATATTAGAAATTAATTTCATCTACGTGTCATAATTAAAATAAAATTAGCATTCTGTAGAATTGTTTTGTTACATAGTCGCATTTATATCGCTTTTAAAATGTTTAAAAAGATGCAAAAGATACATTAAGAAAAAGAAACATCTTATTGCAAAAACTATTTTATTTATAATAACCACTATATGTTGTATGTATATGTCAACATATCTCTTTGTAACTCTTTTTTGTGAATTTTTGTCTAAACATTTTGTAAAACGTAGACCACAGAATTTCAATCAAACTAGTGAAAACAAATGTCTCTACTCTATCACTATCTAATCCTTTACATTCTTGTATTCGCGCAGCATACACAGAATGTTTAAGTGAAATTTTTTGTATCGTAATTTTTCAGTTTTATTACTCTTTAGCTTTATTTTTACGTAAACCGACAGGTGCCGATCACCGATTATTTTGGGTGAAAAATGAGAAAGCCAATGAATAATGCCGCTTTTACTCCCCCTCCGCAAAAAAAATAAAAAATAAAAAATCCAATACGCAATACATGGAACCACCACCTCCAACTGTTGCGCTCTGTTCGTGTGCATCAAACGTGTATACATACACAAGAGCGCATCTCCGCAAAATTTATATCGAGCGTTCTCATCGCGTTCGCTGCAAGTCATCCTCGCGCGCGCGGTGAAAGCTCAACGATACGCGAACAAACGCGATATCACGCATATCGTCGCGAGATACTCATGCATAAAAATTCTCTCGTGCATCGAGGAATGTCACGTGAGTTTCGAGCAAAATAAAAATTATCCCGGGACGAAACGACTGCGGTGTCGGCGTTCGTCGGCGCGCGAACGATCCTCCACTAATATCCCGTAATTTCCTCGAGTACGAGTGCACCGGTCGATTTATCATATTACCGGGCAATGTTTGCCTTCTCGTTCGCACCGTAGGTGTTCGCCCGCGAACCTTCGGCGATACTCGCGCGACAAAACGCCCACGCGGAGCCGTGCCGTGCCGCACCGTCGCGTCGTCGGCGAAAAAGATGTGGCACGTCGTGCGTGTGCGCGTGCACGTGCACGCGCGCAGGCACACAGGTATATTCGGGAAAGCGTAAATTTACGAGCCAATAAATTATCGCGCGCGCCGCGCCTATCTAACGCGAACGGTCCCGCTCGCGAAACGCTAACGAGGCGTTAACGCCGCCGCACATCGGGATCGCGGCTCGACGTTAATGAGGAGGAGAACCGCGCCAGCGCGAAAACCAGGTCCGCGTTTTCGTCGAGGCGAGAGAGGGAGGAAGAGAGAGATGTCGTTAACACTAGAACAAAACGGCCGATTCGTCCACTAACGATCGCAACCAACTGTCCTAATTATAACTTTGCTAATTGCCTCGCAGAGTAACAAGAATTCCTTTTAATCGTTCCTTCGGGAGGCATTGTTTGAAAGGAAATCGTGCAAATTTTCGTTACAAAAGCTCTTTGTTTTAACGCAATATATATAGAATATTCAGAATCCAAGAGTTGTTAGTTGTGTGAAAAGGGTTTAATTGTACGCGCTCTCAAATATTACATTTTCCCTGAAGTTAATGCTTTATGAAATCTTTATCTTTACGGTTATTTTTCCTTTTCGCTACAATAGAGTCATACGTATGATGTAGATTAATTACTTCAAGTAATTTTCATGTTTTAAATATTACTCTATTGGAAATTATTTCCATGGCATAATATTTTATTAATATCTTTCGATATACTTAATTTCTTTTATATCGAGTATCTCAATTGTATCATATTACTTCCTATATCTTATATTCTTTGACTCATCGAAAAATTTTACAAACACGTATGTATATATATGAATTAAATTTTAACAATATAAATAGATAAAAGATATTTTATTTAATAAATAAATTTGAATAAATTTCAGTTTAACAGAATATTTGTTTGAAACTTACAAATTGCTGTTACAAATTAATAATGTTAATATTAAAAAAAAAAAACATTAACCGCACTGTTTCATTAAATTTCTATTAAAGTAAATTGATCGAAAATTAGTCGGATAATTTGTGAATTAAATCCGCATAAAAAGCATTTTGTACAGTAGCCGACCAATTGTGTTATACAGAGGCGGGTATTGCACGTCGCGAAAAATGCATTACGCGCAAATGTAAATATTTGAGGAACGGAGTGGCGCAACCCGGAGCTTGTAAAGCGTTTATAATAGAGTTCGCGCGGGGTTTGAAAGACTTCGAAACATCAGTTCGAGGCGAGAAAATCTCGCAGTGCTTTTCATCCAATTTTCAGCAGATGTGCGCAACTTTCGAAACTCCCGCGAGACCGGAACGCGCGGCCGGAAGATTAAATGAACTCCAGGATTAGAGCTTGATCAAGGCTTTAACAGAGAGAGCTGACGGTAAAATATTTAATCTCTTTATCTGCAAGCTGGCCGATTTTTTTTTAATGAGACCTCCGACGCGGCTAATGAAAGAGATAAATTGAAGAAACTGCATGCATATCTAATGGAAAACAGTTTCTACAATTTTATGGGATGGAAAAAATATGATAATATAATCAAAGCATCTTCGCTAGTTATATTTCTTACGGTAAATAATTATACATATCCATACATAATAGAATTCCATTCTTCAAATAACCTACATCAATCGCCTCTAAGAAAGGTTAATCTGAGATTTAATGAGCTATTTAATGAGAATTAAAAGTTTCTTATAAAGTCCTATAAGAATAAATTAGTATGTTAATTAATGCAATACACAGGTGGGCATTCCACAAAAAAGTTCTAGTTCAAAAGTTATGTAATAGAAAGACTTAAGGAACTTAAGACAAAGAACGATTTTTTGTATGATTAGCAAGATATAAAATATAATTCTTTAAAAAAACAGAGAATTCTAGAGTATAAAGGTTTTAAAATGTAAACTCTGTAAGATTTCCATGTTACATTATGGTTTGCATTATGTAAGTTCTCCATGTTCTTCGAACACTGAAAATCAAAGCTTTTCATAATAGATATATTTAAACCACCAGAATTTGTCAATGCACACATTCGTACATATACGCGTCATTTACGTGCATGTCAATACGACATATGTCTGTTTAAATGTATGCTTATGCATTTTCAAGAAGTCTCCTTTCGTGCCAATGTCCTCGGCCAAGAACGTTGCTTCAATCTTGGAATTTTATTTCGAGCTTCGTGGAATAATAAAGCGTACAAAGACCAGCCGTAAACGCGGAAGAGGGCACCTAACCGCGAGCCCTCCTCTCCGGATGAAGAGTGCATCTTTCGATCATCAAGTCGCGGGAGTGTAGCCGCCGCTCTCTCATCGATCCGAGATGTTGTCTCGGAGCAGGAGGGAACGAAATTTTCGTGCGTGACTGCCGAACACGTGCCTCACGCGCGTGTCTCGCGTCCTATACGCGCGCGAGATGAGAGCCCGGGCTCGGGATGTGAAACGACTGCTTTCGTATAGCTGACGATAGTCTGGGAATAATGGCTGCTGTGAGCAGCGCTATAAACGGCGCGCGTGATTCTTCGTCGTCGTCGTTGGTTGTTCGCCATTCTCATTACAAATGGTCTCATCCGCGGACACGTGTTTGTTTATGTCGCCATCAGTTCCGAGCACCGTGGATGCTGGCCAGCTCGGGAGAGGAACATTTACCGCGCCGAAGGTGCGCGGAATGGGACAACTTTACCGTCTCTGCTTCGTTCGACGATGTTTCTTCGGTATACAAGGTGTCTCGGAGAAGCCCCGTTATTCCTTTCACTTAGAAATCGAATGTTTGGTAGTCGATTGTTCCTTAGTAAGCATTAGTCGAAGCACCGATAATTTCTGGAGTTATATAGACATTTAAATGAAGAAAAACTTAGAAACAATGAAATGCTATTCTACAATTAATTCCGAGAGAACGTTATTCGGATATTTGAGAATTGATTGGCAAGGTATTTCTTATTAAAAGTGGACAATTTATTTAATGAGATAATATTTACTGAAATTTAAGACTGAATTGATAAGAAATCTAAGATAAATGAAAAGACTGATTGTTTTGGAACACTCTGTATATCGCGCGAAGTTAAGAAGTTATTTAGTCGTCGAGCGACAAGTATAATCTCGTGTACGCGGTTATTTTCACGGACGAAATAAGGCACACGTGAAATAATGCGGTGAATTGGGCTCGTCTGACCAGAAAGCCAAAAAGGATGTCATTCTTGAAGTATTGCACTCACAAAAGACATGCAATGCTTTCTTCGAAATTAAGAAATAAAAAATGCGACGTGTGTCAGATATGATATGAACTTATATAAAATATATTTTTCTAATACAAGTGACTATCAAAATTTAATTAAATGTAAATAAGCAAATTTTTGATGAAAAATATCGTTGATGATAAGCCCAATCCTTTTAATAAGCAGAAATTGGCTACATGTGCTGAAAAAATTCATACCAAAGAGAAAATCGATGCGTCGTATTATATTTATGATAAATTTATTATTATGTTGACATTTACACGTGCGAATCGAGAGGAATGTCCGCGCTTAATTCGTATTTAATTTGGGAACAGCGAATATCGAACAATCACGCGTTAAATATTAATCTTATTTATATAATACAACAGAAAGATTATAAATTTTTATTTCGATGATAACACAATGTTAATATTGGATAGTATTTGCATTACACATAAATAACAGTATAGGAGCACCAAGCAATTCTGTTTTTATCAGCGTTTGATTTTAATATATTCATTCCACGGTAGCAATAAAACATGACGATGTATATACAAACTACTCACAAATAATGTACTTATTCATTGTAGTACAAATCCCCGACATGGCCATTCGAGATAACCCTTGCGCAAGATATTTGCCTCGGCACGATCGTAAATCCCTTATTCTGTCCTTCGCTCCCCTTATCGGCCAAACGGGTGTAAAACTGACTGCGTACTGTTAAAGTCGAAACTTCCACGCAGTAAAAAATAACAAGCTCGTTTCGGAGCACGTCGGCGAGGGAAGGGTAAAACGCGCCCTTTTATCCCGCCATACGATCGTGCTGGTTTCACGTATGGTATGGCCCCGCCGAGCCGGTCGGTTAAATTGCCTGGAATCCGGAATTGGCCTGTGCTCCTCCGAGCGGAAGGGCGGACATCCCCCCTCCCTCTCGATTTGAACCGTAATTCAGTTCAATAAGGATCGACAAAAAACATCTTTTCTTCTGGCAAGCAAAACATGTAGGAATAGAACGTCAGAGGGACGACCATAAATGCCCCGGCTCATTGAGGAACATTTTTACTTCTTCCGACAATCGATTTTCTCACGCACCCGTAAACATCACCTCCATGCGAGTTTCCGAGTTTCGCAGCCAAGTAATTCCTGAAGATCTATTCGCGACTCATTGTGCTCTAATAACCGTCGACGCTCGGCGTGCGGCCGCGTTTCGCCTCAGTTCCGTCTCAGCTTTCGTGAAACGTGTTCGTTAGCCAGGCTATGTAATATACCCAGACAAAATTGGATAATTCGATAATTATAATACAGACTCTTGTTGCTTATTTTCTTCAATTAACGCTATAAATATATCACAACCGATAATTCTATATTTACTGCCTTTTACTTCTCGCACGTATACGGATATTTCGACTCGCGAAGTAGGCTCATGACAGCGTCATGATGTAGCCCGTGTGTACTCTCCTACGCGCGCGAATTCGATTAGAAGGCGCAGCTGCAGATTTATACCGACTATAGTCGATTTTCGCAAGAGCATACACGCGTACGTTAACTCCGCGACGCCATATACATAAATCTCATCAGTTGTGGCAGAGTGTTTCATGCTATACTCGATCGAGCAAGCACTTCTCATTCTCTCGCGAATGGAGGGTGTATCACGTGCGCGAAAGAGAGAAAGAGATGTGCATATGCAAACTGCATCTTCAAATTATAAGACGCGGTTGTGATTGTGTGTTCTTAGTGTTCTTCGGCGATATATTGCAAGTATGTTTAGATACATACTTGCAATATAATGCAAGAATAAGAGTGTCTGAAAAACAATTAAAAAAATTTTTTTATTAAGTTCAATCTTATCGAGTTTTATTAAAACCTGTTGAAGAATTAAAGCGTTAATTTAAAAATAATTTGAAAACTGCAATGTTTTACTTTTTAAATAAATAAAAAAAAATTAACGATCAGATTTAACGATCAGATTTTTGCTAATTTGGATTTGGAGCTTTCATATTAAGTAACTTGATGAAAAACAAATCAGAAGAAAAATGTTTATGTTTTGAAAAGTTTTATTAATCTACTGAGAATAAATTCACACGTGGAAGCATTTTAGCGCCTAAAATACACAGATGTGCCGGCAAATTTGCGCGCAGATATCGATATATAATTACGGAAACATGGTCCAATTATCTCGATACGTTAAACGTCTTACGTAGATACAGTACCTACTTACATTTTCAGATATTTTAACAGCGGACTGCCCTCTTCGAACTAACCCGACGAGTTTGTACAGCGTGTACGCGCGCGCACGAATGAGTATACGGGAGTACCTTACGATATACGAGCGAGAGCTCGCTCTCGTGTGTGTACTTTCGCGTTGTGTGCTTAGGTTTCGTGGAGTGGAAGCGTGTTTGACTATTTCTAGAGAGCTGACAGAGAAAACAAAAGTGCAGATAGAACCGGGCGTGGGCACGACGAGTTCTCGCGCTGAGTAGACGTCAATTAAAGCAACGAATGGCCGCGATACCCACGATGTTATACCTCGGCCGATAGCGGCAACGAGCGTATTAATTTATGTCTGATAACTCGGTTTGCATCGTCCGAATATAATCGTTCACGCCCGTCCGCGCTTATAAAGCCCACGCCAACCCGCGGCTCGGCATCGCGCGTCTTATCGCCGGGTATCGTTGTCCGCGAGTTCTCTTCGCGCGAGCGCCGCGCAATTGCCTGAAAGATTGAACGGCGCCGTTGATCGACAATCGTCGAGATACGACTGCTAATCGCGCATATTTGAACCATCCCGCGAATTTACTGCCGCGATAACTGCCGCGTTAACCGCGTGACGGGTGAATTGAGTGACAGCACGTTCAAAGGATCCGGTAATTCAAAGCTCGATTAGACTCAGCATGCGATCGAGTCAGGTTGTATCCTTCAGGAAACCTTCTTGTCGTATATATTCTTACTTCGCTTATGCAACAGGCATTTTAATTTCTCAAAAATTGCAAAAACAACCGTTAAGGATATTGTTTTTAGAAAAGAACGAAATTAACTTCTATACTGCTCGATAAACTTGTTTGTACGCAACGCTATTCAACTATGTAATTGTAAGTGGATAAATTGAAAATCGAAACGATCCCTCAAGTATCCTTGCGGTAGCGCTCCATTTATCCAGATTGGAATCGAAAAGCGAATGCCAAAGAATAAAAGGGGGTAGGTAGATACTGTAGATAGGTCATCGGAGATTCCAAAAGAACACGAAAAGCGCAGCTATGTTCGTGAGAGCATCGGAGGGCACGTCGCTTTGATTAAGCGACTAATTTCGGAGGTACGTTTTATCGGCGAGCTGACATTATCGTGTTGCTTGCAACCTCCGATGCTCCGAAAAACCGAAAAACCGATTTATGAGCCGCGGTAAGACGATAAAAATTCATCCTGGACCGCGCCGGTGAATTTAAACCGTACGGATATTTCGTACGCCCACCACATTCGTCGTCATGCTCGAGGGTGATGGTAAACGTAATCTCTATATGAAATTGCGTTATGCCACGTGCGATTGCATTACCACCCAATTAATGTGACGTTAATGCGATTCGAAGGGCGCGCGTAAAAGATGCGAGCACGATGCACGTGCGCGTATTCTGGATAATTAATAATTGTAACGTCGGTGCGTGAGCGATGACCATTTATCTAATTACTCGAGCACACAGTTTGAATAATTCGACAGCTAACAATAGATATTCTTATGATTGAATATAGGTTAATTAGATATGTGTAATGTTGGGCATATTAATGGCTTGTGATAATTGGAGATGTCAAACTAGCGCCAATGAAACACACCTATTATTAATCCGATGCCAAAGGAAAATAAAACAATATCAAATTACGATTTATTTTCGTATATTCTATGTAATTTGTTATTAAATATCACTTACTCGAAACAGCTGTTGCATGTAATTCAATATTTTCATAAATGATTTCCACACACAATATTATAGATATTTACAAAGTTGTTAAATTTCGAATTTCAAAGATCGCACGTCCGAGTGTGATCCATAAAAGTCCCTTTATCCGCATCGTATTTTCCGGATCGCATTGATAGAAAGTGTGAGGAAAGTTATGTAGAAACTGTTAAAAATTCCTCGCATCGCGGTGACTTCCGCGGCATGCTAAAACCCACATTTTCTCGGCGAAGAGCGAAAAGCGAGAGAGGAGAAGAGCAAAGGAAAAAGATAAAACAAAAAGGAAAAAGGCAGACGAGAAGCGAGAGACGAAAAGGGAGGCGGAAAGATCGCGGTTGTTTTAATGAGAGTTAAAGCTCGAGAGTAAATGTCGAATAAATCATTTCGCCAGGGCGCTAAAGTGCACCCATCGGCCCGAGGGGGGAGACGCATCATCCGACAACCCTATTTATCGGTGCATCGGCGACACGTGCGCAGATATAGAGACAGTCGGCGCGTTAGTCTGCGTGCACACCCCGGCTTTCCCCCGCAATAAAATACAGAAAAACGAGCGACGAATTTGAAAGGAGGCGGGCGGATGCTTTTTTGAGCGATTTTTTTCCCGTGCCCGTGCATCGCGCGCGATTAATATGCGTCCGTCGTGCCGACGAACTCGTGAAAAACGACATTCCCCCGCTGCTCCCGCGACACGCCGGCTCATGATGACGTGCGCCCGATGCGACGTGTGCATTACGCGGGCCACGATAAAATTGCATATCAGAGTGTGTTTCGCCTCGTTCCTCGTTATGCGCGTGTGTTTTCAAACGAGGGCAATTAACATGCGCGCCGCGCGACTCCGCGCCTTTTGGAATATTTTCAAATGCTCTCGTCGGAGGTGATCTTTGCATGATGCCCGGTCGGGATTTCACTGTGCAGTTTGCCCAATATATGCATGCAAAATATTGTTATGCAAAAGTGCAGCTGGAATCGTAAAGAAATCGTAAAGGAGAGCGAAAAACTCATGACAAAAAAATTGAACATTCTATATAGAGAGAAAGTGGATGCTAAATCCATAAAAATCCATAAGATTTCTGTTATACGGATTCTGCTCGATACGTGTCTTTAATTCGGCCTGGTCTCGAGCTGACGCGCGTTCGTGTCGCGGCGCATCTGCTGCGAGTCATAACACGCGCGACGTACGGACGGACAGCGTAACGGGCCGTCCCGTTAATTGGCAAACGCGGATGATCGATGCGTAACGTTCGGCCGCGTGACTGTCCCCCGTCTCTCTCCCTGTATGCATGCGTGGGTGCGCGACGCGCGATGCAACCAACCCCTTCCGCCTTGCAATTCCGCGCGCACGCGGTACGACCCGCCCGCGAGTTATTGCTTTCATTAGCCGAACAATGAAACCAATTTGTGACGTGGTCTACACCCCTCCCGCTTTCTGTTCCTCATATATTCCTCCTTCCTCTCTCTCCTTGTCTCTCTCTCTCTCTCTCTCTCTCTCTCTCTCTCTCTGCATTTCTCTGTATTTCCCCTCTCTTTTTTTCTCTTTCTCCCCGTTTCTCCGTCTCTGTCTTATCTGATATCTCGGCATCTCGCGACAGGAGACAGCGTTCCTCGCGTCGACGACAGCGTGTCTCTGTCTCTCATTGTTCTGCGCGAGAGATGCATCGGGATGAGGATCCTGTCCCGTGCAGCCTCGCTCAGGAGGTTTGATTTAAGAGGGTGCGCATACACGTAAAATCAAAGTCTCGTTTTGTTTTCTCCGTGTGTGATTGGCTCCCACCGGCGTGTGTCTCGAGATGCCTGCTCTTCAAACGAGATCGATATATAGCGTAGTAGACCACCGTTTGTCTTCCTTCCGAGACTGTTTGTCATATCAATTTTCCGTGCGCTTGAGTAGACATTGATAAATCAAATCTTAAACGGGATCTCCACCGAGCCAGATTGAATTGCGGGTTATTTATTATTTTTTACTATTATTTTATAAACATAGACCCGTAATAAATTAATGTTTTTAAAATATCATTTTGCGAACGATTCGTTATAATTAATTATTTATGTATTTATTTGCTTCTCTGTTTATTAGATCCGTAAATTATATCGAGTAGTGTACATTATGTATGTTCTGTAAACATTCGCTTGTTGCAAAATATGTTTCACGTGTTGGTTCAATCTATGTTCATCATTCTCGCTCTACTTATTTGCTGTAATCGCAGTTAGTTATACTCGCTCGCCTACTCTCCCAACGTTATACTCTCTCTCTCTATCGGCTTTAAAATCAATATCGCTACCTATAGAATTTAAGACTCATGCTGACTCGACAGTTTCAATATATCAATAGCACTTCTTATTATGCACGCGTTGGATAACCGTCTTTCCCCTCTCTCTCTTTCTCTCCCTTTACTTCTCACGATCTATAATGTTCAATATTTGCTTAGTTATCCTATATCATTTATTTTTATGCGCGATATACTTGTTGTACAGTCCTCTGAAAGTTCTTCATGTCTTCGAAGCACTTTCTGTAATCTCTCTTCATCTAATACGATCCTTATATATGTAATCACGATATTAGATATCCGTGTCCCTTCTCGCACACATCCTCTTCCCGCTGCGACTATACGCTGTCTCACGAAATCGTGGGTGGATCGCGATTATGTTTGTTTCCTCGTTTGCGCGAGCGAGATTCCATTTAGCTAATGAATACGAAACGTGATACGCGCCCGGCGATTGATTATTCCGTAATTGCGCCCGAACTGGTGGGCAGTAATCTGAGCTCGGCACATTTCGAACTGTAATTTTCCGTTTTGCAATTACGTCAAATTATCCGTTTCGTGAAACCGTACGCTCGATACGTGTGTATCCTTTATGCGATTTCGTTACGACGGGATATATATGTGAGACTGACTGCGTGTGCTCGTCCAAGCGTGAAAATGGCGATCCTGCCGGTGGTGCGGAATCGGACGAGTGCAACAAAGGTAACCCGCGATATTTAGTCATGCGTTTATGCCATTCATGTTTCTCTCGATCCCTCTCTGTGTCCTCAAATAACAATTCTAACCGAACTCCATGCAAACAAGAACATCCAACCTTTTTCTATCCTTTTTTTTTAACTTGCTCGAAAACTTCACAAACATGGACATTCTACGAACTGTCAATATTAATTTCCAATTGGAAAACATGTAGACAGTAGTTTTCATAACATATATACACATGTATGTTTTATTTTAAAATATTTTATATCTCTTCCTTGATATATATAATTTAAGGTATTCTCGATATTTAAATAAAATCTTCAAAAAGATATATTACGATCCTCTTAATCATGAAACAAAATGAAAATAAAGTACAAGATATATATGATTTATTATAAAAGAAAATATTGAGTAAATATTGAAAAGCCAGAAATTATTGAATTAAGTATCCTGAGCTAATTATAATTCGCGATGCAATTTGTAGTACAAGATTACGGGTGGTACAGCCCGATTACAATTAAGCATCCACGCAACCTTTGTAACGCACGGTTATTATCGCGAAATTTATTAATCGTCGTCATTACACGCAAGCGCTACGAGGAATCACCCTAATCGTCCGACAACGAAGCGCAACCACCGGCGCGCAAAACGTGAATCTCCTGACCTCGCGATGAAGTTTATTGCCCGGCCGGGCAATAAAGTTTTTATTTCGCGTCTCTCTGTTGACCATATTGCGGTAGATCGTGCAGTTATGCCTCGTACGCCTCTCCACTTCACCCGCAGGAAACAGGTGCACGTGTGTAGGTGTGAAGGACGGCTGAGAGTAGTCGAGGATTCCCTCGGGGTGGAGCCGAAGGATGAGCGAGTATATTAGATCGCGTGGTTTAATACGTTACGGGGAAACATGGTATTTATTAGCGTATGTGAAACTCTCGTTACATACACATATACGCGGTGTGTCACGAGATTCGCATCAAATTTTAGCCAGTACAAATTTTATATCATATGATGAAGCTGGAGACAATCTTCCCCCCGATACATTCGGAAGAGATAAAATATTTTAAATATACACTAAACGCGCCGAATGTAGCAAGAAGAGAAATAGTCGGAACAATCATTTCCTTGATTCAGACAAGTATATAAAAAGCGAGTCACGCGACCATTTTCTGTTTAAGACTCGCCGCGAATTCGCGTTTATGTTGTGTCGCGTCAAATGTAATGAACGATGTAATGGGTTTTCACGCGCCGAGCTTTATTGCCCAAGCAAGTAATAAAGCTTTTATTTCGCGAGTTACTTGTTGTGCACAGGTGCCGAGACGCGTGGGACTCCAAAAGCAATCTAGGATCCCCGTGGGAGGGGACTGCCGAAGGATGAGTGAGTATATTAGACCGCAGGGTCTAATACGTTATAAGCCGTATATGTATTTACTTGCCCCCGCGTTTCCTTTCCCTATGTACGTTACTATATACCGCGTGTTATTCTGCGGGAGCTCTCCGGATCGTGGCCGAATCTTGATCGAATTGTAACTCGGGTAACGTTCGTAAATCTGCTTGCATCCGGACACGTCTTACGGAAATTGTGAAGTTTCATCGGAAGGATTTTTGTTCAATTATCTTTTAATGGCCTCTGAAAGCGACGGTATATTTTACACGCTCGGAAAGTGCGGGTTTTCTGAAGCAAAGGATCCTCGTGAAAGGAATGGAGGTATCTCTCGAAGGGAGGAGTCAAAGGATGAGTGAGGATATTAGACCGCTGAATCCGCTGTGGTACATGCAGGATGCAAATGTGTGTGTGTGTGTGGGCGAATGTGTATACTGTCGAATATGCGGCCGTGTGTTTACATGAGTCTGTGTAATATATACATACGGTAGGAATTAATTAAATCTGATCTCGGGCAATATTCGAGAAGCTGCGATCCGTCTTATCGTTTGCAGTGTTCTACAGCACATATGAATTAAGATAGGTATATGTTGACGTGAAAATTGACGCAAAAATGTTCTTTAAAGATACCAGAATTATCTTAATAATCTTATAAAATTACACTATGACTAATTTAAGTCAATTTAATAAGAAAATTATCTTTTCTTATTTCTTTCCTTATAATATTTCAGCGATAATTTCAATATTAAAGATTACAAGCGTAAAAGCAGAAAAAATATAAGATAAAATAAATTCCAATTTTAGATTTTCCAATTTCATAGCAGCAGAATAATTTTTCTCGTGATTGTGTAATAGTAATATTTTTTAATTTGCACTGTACTACATGTACATAAAGAATAATGAACGGAATGAAATATGCATATATAGATATGCAAAAATATTTTTTGTGCTAAACAGAATAAATTCTGAAAAAATTCAACGCTAGGAACCGTATGTAAATAATAAATACATTGTATATTTGTATATGCCGAGAAAATAATATTTTATTTGATTCATATAATATTTTTTAATAACTTTCCAATTAATTCTGAAATTAGAAGGTATGAAAAATAAAAAAACTGCTTGTTATTTTAAAAAAATTTTAATTCGATGATAATTCGCCTTCCTTCCTCCCGCCTTCTCTTTCTCGAGATTGCGTGTTGCTCATGACACGACGCTCGACATAGAAAAGAAGCGAAGGACGTCTGAAAGAAGTCGGGAATCGTCGAGAAAGGGAGTAGTCAAAGGATGAGTGAGTATATTAGACCGCAGGTTCTAATACGTTATAAGGCATACGTACAACACGCGTCCATGTTTGTCCCCCTTCCTACGCGACTAGGTGCACATAGGCCAGGCTACATACATAGCATTTACTCAATACACGCACGCACGACCGATCGGTGTGTTGGATTATACACATACACGCGCGGCCACGTACTCGGGATAATAAATATCCTTCGTCCGAGTCAGCATCGGCTCGCTTGATCTTTCATAGCCGCTCGTAAAGCCCCCTCGGGGTGGGCCGTAAAATTTGTCGGGTATTTGAAATATCTTCAAGTCCTCCCCGAAAACTCTTTTCGGCCAAGGATTCTTCTCTTGTTCCCTCTTGCGGCGCGCGAAAATCTCGTGCGCAAATCTGCGCCGAGAGTCCCGCGTCGCTTTCCCGATATGCAACGACGCGATAATAATGCGCACAGATGGCATTCCAGGTCTGCGCATTAAAATCCTTTAATATTCGGATTTTTGAACTTGAAGATTAAAGAGATTTTTAAAAAAAATTTTGAAGCGCCGAACAGATTAAATGAAGAGCTTATTCTTCATTTAATTGCACGTGATTTCACTTTAATGTTTGTTATAAAGATAAATTAAAGACATAACAGGAAAAATGATATAAGATAATAGGAAATTAAATGATCGCTAAGAAAAAATTATACTCTAATATCAATCAAATGGTCCGTAAATAAGAAAAAGAAATCTGAAACTCCCTGAGATATCCTCTATATCGGAAATACGAAGACTCCTTTGATCCTTCGAGAATCGTGACAATCAAAGAAACTCTTATGAAAGTTCGAGCGGCAGCGCGCGAAGAAATACTCTTGGGAAAATTGCGGATGGCTATGGCGGATAGTTATAACAATATCGTTTAACTTCCCTCATTGAAGGATATTGATACGTAGGGAGCGAACTATCGAGTGAAATATCGAGGGTAAACAATTCGAAGGAGTTACCCGTATATAGAGAAGAAAAAGTGCAATAAATAACTTTCTTCGAGACATACAAAATATATTCTCGTTATATTACCTATCTTATGATGCGTAATAGAGATTATAAGATAATTCATAATGCTATTGATTAAAATTTTTTTTTTTATTAACTATTTATTTGAAAGTATGCTAACAGCATGCAGGGTGCAGACTTATTTCTTTAAAAACTGAAAATTCCGAATTTTATGATACACTATTTGTGTGTTAAATTTATGTTTTCTGTACAAGAAAGTTAATTAATGTACGAGCATCGGATCTCAGAGGAGAGATGTTCGCCCGTCTAAATGGTCCCTGCTTACAAAGAACGGGTGGTTTCCCTTTCGAGGTATCACCTCGAGGATTGAACGTAAACCCGTTTCTCGTTCGTTCTCCCTCATCGGAGCAGACGAGAAGTGGCCGCAGGGGTGAAATCAGGATGCGTGCGTAAGGGCGATCGCGCCGGGAAATTAGCGAAAACGGCGCGCAAGCTATACTCGCAGAACGGTACGGAGGGATGGAAAGGGGCCGTACTGACGAGAACGCAGATTTGTCCCCGGGGGGTACTTACGACGGGGAGATCGGCAAATTTTGACCCTCCCAGTTACTCTCGATTCGCCCATCTACGAGAATCTCGAATCTCCCGTGCTACCACGCCCGAGAACATCGGACCGAACTGTGATTTCGATAGACCGGCAAGAGCGATGGACGATTACGTGATCAGATTACGTGGACGCTCTGTGCTCGGTTACACCATCGACCGAGATACGGTCGGTAGGTACGTGATGGAAGGAAGTCAAACGTCGCCGTCGTCACCGCCGTGCAACATATGCGGAAACGAGAGGACGAACGGATGTTTTTTTTGAAAAAAGATCTGCAGTGTGAAGAGGCGCCCAAAACTAGAGTCAGATAGAAACTCAGTAAAATATTTTACATTTTGCGTTGAATCAAATATTGCGTTCAGAACAAAAAAAGAAAAAAAATATTTGAAAATTAAGAAGCTATGTAGTGTCTATCTTTGTTATCTAAATTCCTTTCATATAAAAAAACATGTAGTTCTTTTTATTTTTACTAGTTTAATCGAAAATCCTACAGGTAACATTTTTCTACAATCGGTTCTTTGTTTGGAAGAACATGAGAACCATAAGGACGAGTTATAATTTTAAGGCATAATGTTATCTTGACGGATTATCGATTCAACATCCGGTAGCTCTAATCGCGACAAATCTGTCGCTGGTCCGACATCCCCACTTCTGCTTCCAAGATTATTATCTTATTTCGTTAGAGCTGGCGGCGCCTTATTATCGCCAGTAATAAATCAGTCATTTCTGTCGGATCGAACGTCATCGAATTTCGACTACCGCCGATCAACTACCTGCTTTTTCTAATTTTATTAGACGCCATCGGCTAACATCCTTTTACCTCCGGCATAATTTTCTGAAGAACTTTCAAAGGAGAGAATAAATTACCGATAGTGGATTGATAAATCTTCTGTTTTACTTTATTTCAGAATTTTTTCAATTTATTGAAAACAACCAATACAGATTATTTCACAAAAAAGGATTTTAAATCCAATAATGTATTTTACACGATTTAATTAACTATTACTAAAATTGATTAAGTATAATTTGTCTATTAATAAAAATATTCGCAACGTAACAGGTAACAATTTAATTAATCGCAAAATTGGCATCATAATTGTTAGTATCTTCGTCACGTTGCGAATTACCCATAATTGGCGTCTACATTAAAGTACGTAATACGCATCTCATAAATAATAATGCCCCGATTCATATTAAATAAACCTATCTCCCATAAATTATTTTGCATAAATCGATAGTTTGCGCATCACTCATCTGCTTCTCGCGGAACATCCTGTCGTGTATTTTTTTCCGCATTTTAAAAATAACGATCGAGAAAGACACTTTAAAACAGTTCGCTATGGTACCGGATAAAAAAATGCCGGCTGTCAATAATTCCTATTGCTTCTATTCAGAGGTCCGCGAAATTTGTATTGAATTCATGCTATACCTACAGATTCTTTCGCGGAACACGTGTTTCATGTACGCATGATTGCGAATATCGTAGATATCGCGAGTGTATGTAGATGCGTTTGTGTTAGTAAACACTAACCACAGGTAATGTACGATGTCCGTAAATTTATCGAAGCGTTTGCGCCGTAAATTTTCAGAGTAAACGCGGTCCATCATCCCGATCTGGCTTGCACGCAAATGCGCGGGCGCTTATGGTCGCAATTCGCACCTACCAATTGGATAGAAACTCGAGAGACAAACTGCCTCGACTGCAATCAAGAGCTTCTCGGTACGTGCCCCTGTCAAATAACGTATTTACTACTTTGTAATGTCATTATTAATTTCCATTACAGCATGTAATGGTGATTTTATAATAATTGATTGCCCACAGCAAGAATTGTTATTATGTCACGCGGAAACAAAACGTATTTTCATGAAATCGTCAGTAGCCAAATTATAATTAGTCATTTGTTTAAAATTTAAATTGTAAAAATTTAAAGAATTTATCACGTCGAGATGTGGAGATTTATACGATTGTTTAAAAATCCAAAGATTTCTGTAATTTTAAATTCAAATATCTCAAACACTACAATACAACTCTGATCAACACAGAACAATTCTGATATTTCAATGGTTGTTTGACAATTTAAGACTCTATAGATTTGAATCAAATATAAATTATAAACATTTTCCATTAAAAATTATCATTCCCATATATTTTCTATCAAAGATAAATTAAATTTTAATTTACATACTATTTCTGTGTTATTTATGATTCAGATGTATCATTAGTTATGATTGCAACATGTATGCATGACATTTTCTTTTCGGGACGCGAAACACGCAATGAAAAGTATTTTACATGAAAAATAATTTATTCGCATTGTATTCATAAATCGCACGTTGGCGAAATTCACTTCTCTTCGCTGAATTAATTTGGGCGCGGCTGCGAGGAACTTTCGGCGGGTAACTTTTAGCTGCGTAAGAAGCATAAAGCACGAGATAGAAGCGAGACGTAAAATCTGTTTGCATTATATCATCTCGGAGGTAGGTGTGGGGTCCGATCGGGTTGTTACGAGTTTTGCGAGCCCCTCTCGCGTCGGCTCTCCTACGTGAACGACTGGTCGTTATACGACGACTCGGCGCCCGAGTAGCCGCGCTCGAGTGTGCTGGCCGCGTTTACACAGTAAATATATCAATGAATTTACGATGCTCGCTGATCCCTAATGGCCCCACAAACAGATCTTCGTCGGGGAATGCGCTTTCGTTCCGTGCTTTTGGCTCTCGTCGTACGATGAGATTCAAGACTCATCTTCGAATGGCGCGGATAACGCGAGATTACGGCAGATGTCGATCGAGTACCTAACGCCGAACGGAAGCGCTCATCTGCTCATCCCTCATTCAGTTCACGCGGGATCGGCCGTTTCGCTCTTGGAATCTCGTTTTCGATTGAGCGCCGGCGGACATTTCATCTGCGCGTAGGCGATGCGGAAAATTCGGGAGGCGATTTCGGCCGGCTGAGCGAAACAGAAGTGCGTTTTAATTGGACGGATTCGGACGGTGATATCAGCGATTTTAAATGCAAACTAATTGACCTATCTACCGTCCACGACAATCGCGCGTGAGTGACAACGATTTATCGCGTCGTACTTTTTTTTTGCAGCACGGAACAAAAGCACGGGAAATTACGTGCATCGATTTGTTTGAATCTCTGAAGGCTCGAAGTGGGAAACGGGGCACGTTCCGTAGTGAAAGAAATGCAAATATTGTAGTTATAGATTTAATTTTATTCGTGACGTATAACTAAAAGGATTTTACGCAAATTGAATGGATTCTCAAATAATCAGCTTCATTACATTTCGTTTAGACAATTAAATTTATTCTGTAAATAGCTTTTACATTTTACGCATTCATTTCTGAAAATAACTATGGTCAAAATTTTCCTTCCAGTTCATTAAATAGTAATATATCTTTCAATTCGCAGGATAATCTATAATTAATGTTATTAATATCTGTAACAATATGTTTGTTTTATAATGGTTCATGTTTTATATTTATAATGAAAATATATTTATAAATTTACTAAAAAATACGGTAACATGAACATCGTTACAGCTCTTATTGTCCGCTCGTTTATTATACAATCTAATGCATCGAACAACAATCTCTTGCCTCTAACAAAAGAATTGGACCATTGCAAAATTAAAATACACGTGACAGAAGTATTTACATTATATCCCGAATCTCCATCCGATTCTGTATACGCCCGGAATGGAACGCAAAAGTGCATTAAAATCCGTAATCTCGAAATCGCCACTCGTTTCATTTCGTCCATTTTCTACGGTCGATGCGTCTGATTCCTCGTCGGCGAAATACATTGCTCGTTACGCCCACTTTTATTTGTATACAACGCCGAGCGGATACGAGGCGTCGATATTTTATTTCTTTTTTTTTTGTAATTTCGTTCGCTCCGCGATAGCGACAGCACGAGAAGGCCGGGAAGCGGAAAAAGGAGCTACAAGCGCAAAGCCGAAGCAGCATTAGCTTTTAGCACGCCGGTGGTGGTGCGGGAGGGAGAAATAAAAAGCGGTAAAAAAGCGTGATGCAGTGGGAAGAGAGGGGAGGCGTAGAAGGAGGCGAAAAATCATTTGAAAATTACCGTCGCGCGGCCATTAGCCCGGACGGCGTCCTGAATTTTTTACCAAGAGGTTTTACCGGCCGACAGCTCGGTCCACCCGCTAGTAAAAAGCGTATCCGCACGGTCTCCTTTGCTTCCCGCTGTGTCTTTTGTGAAACGACTGGCTCACAATTAATTTTCAATGACAGTCGCGATTTTCACGGTGTTTAACACTTTTTCAAATAGAAAGACGTTTCTGCCTCATTGACATTAGTAAAGGAAGTATTAATTACTAACGGTTCCTTTTTTCATACAACTAAAGAGGTTTTTTTTTATAAGATGTCTTGTGCATTATGTATTAATTTCACTTTACTGTATTTACATCTGCACATAATTTTTTTTTTATATACGAATTTTATTTCATCTCTTTGTGTGTGTGATGATGAGATTTTACAAATTGTTACCTATAAAATATAACTAAAGAATAAGATGTGTAAGTCACACATTAAAGTCTCGTCAAATTTTTGAAAAATGTTTATAAATAGACATTACAATGAATAGACAATAACACTGAAACAAGAGGCATTCTTCATAGCTTGGTCCCTACTAATTTCCAGTAGTTCTGGGATACTTTGTAAAGTTACATCCTACAGACGTCTTGAACATCAGATTAACATACGTGGGATTTTACCTTCCGTTATTTGAACATCGATCACGCGATGTCGAACACGATTTTTCACGTCGAATCACGGCTATCGCTTTGAGCTCGTAACACACGACGATAAATAAAGCGCCATTTTATTTATACAGTCTCTCTCTCGTAATGATCTGTTAGTCCGGAACGTGAAAGGCGCGAGGAAGAATGTTTTTTCTTCCCTAAACACGATAGCGACACGAGCGCAATGAACGAAAGCCGAAAAACACTTAAGGGCTCTAATCAAGATCGTAAATATGTCCGCTACTCGCGTAGTTTCTTTTTCCGCCGCGGGATTGAGAAATTTTGCTTTAGCATCGTGTGGCCCTTTATCGCCGTCCAGGGCCTTTAAGAATTTTTTTCATCATACGAGTGAGCATGGGAGTCAAGAGATTACGGGACGAGATACGCGCGGTGACGGATGGCTCTCCCCGCCCGATAGCTTTTTTTCGATTAGATACATCGGAGGCGAACGGTTACTGCGAGCCGATCAATTCGACAGTTAAATCGTCCGTGCTGTCCCTAAATATAAACGCGTTTTGAAACGATTGGTTGATAAAAGTGCTAAAATAAAAAGAGCTACAAATCTGCGATTTAAAAAATTAAGATATTATTACATTATCATGTATATTAATTGAATCATTGATTAACTTAGCGAAAAGAAGCTTTTCAAAAACTTTGGTGAAGTAGATATTAAGATATTATATTATATCGCCATTATTGGATTCTACACGCATAGTCAACAATCACCTAGTACCTCCATTAATAAATTGACACGTATGGCTTTGCTAAATACGCCGCTTTCCGGTCGACTAAATCTATCAATAACGTAACAACGCTTATGCGCTTTAGGGACGGCTGACAGTCCGGAAGAGCCCTGGCATTACCTGCTATCCATCTGCAGGATGTGTCCCCTTCCTGGACTGGCGAATCGACCCATTGTTGTCCTCGAATAACAGGCTTAATCTCCCCACAATTTCTCGAATCGTCCCTTTTACGTTTCTCCCAGTCACCCCCTCCTTCTCTCTCTGTCTCTCATATATAGACGATATTCCTCTCCTCTATCCCCCTACCTCACACATTGGCGCACATCACTGACATGTATCCACGTGCGCTTGCTCGCATAAAATAATATATACAATACATCGGGAACCGATGCTCAAATTACGAGAGCAGGCGCGAGTGCGCTCGTCCAGAAAATTGCAGCTTATTTTCGCCCGATCATCGTGGATGGGGGAGAGCATTCGTTGCCGTCCTCTGTGTTCGAGCGTTTCGACACGGGCTCCGCGGTCCCTGACGAATCACTAAACTCTTCCTCCCTCTCACGACACCGCAAGCATCCAGAATACGATCAAGGTTTCCCTGTTCTTCTGCTTGTCTGCCCCCAGATCCTTTTCTTGCCGTTCTTCCTGCCTCGTGACACACCGCGCGCTTCACGCGACAGGCAATGAATTTGTACCGTGACATTGGAAAACCGCTTTTATTTAACAGTTTCTAAAATTGCCGAATTGCGGTAGCATGTTGATGGCGTTGGCAATGCCACCTCGTATCCCGCAGGGACGACTGGCCCGCAGCCATTTGGGCTTAGCTAACTCATGGACTCAATATACTACGGACACATTCACATACATTTATACATCGTATATACCCACGTGTATATGTTTTTGTGAGTGATAATGCAGTAAATTCGAGAAAAAGTGAAAATAAGAGACAATCTAATTGAAGAATAATAAGAAAATTAAGAACTAGGTTCATATTCGTGCTAGATATAGATGGAGCAAGTTAATGAAAGTTACAGCTCACTTTTTATTTATACATATAAATATTCATTTAAAAGAACGTTGCCTCCTAAATTGATTTTCTTGCTTAGTCCACAAGTCTAGAACTGACCCATTTCTTAATGTATAAAATTCATAGCATAAACTTGAAGTAGTTAATAAAAAATTTAGGAGATGGTCACCAATGCGATGCATCTGCCATTATGATAAAGAAAGAATAGCACTGCTTTTTTAATAAATATATACCCAATCAATTTCTTTCAGATTTTCAATGTAAAAAACCGCCGTCTTAATTTCCGTATTTTTTTTCGAAACGCTAATATGATTCGACGTTCCATCGTAGCACGACTATCACGACCGTTATTAACTGTTACGGCCAATGGTATAATAGCATTGCATGGCTCCTATTAACTTCGGGAAACACCGAGTTCTGAGTGGAAGCCACGCGCTTTCACGCACGACAAATCGAATATAAATCACAACTAGGACGAGCCGAGCCGAAGTTAATGAATCGTGCGTTCCGGTCTTTAGATGCGGCAGCGCGCATACTTAACGGCGATCGCCGTAAGAGACGAAGGCGCGGCTCCACGTCCAGAGAGACGATCCTAATTTGCTCCCCCGTGTCTTCGGCCCTGGTGCTCCGCCGCTGGCATTTCCTCTTCACGCTTGAAAGGCGCGCGCGCCATTCGTTCGTTTCACTGGCATATTCGCGCACCGAGAAAGAGATATACGGTACGGCGCGGCGCGGAGTCGCGTTATATAGAGATAGAGACGTCATTAAATACCGCGATATCGACGGTGTTTGCGCGGCGCTTTGACCGCTTGTCCGCAACCAGCTTTTCAGGCCATTGTTTCGCAATGACAGTCCGGACAATCCGCGCTCGTAGCCGGAATCTTTACGGCCACGGGTATTAACGGCGGTTCTGTGTTTCGATTCGGCCGGCCGGAAACGTGGAACGCGATGTGCGTTCGCGACTTGTAACAGCGCTAAAAACGCATCGGGCACTTTATCGGCCGTGTTCGACGTGTGGCAAGGATAAAAGGCGGAGAGTAAACGGCCGGCCGGTCGGCGCGACTGTGTCGCGCGATTTTGCGCGTTTAAATAAATTATCGCGAGATACACCGCGGAGATTTTCTCACACGACGGTGCTTTTAGGAATTTCATTACACCATGCGCGAGTTTATAATATATAGAGGAAGTTAAACTGCCGTTCTCAAAGTAGTTTCAATCTGCAGAATGACTTTATGCGTTGTAATCAAAACTTGCGTAATATTGTAGTGATTTTTGTATTATAACGTAGACTTGCAATTTGACGCAGGGGTTGGTTCTGCAATGCGGAATCGACTCCAAAATTTGACTTTTCCGCTAGAGCAAATTTCGTGAAACATTAAAAATCAAATTCTGCGCCAATGTTATCTCAAATATAATGACCAAACTATAATCCTCCTCAAATACAATTCCATGTGTTATATGCGTTTTTAAAAAATCCCTTGTCCACAGTACAGAGTAAAAATCAATACAGAACTAAAAATCACGAAATTGGTTTTTTGTTGCTTAACCGCATCCAATTGTAACTTACTGTATAATTTGCTAGATATAACACGTATTTTTTAATTACATTCCTGATTACAAAAATTGATGGAACTTTACTCGATTCTGTTTTTGAAAGGTAGAGTTCGTGGATATTTCAGTTATGATAACGCAATCAGGATTTTCCGTGACAAAGTAAGCCTCGTGATTGACGTTGCGCTTATTCTTATCACCTGCATGAGAGTATGGCAATAAAATGCAGTAAAGGCCGCTAATTTTGTGACACGATATAAATAGAATTCGCGGTTTCTCCACGTTGGAGGCCTCGCTTTTTTCTTCTTTTTCCAGTATTATTATCTCTCCCGTGGCTCTCGCGTGTCTTGCGGTGTCCATCACGAGCATGCACACCGATAAACCGAACATCGCGCGCGCGTGCATGGCGCGTGTGTGTGTGTGGCCCACCATGGAACATCTCGAGTGCGACAGAGAAAGAGGAACAACCGTAATTTCTTACACGACGATTCGACGCCTCTGTTTCCCCTCGACGCCCACGCGTACACGCGCTCCTATGTAAGTGGGTTATATACCGTGTCTCGAAACGTGCGATACCGCTCGTCGAGGGGACGATTTCTCCGATAGTCGATAATTAGAAAATCTCTCGGGAGAGACACATTTAAAAGCCAAATACGTGAAAAGCTTTTATGTAGTTTCCTGACATTATCGCTGTCTTAACCAGAGTTGTGTTCGTTCGCGTCTCATCTAATTCTTGCGCCTTTCAAGATGCACGCGCCTGTTAGTCCTCAAGTCATAATGGAAACTGATTGTGAACCGCATAGATTAGATTGTATGCCACAAATGGATCAACTACTCGAGCCTCCATGGATCCGTCTTCACTTTCTCCGCGGCGTACAATCGCGGAGCAACCTTTCACCCCCGATCTGTCACCAATGCGGTGTGTACCAAGAATGAATAAATCTTTTAAATTTATGAATGTATTCTATCGATGACGGTACGGAATGCGGATGGTGCCCGACGACGCGCATTCATTTTTCACCGCGGAACATTGCAAATCGTGTACGGCATTTTATATTGTTATCTTATGGGCAGCTCTCCTTCCCCCCCCCCCTTTTGATTCCCTTTGCCCGACACCGTTCCGTGAATTCGCACCGATTAATTCAGTAGTTCTCGGTTCTCGGCGTATGCCCCGTTCAAAGGAAACCCGCGTGAATTCCGGTTCGCACGTTGGCTCCCTTAAAAATACAGAATCGTGCCGGGAATCGTATTTCGCCTATCCATTTGTTTACCCGCGAAGAGTGTAATTGCGTTCTCTCTTTCTCTCCCTCGTCGTCTTTCGAATCAATGCGATCGACTCTGGGCCGGGCCGTGAGTATATGCGAACCAGCGTATACATATTTATGCGCGCACACGTGATCGAGTGCGCACGCGGATGCAACCGAAGGATCTATATGGAATCTAAGAAGGGAAAGGCAACGAGATATAAACTTCCACTCAGCTGTTGAGCTATATCGATGATATATGGACAACTTGGATACAATTTACTGGGTGAATTGTTAATTGCACAGTGAGAGTAATCAAGCATATGAGAATAATCGCAGAATGATCTTATTAAAAAATATTTAACAATATATTTTAAAATTACACATTGAGCGTGATAAATGACAAACGATGATTTTTAACTTAATTTAATCAGATTTCTCTGGAGGTCCAAAAAATAACTCGATAATATCATTAATATCTTCAAAAGATAATCAGATAATATCAGATTCCAAAGGTTTATTCGTCCCCGCGAGCCGCGCGTGTGCGGGATGAACGTGCAACGTGAAAAGACACAGAGGGGGGAAAAAACGACGGAAGCGGAGGCGAAAAGAGAAGTAGACGAGGCAGGGCTTTAATGTTTCGCATAAGATAGGTACGTTTCTTGTCCTGGGTGCGAAACAGCGGAATGCGCGCGAACGCAGTCGTCTGACGACTCGCGCGAGTCATTGCGAATCGCATTAGCTCGGCTAGGTGCTACAAGAAGCGCCGAGAGAGAAGGTGCGCCGTCTGCATACTTTGTGCATACAACGACACTTGTCAATTTTAAATTACAAATGAGGAAACCCATAAATTCTATCGTAGACGGCACTTAACGATAATAACGATCGTTGGCCGGCGACGAAGTCATTGAGAAACAGATTAATAATGTTTCATTTAATCGGAAAGTGCGTTAGGCGTAAAATTATGCAGATCTTAGCGTGTTTAGCAATACACAGCGTTCTTGTCGCGTTCGCGCTGCTTTGGCAACACCGGAATTATTAAGTAAATTGGATACTTTTATCCAATTTGCTTAATTGTAATTCCACTACTTTAGCTAGCATTCAAATAAATTTAATGAGTAATTTAATGATTTCAAATGACGGGTTGAATGAACGAGAAGTATTTTTCATATTTATTATTTTAAGATATTTCAGTTAAACTTATGTAATATCTTAGAATGCAGTATGTATTTGTTTCTTAACTAGCCACTTTATTATTTGGCTTCACTGCGTATTCAACGATTAATTTCGTTTCAATGTATTGCACATATACGCAAATATTACGCTACAATGACAATTGTATGATATACGCTTCACGTAATAACTTTCACCAAATAAGAAAAATCATCGTGAACAAGGATCAAAGACAATAGGCATTATCATATTGTGCAAGCATTCTAATTTGCAACTAGATAAGTTGCGTAATTTTTGTGCTTTTTATTCAAATGCCATATGTTTCGAAATATAGAAGACGCTTTATGGCAGAATCATGACATTTATATTTATTATAAAGAAATTGTTTTGGCCACTAAGTGCTCAGAAGATATATCAGCGACACAAACAGATTTGTATAATTGTGACATGTACTTTCCAAATTAATAAGTCAATTATTTTTAATAAAAACTTTCGTCAAGAATTGAGAGAGAATTTAAGATAAATAAATACTCAAAATAAATACTCAAATATAAATACTCGAAAAAAAGGTTTCTAGAAAATCGGCATCGATAAATACATTTAACACTTTGCTATAATGATGATATGTCAAATATTAATAATAATTAACGATATATCAAATTATTCGGATTATTTATAGCATAATCAGCAAGTCGGCGGTGCGTGACTAAAAAGATTTGTAAATCGTATCGTATTCGATAGGAAAACACTGTGATATCGAGTTTTCTAGTCTAGGCACGGTCTCGTTCGCTCTCACTCGGCACATGCAATTTATCACTCGTACTCGCCGTGTCAATAATCAAACAGCCGCCTGCGATAGTCTAAATTTTTATATGTAAAGTGTCGCGTAAGATATACGATTGGCGCGGGCCGGTTACGTACGCCGGCATCTAATACCACTGAATGAAATATCCACGCTAAACTCCGTTGTGGCCGTAAATCAAGCGGCACATAAAGGAAACCGATGTCGTTGACGAAATTCCGTTTAGATTCATAAAAAGTACGAGAATAATGACGAAAAACACGGCAAATAAGAACGTTACCAAATATGTAGTTCTCCTTTCAGTTACGCCACCTTCAGAATGTCTGTGTGTGACTTGAAATAAAAACAATGTATACATCTCTCATTTTAGACGGAAGAAAGAATTAGCGTAAATAATAGATCAGTGAAAAATAACTTTTTCTATGCGTGATAATCGAAACGGAACATTGGAAACTTCTTTCGGCCTTTTACATACACCGCGTTTTATTTTACATGTATAGGGTATAAGCTTCGAGAGATTATTCCTGTTGCATTTTACAGCGATTCGGAGCGCAAATCGCCAATTTTACGCTTCCAATCACGCTATACAAAAAAAAAGAAGGAAAGAGCACAGCAAACATCAAAGATTCATCTCTCGGACTCGCGCACACTTCAAAGCACATTTCCGTTTTTCCTGCCGATTCCGCTCGTGCCATTGGGCGAGCCTTACTTTGACGCGTATTTTCTCGGGGGAGGCTGCAAATGAAATTTTGTGCTATCGGCATTTTATCATGGGGAAATGCAGACTATCAACAGACTGAATAACGCGTCAAAGGATATCGTATAAATCTGCAGACGAATGAGAAAGAGTGAACGATTATGACAGACGTATTTATTCTTGCAGCATTCTTAGAACGCACGATTTTAATCACAGACCGCTTCTTCCCTTCTAGATCAATGTGCTTATTATACATAGGTAAATGGGCTATTGTAAGTATTTCAAAATTACGTTCTTCTCCCAAATGCAATTTAAATCCGCAATAGCTTTGACAGTTATCTGAAAGTTAGTTTCAATCCCAGAAACATTTTAAACTAGGTACAGAGTTAAAATTGGGCTTTCAATAAAATCTCGAAAGGGAAAGGGACGAAGGCGTATAGTCACGTGCGAGAAGTCTTAGTGTTTCATTTATTGCGTTTTAAAAACCCCTTTGAGGCCAGAAGGCTAGACCTGTCGGTGACCGTCGCGAGCAGTGGTTGCGCCCCGGGCGCGAGCACAATCCCGATTCGTTCGCCGGGAGAAAGCGTACACCGTGTATACACGCACACGTGGCGAGAGCTACAAAGAGCCATTCGGAAAGGCGAGGAAGAATCGTCCCTGCCACGCCAGGAGCGCTAATCCGGTTTCACCCTCGGGGGAAAGACGTGGCTCTGACGTGCAACGGGTGATATTGGGTCAGCCTCGATGAGGGTGCCCGGTCGCGTTGCCCCGCTGGCTGCTGGTGTGGTTCCTCTCTTATTGGTGTGGTTTCTTCTCCTCCGGCACCGGGGAAACCGAATCAACCCCGTAGACGCGGCGGACGCTCCGGGCGTACGTCAATCCGCACTAACCTGTCCGTAACTGTTTATGTCTCGGCGGATACTCGTCTTGGGTTCGCGGTAAGTTCGTTTGTCTGTTGCGGCTAATCGAAGGGGACGCCGACGGGACCGCCGATGGGGAAACGGAAGAGAGCGCGGAACCGGCGAGGAAGCGGAACGGTAATCCCTTTAAGCGAGAAAAATTCTCCGAACATGTCGAGAAAGGCGCTCGCTGGAACGTGCTGAGAGAAGTTATTGAGGAAAATTACCGGGTACCGTGTATACAGGACTGGCCGGTTAGTTTCTCCATAATAGGTAGTAAAAGTGACACTAAGATATATTGGCGGCTGTTTGAAAATTAAAGGACTTCTCGAGATTATTTAGAGATTCTTTTATGCAAAGATGTATACACGAATCGATATATAGAAATCTAGCACCTCAGACAGGAACGTTATAACGCGGAGATTAAATTGGGGCCTGCCATTTAGGCTTAGTGTCGCGCGCGTGAGGGTCAGATGCACAAGAGGATTAAACCGAAAGCCCTCCTGCATTTGACCGGGATTCAATCATAGATGTTACCGTATTTGCAAATTAATAGCGGAATTAATCTGGATTTTATTGCGATGTAGAACGTTGAATAATTAATGACGCATTGATTTCGCGCGATAGAATATAACGCGGTTTTTCAAGAACACCTCTTTCCGCCATAAATGGTCTCATCTTTTACCAATTTGCAGCAACAGTTTAATGCGCATTTGCCATAATATTTTGAATAATATTCAATAATAACGTGAATAGAATTTATCATTTGCAATAATAATTAACTGAAATCTAATTAATCATAATTCTGTATATGTTAATCGTATTACGATCTGCATTTTGATTATTTGTCGATTAAAACAGGCATGAATGCTCTGTACGCTTCAAAATTACAACTATAAATGCGTAACAATAGCGCGCTATAGCTTATGCGCGCATGTTTGTATCTATAAACTATAAATTGATTGAAAAATTGATATATTTTCAATTTTCTTATTTTTGGTTTATAAGTAAATAAACTTTAATCCTTTAAATAATCCTACATAGTCATAATTCATATATGTTTCACTTAATATAAAAAAATACCCCAAAAAATAGAAATCACGTAAAAAAAATCACACATCTTTGATATTACGTTGAAAGATTATATCAAGTCGAGTCTCTATTTCGAAAACAGAACGCGACAGCATTTTCGATTGAAATCGCGATGCATCCATCGACAGGACACGACACGCTACGTAAAACCAATTATTTTCTCTCTCTCTCTCCCTGGAACTTCGTTACGTTCCACGTGACATCGCATTCACGATGCCGCGCAATAATAATTGCACTTACGCGATCGTATCGGTCGTATACGAATCGGGAAAGGGAGGATGCGCTCGCCTCCGTTCGGCGGCGGGCTGTTTCGCAAATTAAATATTTGCTCGCGCCCCACGGCCGCGAGCCGTGGAATTTTGCGGCGAGGAACGGCCGCGTGTACGGCTCGCATGAATTTAATCGAAATATATCGGCCGTGCGCGGTGATCATCAGTCATCCAAAAGCCGGAGGGCAGAACGGCGGAAACAGGACAGCGAGGAGAGGAGGCGTCCGGGATTTTACGATCTTGCACCGCCGGGCGGCCAGCCGGCTTGCATCCTCGTGCCTTTCGGGTTTTTGGGTTCGAGATCGCCTCCTGGCTTCCCTCAAAGCAGGGGCGATCTCGCTTCGGAGAAATCTCGTCGCGAGAAAGCAAATAAGGCGCCCATGGCATCAAGGGAACCGGGTCTGCCGACTATCAAACGGCGATCGAGCGCCTCGTTTCGGCGCAATAACGACATCTCGTCACAGCCCCGACACGGCCGTCCAAAAATAGATGGAAATGCTTATACGATAGCTTCACTTTTGATAATGGTACTCGATTCCTTCATCTCTGGTTCACGGCCGAATTAAGTGATTTGGGAAACAACTGCTGCTTTTTCTCTTTCCACAGAAAATGTACAATGTAATCATAAATTGTAATTTTTAGAAGTAAAAATTCATAGAACTATAACTGACAATAAGAGTTTCATTATACTCTACTTTATTTAAAGAATCCATCTTTTGTTATGTTTCGTTGCTGAATCTCGATGTCCCTTACGAGAGATGCATAAATCTCTTTGTCAGGATAAACATTATCCGTCATTTTTGCCATTACCGGCCTCCTCTATTTTTACGCTACTTAGTAATAACAAGTTTCGCATTAATTTTATTAAATTTTCGACGTGCATTCAGGAACCGCCTCGAGGCGAGCGTGATCGTTTTGAGCCCACGTCGCGCTTCTTTAATTCTTCCTTTTACCACGGGTGATTAATTGTTCAAGATTGCGCACGTCCGATGCTTTCTCAACGGTTCACTTCCTTTTTTATTCGGCCACTTACGCCGCCCTCGATTTGGCCTGGTATCGAGGAAACGTCCGAAGTCGGCGCGCAAACTTGAAAAATCGAGGAATTTCCACCGCGCGGAGCGAGGTTTCAATTTCGTTTTCCGAATCACTCGACAAAGGAGCATTTATAATCTCTGGGCCGCTCAATCGCGCGTTAAATCGAACGGAAGGATGAAATCGGTTTCCTCCGCGGTAATTTGTCGCAAGTTCAGAGTAAATCCCTCGGGGAGAGATTTCTTATAGCCTTGTACGTACTGAGAGAGTCAATATGACGTGTACATGTATGTGCGCGCGTGTGTATATGTGTAATCGTTCGTACTGAAATAAAAGAGTTCCACTTGATGTTATAAATTTTATTAAGTACAAAAAATCCGGATAACTTCGCTTATAAACTGAATATAGTATTTCATGATAACACTAATAATCGTAAAAAAGGCAGAATTGTGATAATTTAATGATCATCTTAAAATAATATCAGATAATTCTGTTTTTACGAAGTTTCATCAATTCAATCGCGCTCCAAACAGTCATAAAATGCTTATCATTATTCGTCAATTCATTTTGATAACTGAAAAATTTGGATGCAAAGTAACGCGTGTATATACGTAGGCGGTTCCTACGCGTCTTCAAATCAGCATCGAAAAAACAATATAATAAATTGAAGATTGCGTGTTTAGAGTCCTTGCATAAAAGGCGAAGAAACGGTCCGTCTATCTTCATTAAACCCGACGTATCGTCCGAAGAAGAGGACGGGGGAGAAAGGACCCACGGATCGGAATCGTTGAACCTCGAGTTTGAGGCGCCGTAAAATTTCTCTTAATTTAGTTTTCAAAATCACTTTACGCACGCCCGCATCATTTCCGAGAAGGAAGCTGGCGTGGCATTTTAAAGCGTCGATACGCGCGCCCGGTAATTGAACACGAAGTTATTATCCAGACCACTCTGCAATTCAGGATAACCGGGGGCGTAAAAATGTCGATGCCCGAGGCTGCCCGTGGTTTCCGCGAATGAAGTTCCCAGCCGCACTTTGCGAGCGTGCGATTTCGCTACATCTCCCGCAGTTCCGCGTGAGAGAGGCAAGGAGAGGTGATCGTAATATGGTTCGTTATTTATGAAATTCATAAGAAACCGTGCAGGTATCATTATTGAGTTTGTGAGTTATATACACATTTTTCATAATCATACAAATGTTATAATGATACATTGTTATCATGTTTGTTGGAAATGCACAGATTGCGGAAGCATTGCAAGTTGCAAAAAATAATAGAATAAAAGGGTCTACTTTCTATTCTTTAATGTTTGCTAGCTTGATGCTTATACTGTTTCTTACGGCATCTCTCGTTTATGTTTTCTCTGCAGAGTGTTTGATCTATTTACAAATGCTTCCAAGCGCTTAAGCGGCGGTATATTTACGCACATAGAACATATAGTGCTGTGTACATATGACACAGGAATAATCGAACGATCATATATGTTTAACAATTTTTAACGATTTACTTAAAAAAAATGTCAATAAAAATGTGTCAGATGCATTTCTGGATTATTATTAAAACTTAAAAACATCAAGTTATTTTGTATTAGAAAATATAAATTTATTTAAACAAATTGCTAAAAAATTAAATATTAATAAAATTATAGGCCTTCCTTTCAACACCTAGTTGGACTATTGTTTAGGTGTTTAGGAAACAATTTCAAATAAGCACCGCTTGTATTTAAGCTTGGGATAGGTCCTCGAACATCATACAACTGTCTAAATACGTTTAGATCTCTCAAAGTCAACTGTAAATACGATTCTATTTGATTATCGCAAATATTACGTATTTGATGGCCGTCACTACCTGATAAACAAGGAAAGTTAGCTTTACAACCGAGAAAATATTGGAGTTTTATCGAATACCGGCGATCTCGTCGTTGCCCTGCATTAAAAATTTGCAATAAGAAACAGAAGCGGGATGAGGAAGAAGCGCGGCTCGACTGGCTTGAGATTTACGAACAGAGAAATTGTCGAGAAATCGACGGGATCGCTGTTGCTTTATCAATGTACATTGATCTTCGGGAGGGCGCAAACTTACAGAAACGAAAAGATACAGGTATACAAGTTCGTTTTTTTGTCGTGTAAGTGGAGCAACAGTTGGTTTCAATCTTATTTGCACAGTATAATATTTTATCATAAGACATTCGTAAAAAAAAAATGCTTTTAATGTAAAATCTACAATAATCTCTTTGCTGTTTTAAATGTTATTATAAGTACCGCATAATACCTCTTTAGTGAAGAATAACGATGAATAAACGCATAATACGTTCGCTGGATGCCAGCGCTTAATAAACAAAAGAAGCGACGCAATTAGCAACTGCTTCTGCACATAACTAACCGAACATCGTGTCTTCATTCAGCGCAAGCTGCGCGCTAATTGCATCACGATTCTTCAAGGGGTCTTAACGAGCGCCCCGGCTTATTGTGCAAAACGACATCGTAAATTTCAGCTAAGCGAATCTAATCGACATCGCTCTCCGCTAATCGCCTCCGAGTCGGGCGTAATAATATTAATTGCTCTTAAAACCGCGCGGCCTGCCATGTAAATTAGGTGACGGAGGAGGGGGCTCCAGCTCTCTTCGACGACGGAAACACCGTTTTAATCGCGGCTCTTCTTATTCGCGTCCGTCGTCTCATTAATATTCAGGATCGCGCGGACAAGTATCGCGCGCGCTCTCGTTTATTTTCGTTAATTAATTCCAATTTATCGATGCCGATAGCCGAAGTAGCGCCCCGGTGCGTGCCGAGGGATCTGCCAAGTGACCTTCCAGTGATTTACACGCGTTCGGTAAACCTCTTTCCCGCGTCGTTAATGTCTCATTCGTCGATATATCGTCCCATTAAGCAGACTTTTAATGCATCGCGCCGTCCGAGTACCAGCGCGTGTGTAACAATTATTACTCCTACGCAAGAAATTCTTTTCTACACTGAGAAAAAAATGTTGTAAATTTGACTAAACTCGTTTAGTTTTAGTGATTTGTTTAATGCAAATATTAATATATTTAAATCAAATATACGTGAGTAATATCAAGAAATTCTGAATCTATTTAAATATAATATTTTTTGAATTAACAAATGTTAGCTTGACAGCCCGTGACCGCTGCATTTAGTTGAATCAAATAATATTTCTTTGAATCTACGATTTTTTTTTCTCAGTGTAATTTCTTTTGTAATAAATTCAGCACCAGACTCTGGTAAAGATAAAAAAAAGATAATAAAGAAGAATTTGACAAGTTTTCCTCCTAAAAGAATCTGTTTAGAAAAACTTTTGCAAGCATCGCGTAGTTTTAAGTTTAATTTCTGATCAAATCTTATCTTTCGTGTCTAATATGCGCTGCTCTCGTAATCAATATCGTTCATTGGAGCCTACAACCGAACTATGATTCACTGACATCGTGCAGTTACGCTTGTTATCGTCCATATGCGAGAGAGCGACAATAGCTTCCCTTGAAATCAAGTCAGTGTGCTGTTATTTCACCTCGCGCTGTCACCCACGCCGTCCTCATATCTCAGACTCGCCACTCCGGTTCCTCGATAGCGGTGTCTCCTTGCAGGTGTTCGTATCGAAAACAGCCGCCCCGTGTTCCGCGCTCTGCGGCGGCCACGCGTGACCGCAAGAGCGCGCGTCGTGGGTAAACACCGAGGGGGACGCGGCTTCTCCAAACAGGCTCTCGCGTATCTCGCGTCGGAGTCCGAGAGACGCGTTTATTTTTCTACACCGATCCCCGAATCGTCGCTATATCGCGGCTCGATCCCGGGCATCGTCGTAGCGTGTCGGTCGGAGATCGAGGGGGCGTTAAACGTCGTACTTTAGCACCCGTGTTTATTTCCACGAAATGAATTTACGCTTTCGAGGACCTCCTCCCGCCTGTACAAACAGTGACGCGGATTTTCCCGAAGGACTCCCGTCACCTTATATCCCACCGTGTCCTTTTTTTCTTTTTACTTTCCTTTTTCTCTCACATGGTCTCCATGTGGGTGATTGCATCGGTGGCGGATGAATAGCTTTTTTTTGTGAGAGTGCGGGAGAGGACAATGGACTCCCGGGGTGCCCTCTCGCACCTTCGAGAAAAGACCGCTGGTCGATTCCACGCCTCACCCTATAGCACCCTGAGCTCCCCTTAAACGTTCTGTGTGACACCCGGGAGCGACGTCACGGACACTTTGTGTACGATCATGCCCTATGAATTTGAAATACGACCGTATCTCGAGGTCCAAAGAGCGCCGATCCGAGGGCGCGGGACTTTCCCGGACCTTCCTTTGAAATTCCATAGCCCGAGCGAGGATTTTCTTGGAAATCGTAATCGATACAACCTTTAACGCCGGAAACGTTTAACCGTAATATTAGATGTCGAATTACTGTCTTTTATTCGCATTACTTTTCTCATGACGAAGAGATTAATTCGATTCTAAACGATCAAGCTCGATGGATATCAATTCCGCGCGAAGCGTTCTCCCCCTTCGAGCGAATATCTTAACGATCGAAATCTCTCCGTTGCCACTGTCGATCGCAGGTTGGCGATCTACTCGGTCTCGACAAGCTCGAGCTGCTGCTCGCTTGACAATCGGAACTTTTTCGGTGCCGCGCCGAGACAAGTGAGTCGCGCCAACGAAATAGCAGATCGAATCGATCGTGATCGAGACGGATCGCCGAGAGGTAGTCGGAGAAGATCGACAGGAAGCGGTGTCGGGGCGATATAGCCGTTGTCGATCGCGCGGACCACCATGCTCGAGACATTTTCAGTTGCGATGCGGCGCGGATATTTGTCATGTAGATCCCCCTTATTAGCATCGAGAGAGAAAGAGAAGGAACGCGAAGAACAAGGAGTAAAGAGAAAGAGTAAAGGACTTTCTATGAGCGTTCTTGCGGAGAATGCCATTTGTGAAACTGATTACTCGAATGTTGTCTAAAATAATTATATATATTATTAATAATAAATTTGGTTGATGACTGTGTATCATTAACAAGAGAATCGCTGTTCTCATGGGAAAATTAAATCTTTTGCTACGGGTTTCCTCAAAATACCAAAAGATATTTTACCGAAAGTCCTAATATTATTTAGAAAGAATCAAACAAAGGAAACACTTTCAAAGTAAAATCCTAGGTTTCATCCTTTGGTTTCATGATTTACCTGACAGTTAAGCAAAATATTCCATTCAAGCAATATAGGTGTTAACGTTTACTAATAGCTCGACCTTGGATAGCAAGTTTTTTCAGCAATTTTATTGCTGGGTTAATTTTTCTCCGGATGTTGTCGTAAATCACTACGTTGGTTTATATGGGATACGGGGCGCATTCCGTACTGTAAATTGTTACCGCATGCGTTGACTGTGCAGCTTTCTTTTTTCGATAAATCACGTTCGAGAGCGAGCGCCGCGCCGGAGCGGTTCGAGAAGCGTACGCACAGTCGCACGACTGACGGTCTGTAAAGAAATTCGATTCGTCGTGGCCGTCGAATATGTGAAAGGGTCGATTGTGGTGAGATGATAATGATGTAGAGAAAATTTTCACTGCGGTGGAAGCGCTATAACGAGAAATGAAAAGTGGAGTAGAGGTGAAATGTCGCGAATATATCGCTGATATCGCCATTATTCGAGTTTCTTTCTCCGATAAAATTTTAGCAAAATTTACGTTTCATCTTATAAAAGTTCCAGTATTAGTTACTGATTGAAATATTATATTTCTTTTTTGTATAAAATATATTTTGTTCTACATAGGGTAGAACCTATAATACAGAAAAGATAAAGAAAGTTTGAATATTTTTAAGGCAAATTTGCTTATAGATATGGCACGATTTCTTTACCCTTCTATGTATACATTATCTGAAAAGTTTAAAGTACATCTTTTAAATCTATTTTAAAGTTGATTAGATAATTTGTACAGATAAAAGTGTATGGGAATACGAAGCAATTTACATAACTAATCAATTAAAAACATTTAGCATTTTTCCCATCACTCTCCTTTTGACCCGTAATTCTTTTCTTTCAATCTGCGAACTTGCTGCGCCTTCTGCCGAATGCGAAGAATTCAATTTTCTCGAAAGCAAATACGAGTACACGAGGCTCCTCGGCAGACTCTTCCTCGGTCGTGGGCACGGGTGGTCCCGTCGTCCTGACGTTCATGTTATGCGCCCACGCCTACTCTCGCGCGGACGAGCCTATCGCACGCGCGTAAATATGCATGTATGCGTCTGCATCGCTCGCCGGCTGCTTCTTCCGGTGTCGTTGTTGCGCTCCGTGTATCGCGCGCACTCCGCGAAGGCCAATTTCGCGGTCTTAGGGAAGCTTGACGGATGACAAGCGGCATCTGGACAGTCCGATAATCCGCCAGGATGAAGCGGTCGTTCTAGTTGAGTTGGATGGGTTTTGTTCCTTGCGAGCGATCCAGGCGAGCGATCAAATTTCATTAGAAGACCCCGGGCGTTATCAGGCTTTATCTCAAGGTATTCGCATGTACGATATTCGAAAAAGTGTTCGCTTAATTAGCTTCTTAATGTCAAAAGATAATTAAGTGTTTTTCCGACGATTATAGAGTTTTTTTTACAAAGACATGAAAGGTTTACTTTCGTAGATATAAGTTCGGAAACTACATAAACTCTCAAATCAAATCTCGATTCTTTATCAGTGTATCTATTCTCTACCTGGATTCTAAAAAATATACGCTTTATGTTTGATTTAGATAATAATAGAAAGTAGAAAAAACAGTAAAATATGATGTATGGATGATTCTATGAAGACATAATAAAGATATTGAACAGTTTGTAAATTGGAATTTTGTTGTACATACGTCTACAAACTGAACAATTTGTAAATTGAAATTTTTTGCATACCCGTATTTCTAAAAACTAAAAGAATTCGAAATCTAATATCATTCGTGCCTGAATTTGGAATTCAGCTGCTAAAACAAACGATGCTACAAAATAAATATTTAATCTGCTTGAGGCAAGTCATTTATTCGTTTAATTAAGACTTTTGCTACGTACGATAAAACGCATAATTCTGTTTAACAAATGATTTTCGCGAATATTAATTTATGGTTTCTTCTTATATCTATAATTGTAAAGATACTTCTCGAGCAGTATTAATCTGTATATTATTACGTAGATACACTTAAATACATAACGAAAGCATCTAACTTCAACGGCACTTGACATGGCACTGAAGTTTCTTTCCCGAACAGTTTTCTCTTTCACCATTATCGTCTGGTATTGTTTGAGGTCCCCGAGGGCAGCTTCGACCGATTTAGAATTTCATCGGTGACGTTTGCGGACGGTGTGTAACAGAGTGGTAGATATTTTACAGAGACGGTTACGTGGTGGCCAATTTGGCGAGTTACGACGTCGAGGAAGCTTGATAGATGGCGAGGAACAGTTGGTGCGACTCGTGCTCACCGCGGCAAGGGTTGTCGTTATCGTTGTTATCGCGCCCCGAGTGCTATTGTTCTGTCAACCCAGCGTGGCACTGCCGTGTATTTTACTCTGGAGAATAGAATTTCGCAATGCGTACTTATATATGACATTAATCATGTCTATAATTATGGTATTTCAGACCACGTGCAGTTGTTACAGTTATTAAATATCACATTAAGTATTTAACACGTGAATAGTAATAAAAGATATAAAGTAAATATTATTAGAGAGTAGAGAACACACAAATCGAGAATACGATTCCTCAATAAATAGTTAGTCTAAAAGTTTGCGCTGTCAGAATCAATGTTTCTCAGATCTTTGGACACGGATAATATCAAACTGATTAGTCTTCTCTCAACATTCCGTTTACGACTGAAGAAAAATTGAATGCCAGACGGTTGCACGCGCGCCTCGCAAAAACGCATAGGCAACTAGAGGAGTATTTAGCAGAGGCATAATGTCCTTGTTATCCTCATTGAACCATGAATGCTTCCTCTCATCCGTTATTTTTGCCCCGCGCAACAAGACCTCATTGAATGGTAACCGAGCCTAGTGTCCCGTTGCTGATTCTGTAGTCATCGTTGCCCACGTCATCGCAACTTCGACAATCTGCGATTGGATACTCTAATTTACAAAGTTATCTTCTCATCTCGATTGTCCATGTTAGATAGCTCATACATAATTTAGCGACTGGGTGTTAACGTAAACACCATTAATCAATATATCTGTACAAAGATTGGAAATTTTCGAAAGAAATTTATTTTACTGCAAGATTAAAATAATATATTTAAAAAAAGTCTCAGTGCATATATATTTAGTACGAAAGATTCGGTCACTTAATTTTAACCAGTTGCACGATAAAACGTTTAAATAAACTTTCGATTAATTTCTAAACTAGTAAATCGGTAAATTTAAATAAATCATTCGGAGCATTATGCACATATTAATGTACCTAATTAGGAGAAAATACAATAATTTCACGACATCCCTTTCGAAGTTTCTTACTTCCAAAATTATTATAATTAAAAAATTATTCCCAAAAATTTAAAATAAACGGGTATTACAAACGTATTTGTAATTTTTTCTCCTGACATTTTTCTACTGTTAAATTCGTAGTGTCAAATTATACTCAATTTGAATCATTTGTAATCACTCCTAGGTCACCAATGCTCCTACTCAATATGTCGTTAATTAACTAAAATTTACTAAAACAATGTTAATTTCACTAAACCAAAGGAGTTAAAATACTGTTTTGTATTAAAATAATAAATTTCGACACACATGGTGGTTAAAAGTATAAAAATGTTATTTAACTCAAGATACTGGTTTAAATTTCATTTTTTAATATTTAACAGTGTAGCATATTATCGTATCTAGATACGCTGAAATAAATGTTATTATGCATCTTTAACGTTTATATCGTGCGAGAGGCCACAAAACCTCAATCACACGTTCTCGATCGCTCGCTACATTATATCGTCCATTTAGATTCCTTGCTCCTCCCTTCTTTTCGCCGAAATTATTCTGCTCGATCTCGATCGGCGATAAGGCGGATTACCGTCTGTTTCTGTCCATCTGCGAGAGGGACTTTTCGTCCCTCTCCTCGCCCGACAATTTCGCATTCGATCTCTCTCGAGGTGCTTCGATTATTAATGGCCGATAGGCTCAGGAATGCCGGTCCCCGATCTTATCGTCGCCCGTAACCGGCACCTACGCCTCGCGAGCTTCTCGTATCGCGCCGTATCACCCGGTCACACCATTCTCTCGTGACGGTACACATGCACACGTACACGAAGAAGTATGCGCAACCGGCCGATATCGACGTGTCGAATTGTATCCCCGCGCACACGAGCATTCTTGATGACAAAGGTGCATATAAGTTAGACTTTGCCGACAATCATTATCGCTATTAACACTACTGGACACATCACTTCTAATCTCATTCCCATCAGATCTCTGGAATGCACATGGATCTCGTTTTACGAGATCTACGTTTCATCTCGTGATATAGCAATTAACGATAATTAATACTGATTCTTGAAAAAAGCATTCTTTCGTTAATTTAAAATAATTTCTCAAATTGAAAGTAATTGACGATTGAGATTCAAAATAATGTAGACAAATCACGTAACATTCTTCAAAATTTTGAGAAAATCATAAATTACATTCATATAATTATGTAATTTCCAAAGAATTATGAAACCATGATATTGAAGATATTGTTTTCATATTTTTTCAGGTGGCATACCTTAACGTTATTTAAATTTAATACTCAATTCTTAAATTGATCATATACAAATACATATTTATAATATATAGATGTACTATTTTTAAAAAAATAGATGAAATATATCTATTTATTTAAAATCGGTTTCCCTAATTGTCAATGGCTCTTCTATTTCAAACAGCTTTGCTCGGTTAGCTTTCGAAATCTCTAGGATTACAGAATACGTCGTCGATGCTTAAGACTACCTCTGTGAGGACCACTCTTCGGCTCGCAGCTTCTCGAGCGGACGACGTCTCAATGAGTAATACTCAGGAAGGAATTACTCTTCCGAGATGCGTCACGACGAGAAGCGGGCCGTGAAATATATTACGAGAAACGTTTCGATTGCCGAAGAGCACCGCAGCGAGGTGAGAAAATAAACAGTGAACGTTTTCGGGCCCGGTCCCGGAGCGCTCGCGGGGGAGAATGAGAAGTAGAGCTTTGTTTATTTTTTCTCGTCTACGTGCTGCTCTCCTGGGATCCCTTCAGGGTCCTAGCAATGTAACGAGAAGAAGACCGGAAAGGCCACTGTTTACCGTCGCCGATAGCCGGACCAGTCGTGATTGCGAATCCTAGATTGCGTTGCGAGATCTCTCGTCGTTCGGAAAAAAAAACCAAACGGCGAAAGTAGAGTCGAGGATAAAATAAACGACAGGATCTTGCTTTGCATCTCATTTTAAGTAACTTCTATTTTAACCCTTGCCTGATGGTGGCTGGTCACTCGAGATTCATATTAGTTTTCAAAGATCATATCGTATATCTTCTTTATATTGCAAGGGTGTAAAAAATCAAAGCAAAAAATTGCTGCATTTTATGACTGTTTTATGTACCACATATAAAGTAACTTTTTATTCAACAGAGTACGGGTTAAGAATGATACAGTCCTTCGAAAGACACGTTTTCCGAAAGAATAGAATTCTGAAGATTCGACAAAAAATATTTGATACAAAAGAGTGACGTGCGACTACGCACTTCTTTCGATATCAGCTTATATTCGTTACTGAATTTATGACGTTTTTATTTTGCCCTTGGTTGTCAGGTACGTTCTACGTAAAACATGGTAGATTTATTATCGTTGGAATGCTGAAGGATTCGAGGGAAAGCAAAAGTGTCGCGATTCCATTGTATAGATATATAGATAAGCGACGACGAAGTGCGGCCGATTAATCCTGCCTCGATCCTTCGGCTCTTTGTAGGAAAAACGATCTACCTACATATACCTATCGAGTCACCTACCTACCATCCTGAATTATTCTTCTGCGGGTGCGTGATTAAACGGTCAATCTGTTCGAGACAATGCGCCACCGCCCACTCGACCAATTTATTGGACACCCACGGCGAACTTCCACGTGTAAAGATAAGAAATGGCCGAAGGTCGTGCAGGTCGCTCTCGCGAAGGAAGGGAACCCTTCTTCCATATTCGAATCCCGTCGCGAGAGGACCGGAGGGATCGACCAAATTTGGTCGCCCCACCCCGCCCGCCGCGCCCGCGTCCGCCATGTAATGACGTGAATCGACGCCCTTTGTCAGGGCACTTAATCTCGGCTTCACGGACGATTAAGCGGCGTTTAATTCTTCGCTCGCACGTTCTTTCGGGTAATGGAAACGCTCTTCCCGAGAGCGAGCGGCGTATCTCGGCGACGCGATCGCTCGTGAGAATTTGTATATCAGCGGAATTACGATCTGCCGGAATCTGGCCCCGCGCAAATTGGCCCGTCCCGTAATATCCGATTGGGGTGATTGGAAAATTCCTTGAATAAAATTTGTTCGCGTCCGCAGGGGGGAATATAAACGTGGACGGCGTTACACGGAACCTTATGGCAAAGAAAGGCACGTTTGTTTTTATTCAATATACGTATTCAATGTGTAAGAGAAATTATACACACGCAATTTTCACGTTTATAGCGATATATACTCTTTTTTAATTCTCCTGTCATGGTTTGAAAAATGTGTAATATTCATTGGACAACAAACACAAGTTTTCAAATTTCGCAAAATTATAAAGTCGTAAAAACTGGTAGCAATATGTAACGTAGGACGACATACGAATTTAAAGTGTATATATACACACACAGCAACGAAATATCCATTCGTCGCGAACGTAATTCTTGTCGGAGTCGTGTAATATGCAAAGCGCACGTGATATCACACTATATTACAGCGCGATGCACCAGACGGGTTCGTTTTAATACCGCACCTGTGTATCAGTTACATCATTTTCATCTTTTTCGCGGCGCGCGCGACGCGCCGCGCATAAAATGAAACCGGGAGAATTGCAAAATACCCTAATTATCCAGCAACACCTATCTCTATCGGCGCGGTAGAAAGTTCATTTTTCTCTCGTCGACACGTTGCGCGCGTGTGCATAAACGGCACTCCTTCATCTCTGACACCTAATTTTCCGCCGAACCTTCAATAATGTCCGATTATCGCGGCTAATCGCGGCACGTACGAATGATTTGCGAAATCAGGTGCTGCTTATAACCAGACTTCGCAGAGACCTTCTACAAATTATCATGGTAGAATGCATTTAATCCAAACAGCGGTCTCGCGCGACTCGCAAAACCGCGCGTTTGCGGTTTTTACTTTTGCATTCAACCGTTTTTCTTCTTATTTATTAGCCGTTTAAATATAAGTTATGGGAATGAATCGTTTATATTAGCCATTTACAATCTCGGATTCTTGAACAAGACTTTTTTGTTCTTTTCTGAATCAGTACATAAATATGTAACGCAAAGAGAAAGTATGCTTAGCATAGAGATCAATACTCAGCTATATTCGTTTATTGCAGCAAAACTTTCTCTACTTTTATATTTTCTCCTTAGATAAAATAAAGAAGCCATCAAAATGACAAGCTTTCAAGTTAACGTCTTATTTAAGTATTACTTTAATTATTAAGTATTATAGTCTAGTAATTTTATATATTACTTATATTGGTGATTGGTGAACATATACTTACTTGCACAAAGATCTTTTAAGTTTATCCAATTATTTTCTTTAACGTTATCTAAATAAACTATATAAGACACATTTATAAGAATACGTAAAAAACGCAAGATTATTATCTCGCGAGTGTGAAGCAGCACCCCTTTCTCTAAAAAAAAAAAAAAAAAAAGAAGAAGAACTTTTATGTCACTACATTGTAGCTTTACTTGGGATATAGTTCTTCTTTGTCCCAGACCACCGTGAAATATTTCATATCGTCGATAACTCAGTGCGCTGTTTATCCAATTATTTTCTTACGTCGTGCCCCCTTGTTTCGCTGGCGTGCGGGAGCACAGAACAGCGTACCGATCCGCCGAAACTTCTCACATCCCTTCCTTCTTTCCCGAACTCCGGGGCTGAAACGAGCTACGACTTTGCGAAACTCGAAACTCCTTGGCGCTAGTCCCGAGAGCGAAGAAGCCCCCGTGAAGGATCCCTCTCCGATACCCATTCTGTTTCCGCCGGATGGTTTGTCTTTCCTCCCGCGACATTCCTTTCGCGCTAAAAGTTATTTTTCGTCGGCCAGAAAACGTAAAGCCTTCAGCTGTAAGTAAGAGATCTTCTCGGTGCCGGGGGGGAGGGGGTGCGAAGTTTCGAAGTTTCCTAGTTACCCGACGGTGCCCCTCTTTCTTTTCCTCCGCGTTCCTCCATACCCGCTACGCGTGATCTCCGCATCTGGCCTCGTACGAGCCCGGTTTACCGAATGAAAAAGGATCGCCCATTTTTTTCTCCAAATCCGTATGTTCAATTGATTGCGTCTTCAAACTTCGGGGGAAATCCACGCGCGAGTGGTTATTCGCTTCGGCTCCTTAAGCCGCTTATTGATCGCTGAGATCTTGTGACTGCCTACCTCGAAACTAATTTATTTTTTTGTTTTTTTCAAAAGAGCAGTGTACACGTGTCTTCTGCATTTTATTTACTTTTAATTAGTTAAATCTCCGAGATCGGTGACTTAAATATTCAGAAGTTCAGAAGCCATTATATTTGTTAAGAAGATTTGAGGATTCACTTCTTAATACGATATAAAAAGACTTCGGTTGCAAAAGTAATATCTCTTTGGTCAAGAGCAGTAATACTATGGTATAAGAACCCGTTGAACCGAAGACTTTTAAAGTTTTCTAGTTATTCGCGTCGTGGGTCGTTTCTTTTCGTTACCATTTTCCTCCTATGCCGTTTGCTCTCGATCCCGCACGAGCTTCGTTCACCGAACAAAACGATTGTGTCACTGCTTCAAAAAGCCGATGCGATCAAATAGACTTTTTCTTCGCGAACAAAGAACTTTTGCGCTTCTTTAAAACGCAACTCGTATCATTAAAGATATTAAACTTTGTACAAACTTTAAAGATTGCAATAACCATACAAAACAATCTGATATGATTTTTTTTAAGGTTTAATCTGCTTTACATTTTTCCATTAAGATATAAAAGTCATATTATCGTTATATAATTTATTCTTATTATTATTTTCTAAAAAAAATTGTTATGGTAAAATTATACATTTATTTTCACTGCTTGTTAAAATGTATTTTTTAATTAAGCTGACACAATATATAATATGAGCTATATCTGATGTCCGTGTATTAAATCTGCTATCGTGCAGTACCGAAAATCTCGGGCGAGCTTAAAGTGAACGGAGAAAAATAGACCGATAAAGACTCGCGCAGAAGCAATGTCCCTCCCAAATGGATCACTAATCTTCGTGATCATTCATCTCCGCCTCTTTCTCTCGCGAAAGACGCTTACGACACCGTGTAGAAACGATAGAGCCTGCCTACCGCGACCAAAGCCCGAATTCGGTAGCCATCAATCTACGGGTTCAGCGCGCGAACAAGGAGAACAACAATGTGAGAGAAACTGCTTCGCCGAAGATTGATATCGACGTCGAGAATTAGGTGGCGCGTGTGATTAATACGGTCAAGTCGCGCTTAGATTTCGAGACCGGCGGTCCTTTTTAATTGCCGTTCACCTCAATCAATCGACTCATCAGGAAGCATTCTTCTTCCAAGATCAACGATAGCATGGAATGTTCTCAGGCGAGAAAAATCCGAAGCAACATATCGATTTTCCACAATCTTAAATAATTTAGACGATAGGGAAAGAGAGAAAAGAAGAGAGCTCAGAGAGATCATCTCAGAACTCAACGAAGTATACCGTAAGTCTCTTGCATTTTAAAATAAAAAAATAACAGATAAAGTTGTAAGACGATGTAGAGACATAACTTTTTATCCGAGTTCGAACATTCGTTAATTCCGTCGCCGGCAAGAAAAAGTTAGGCGTTACCTGGCGGTAAAGTGCGAAGGTGATAGCGGCCACACGAGCTACCCCGCTGTGCTAATAGTTCGATATGCGCCGGCACCTTCTTCGCAAGACGGTGGACGGAAACTTCGACCGCGTCACGTACTCGATCGCGAAACAACCTCACGTATACGGGCGCACGCCTTGATCCGCGTATCGTAAAAAAAGAAACGATCGCCGGTATTCTATTGACCAAGATGGTACAGGATGTACCACAACTCGCAATCTCGATCTTGTACCTTTGTACTGCTTCCACAAGATTCCGATGTTAATTTGAGATTTTATTAAAATACGTCTCGAGTATTTTGTTGCTTCATTACTATACGTTTTGAAAAAAAAATCGTACGCACTAACTCTGGTATAGTAAAGTATAAAATATTTATATTATATTACTATTTCGTTAATATTTATAAAATATAAACTTATAAACGCGTGCAATATAATAAATATATTTTTGCATATATTTATAGAAAAAATATAGTTTTTTTAAATCAAAAAAGATAACTTTAAAAAGACCTCGATAGAGATAGGTGGATAGAAAAAAAAACAGATTTTTTGGATAATTTTAAAAAGCAGTTGCCACTTCTCAAGTATTGATTTGCTTTCCGCTTAATCCCATCGCTACCGCAAGAAGATCGACAATACTTTCCCGGCTGTGATCGAACTCTGCGCGTCCGCTTCGCACCGAATAGCGATTATCGCGCGACGGTCCAGATAGAGGCACCAAAAAATCCCTCCAGCATCTCGCCCCACCTCCTCGAGGCGATTCCAGGCATTACGTGGATCGAGATCCAATTACGCGGATCCGCTGAGGCCGATCGATCCACGCGAGCGGCGCGATCTGATTCTCGAGGAAACGGGTAGGAGGTGTTAACCCTTTACGTGCAAGGTGCAATTCCGTATACGTGTTACCGTACGTATGTGCAGCGCAAGATGAAACTTACGGCACTTCGAAATTGTTTGCAATATTTTTATTATATTCAATAACAGGAATAACTGTTTATACTGTTATTTATAGTATATATCTCGATTCTTAACTAAATATTATAGCATCTAAATTCTGAAATAAACATAAGTCCCAATGTTACTCTCAACTAATAATATTTAAATTATTGCATTCATTAAATATATATCAATAATTTTATTAAACAAATATATGACAGAAGATTCTTTCATATTTGCACGTACGTCTGCAATTTGCAGTAATGGCAGAGACATAATCTCTGCAATTTTATAAGTTCATGCTATTGTGGGTATCGGAATAGAAAATAATGATCACTTAACGTTTAATTAAACGTTAAATCGACATAGAAGCAAAAAAGCATCTGTATATTTCTTACAAACGGCAATTAGTTTTGCTTCTTGTTGTGCAACGCGATCGAAGGCGGAGATAGGAAGCTTCGATTAGCTCTTAATTGATAGAAGATAATTTATTAGAATCAATTCGAATCGGATAGCTCTTTTACGGCGGTTTGTTCTTCCTTTTTGGATAGCACACGGTTCGGCGAGATCGATTCGGCCGCGTAGCGATACGATACAGCTCGTTTCAGACAACTCGGCGATATTGAAATCGCCTTCTAAATAAGTCGGAGACCGTCCGAGCAGACCGAAGATAAATCCAAGCGCGCTTTATGATGTATGATTATCAAGATACGCTGCAAACTTTACTAGCGCTTGAGATCCGAACTACTGGGATAACGACGCGGCAAGTGATTGATTTATGCGCGGTGAAAGGCCCGCTGAGAGAAATCCGCGTGAGCTTACGTTGGCAATTTTATTGCAAACATAAAAACGGTATATTAATGTATACACCGATACGAAAAGATATTTGTTACATCGCGTTTTAGAATACCGGAGCAACGACAACGAATCTTCGTCAGCCTGGATGCTATAAAGTCAGGAGTTTCCATTACAATATAACGTACCGTCCAAAGCTTATTTTAAAAAACGGTAGATAATGTTTTATCTCAACACCACACTTGCTCATTTGTTTACATTTCTAGAAAAAAAACACCTTGTTACACGAAAAGCATAGAAAACAGCTTGTTACGTAACAGAATGGTTATGCAATTTTGCGGTTGCGCGTGCTTGAACAAACATGTTTTATAGCGAAAAAAGCTTTTCTTGAAATAAGTTTGCACCCACGCTGAGCTCATTTTCCTTCATACCGTGCGAAGCATTATGTTTTGAAGTAAATTATGGCAAGTTTATTGTTATTATACCGCGCGTAAAATTCTTCGAGAGAAATGGTAATGTACACAAGTAAGAACATAGTTTTTATTTGCACTTCGCGTATGATAAATGAGAGTAATTTCTTAAAATTTCTGTTTTAATTCCAACGTTACTAGAATTTTAACAGTAGTTTTGTCTTCTTTTCTTCAATATTTTCTTTTATGTATAAATAATCGCAATATTCTCACTAATTTCATTAAAATTTGAAAAGATGTATACGCATTGTATATACGTATAGTAACAGATGAGAAAATAAAAGCGTTCTTGTTCACATTACCATTTCTAAAAAAATTTATTATTGAACCACGAAAAACACCGCGTCTGAACGTTTCTCATTTGAATCACAAATTATTTGACTACAAACGAATATGTCACGAATGTCAAGTAGACTTTCAAGATACATCTATTGAACCATACAACATCGCAAAGAATAAGTTTTAGCTAGGTTCGTCAGCAGAAACGCGACTATAAATACAGGCTCGCTGCGACTTCGTATCCTCATCTCAATTTAACGCCACTGAGTTTGCCGCTAAGTGGCTGATTCGATTCTGCGTTTCATTTGTTTAGCGCGAATCTGTGGCGCGTTCGGTGCCAAAACAAAATGAGAGATCAAACAGCTAGGTGTAGCATTAGATGTGCGATACACGTTATGAGAACTATGAGAAGCCTGAAGAGTTGAAGATCCGCCAGCGACGGTGCAAGGAACTCGGAGCACCCACGCCTGTCTCTCTCTCGGCGTTTTCTCGATAAAATTAAAGCTCTTTGACGACCGAAGTCGATCCCAGCACCGACCACGTGAAGACGTGAAGTCAGAGTTTTCCGTTCACGTAGCTGCGGGCTGCACGCGCAGCTATATACATTTCCGCGTTCAGTCGGGCTCGCTAGGAGAATCGATTACGCACCCGTGAGATAGCGGCATCGCGTGTCTCGATAGGAAATATCGGAAATCGCTGCGTGTGTGCCGGATGAGCCGCGACGAAGACAACGGGCCGCGATCCGATAATCGCCGTTGTCCATTTAGATAAGCGAGCTGCGCCCCTTGTTGAGGCGTCCTCGTCGAATTCGTTCACTCCCACGCGGTGATCGACGGATGTTTACGAGCTGCCGTGATTTCCGAAGATTAGGTATCTTCTTATCTATCGCGCGCACCACGTCATATATGGTCGCGAGAATGTATAGCGTGTACATGTGATGTACTCTTTTTTTCTCTTTTTCACTCTGTATATGTACATATATCCGCAATTCGAGGCTGCAGGAAACTGTGAGATTGCGTCTCTCGAATTCGTGAGTTAAGGATATATTTCATAGGATGAAAGACGAGAAGGGTATACGAAACGGATGGTCCATAAGTTTGGGAGAGCTCGAAGATATTCTTCCCTACGTGTGGTGTCAAAATTGTACTCGAACTTGTGCAGAGAAGCGGTTGATTTATTACAGTTAGACGTAGAAAACGGTAAATCTGTGAAATATAAAGCGCATACCAGAAGCGCGCGGGAAAGACCAAAATCATCTTTAAATTACGATTAAAAAGTTAATCGAAACGCGTTTTAATCAAGTAAAATTAACTTTTTATTATTTACTTTATAAATACCAAGTTTCAATACATTTTAAAAGCATAGAACAAGTATATAGCCAGGAATTTATAAAAATAAATGAGTAATATAAAAAGAATGTTTCTAGATTTCATGTATTTTTTTTCATTTTTTTATTGTAACAAAGACGCCAAAGGAAATGCTGCAAAACAAGTCGAAAAGGAAAAAGGAAGGATAACAACTGGTTAACGAGTTGTATATTCGAAGATACTGAACGCAGCTGCAAACCTCACCAACTGTACCGGCGCAACAGTCATTGATCCCGTTTGATTCGGAGGTTACGAGCCATTTAGGCGGCAATCTTAGGCAAGATCTCGGCCGCCGAGAATAATCAACAACGGGAGGCGGATAGACGCGCGGGGTAGGTGTGCGTCTATAATAATTGCCCCCGCCGGGCGTTTTCTCTGGTGTGCAATTCTACGACGCGTTTCCGCGGCGGAATCGTCGTCATTGCAAACGGCAATGCCCGATAATAACGTGGCAAAGCGCACCGTGTCTGACCCGGCTCTAATTCTCCTCGACTCCATTACGGGCCACCTGGTCCGGCCAGTTAATTTCGACGTTGCAATCTTTGCGGAACGGGACACCGGGTACGTGAAAGAAGAAGACGATAGGTAGGGAGAGACAGCGGGGCAAGTTTATTCGCCGAGATTGTCCGAGATTGCAGCCGGAGGGACAGTCGCGGATGGTAGACAGATAGAGAAAGAGGAAGAAACCGCGCGCGCAAAAAAGACAGACGGAAAGGAAACGATATTTCCGAAAAGGGGGGAGGGAGGAAAGGGAGAAAGCAAGAAAATTGGATGAGAGAATCTCGACAAACAATACGACGAAGCGCCGGGGATTTACGAGGTGCTCGCGTTTTTACGGCGAGAGAGAGAGAGAGAGGGAGGGGGAAAAAGAGATGGGACTCCAGCCGGTGTGGAGAGATTTGATCGGACGCGGTGGAAAATATGATAGTGCGTAAATCCCGTCAAGCTTCCTCTGACATCGCCTTCCAAGACGCTTCTGACTTCGAGATGAATTTGTATCTCGCGCAACGAAGCACCGAGATTGGAGTGTCAAGAGAGAAAATAAAACAGCAACGAGAGGCACAAATACAGAGAGAGAGAGAGAGAGAGAGAGAGCGCCGGGGCATCGTGCGCTGACATATTTGTAGACGCGTCTTTAATTTAATGCGTTCGTTGGCATGGACATCAATGCGAGTGGACACTCGTAATGAGTAGCTCATCGTACGTTTGATAGAATTGCTGTCCTAATCTATTAATTCTCGGGTAATTAATTTGCCGCTTGCCACTGCCGTCTGTTTAATTTTGCAGGCCATAAATCGGCTCAACAGCTTCAATTGCTCATTTAACAATAATTAAATATTGAAATCTACTGATTATAAAACGACGAGAATAATATTATATAATATTAATTATATTATTATTATTATTATATATTAATATATATATATATATTAATCAGAATAAAAAACGAAAAATTGTATTATTTTTTTCTATCCAACAAAACGTAAAAAAGATTCAGTCACTTTATCGAGTTAAGTGATAAATAGTTCCTTCATTGTAAACTTTAACAAAAATTTTGTTCGGAAGAGTGTTTTGATGAAGTTATTTCGCGAAGAATACGAAGAGCTAGGAACCAATAAACGCGGAACATGGCAAAGGCACCTAAGAGGAAAGCCAACGATCAGACGAGTTATGTCGGACGGATTCTAAAAGGCGATGCCAACGGCGGGGCCATTTAAGGGTATCCTGGCCAAAGGCACCGGCGACCTCGTCGATCCTGCGACTGGTTTCGCGAATACGTTCGTCGCGGACATTTTTCTCGTTTTCGGTCTTGCAAAATCGCAACGGAAATTGAGCGAGATGGTCCACATCGATACGATCGATACGAAATTCTCGATCGTATCTCGTCTATATGGAATTTTTCGTGCTCGAGAAAAGTCGTAAATCATAGTTTCTGAGGGATATCAATTCGGCCACTGAATCGCCACGAAAATATTCCGATCTTTGATTCTTGGAATCGCGAGGAGAAACTTTATTTATTATACGTCTTATCCTGAAGTATAATTTTGAACTAAACAAGCAATATTCTAGGATTTTGTAAAAACCTCGCGTTTACATATAAAAATATTCGGGTTGAGAGAGAGAGAGAAAAGAGAGAGAGAGAGAGAGAGAGAGAGAGAGAGAGAGAGAGAGAGAGAGAGAGAGAGATCTGTAAATTCAATATACTTTAAAATTTGAATAGATATTTATTTATATTCCGAACTTACGCTCTCTATAATTTTCTTCCCTCTGTCTTGTGACAACGGATAGAGTGCCATATAACATGGGCGATTATTAGTCGGCTGTTACACTCCTCACTCGGCGCGCACTAATACTAATTAAAAGAAAATAACTCTCTTACACAATGTGCGCGGTCATAAATCTCTTTCCAGGAGCACGATTATCCCATTATGTAAGTCTGTAAGGCTCACATGGCAGTAACTCCCGGGGCTGTAATAATTCATTTTACGATTTCATGAAGTCGTCTGCGTTCATCCGCGACAATCCTCTCAGTTTTGTACGAGCCGAACAATGGAGTCGCGGCGCGCGTGGAGTTTCGTACAAGCAAATGAAAAGAATAAATTTCACTACACGGCTTCCGCTTTCTCTTTAACCCAAGTCACACTTCGCTTCCCCTAGCTGACTGCTCATTTTGCCGGCTCTCTGACCTCTGGCTTAACTCTGGACCACGAGGAACGTTCGATGTTAATACAATACAAATGAACGGATAATTTCTCCATCTCGGTTAAACTAATCCCTGTTTCTCAACGAACTCACTGTATCGTTAAAACTTTTATACTTTAATATGCAGAACAGCCTCAGGTTCTTCTATTTTACGAAATATTTTTGCTTACCGACGGTCATTAATTTACGTAACAATAAAATACCAACGTCTGAGCGATGTATAGGCTGCCATGGTTTTGTACCGTTTGCATGCCGCTAAAATTTCTGCCAAGGGAGGTGCGCAAAAATAAAGGAGATAAAGGAGGGTGGAGAGATTCCGCGATAAAGAGCGAGAGAATAAATCGAGCTGGCGAGCGAGCGCGGAACGAGCGAGTGAGCCAGGCGCGGTCGCGAACGAACGCGAGTATGCGGTCGCCGTTTATTTCGGGACGACCGAAGAGAGGCCTCTCTTTTCTCTGCTCACCGACCGCGGAAAGGCTTGTTGTTATTGTTGTTGTACTTGTTCTTGTTGTTGCTGATTACTGGCAAAGCTCCGGCTATGAGACCAGACAGTATGGCGCATAAAGCCTGAAGTTAGATCGCTTTCTGGTGAGGAATTTTTCGCAATAACAAAATCAAATGCGAATGTCGCTTTCTACATGTATGTAATGAGAGAGATGTGAGAAGACTGTTTATCATATTTAATCTAAAAATTTATTTTTATAAGTACAATTATTACGGATGCATTGAGATTGACGGAACTTCTACAAAGTTCAATTATTCCTTCCTCTCTGGTTTCCTCTCCTCTCTTTTTATTGAGCGCGGAGGGAACGGAGCTTGTTTACCGAAATCTTTAGAACTGGCTTGGAGTAGAAAAGTAATTTAAAAAGTTCTAACAAATCTGTCCTCAACATTTCATGCGGTTTATGTGCTTAATATACTGCAGTTCTTTCTATTTGATTTATTTGAATACGATTTTGCTTGTAAGAGAGTTCGTTTGTATACCACAAACTCACAATTTTCACAATTTTCAATTTTTAATATTGATTTCTAACTTTTTAATTATATCTTATCTTTCTTTCTATCAATATTAGCTTTCTTAATTAAATCAATCTAAAGATAATTAAGATCATTAAAAAATTATGTCTTTAAATAACATATTAAGAATTATCAAATCCATTTTTCAAATAGTTTACAGTAAAATAAAAAATCAATTAATTAATTAATATCATTGATCCTTTTATACAATTTACTTATTACCGCTTTTTCAAATTTAGTTACATTCGAGGTTACATTACAATATTTTGTTTCATGCTCATGTATTACACGCACATAAAAGTATCGTATTCTCTTTCATGCATAAATATATCACGGAGAAATTTACTTAGAAATCAACGCGTATGTTTTCCCACGTGAAATAACATTACCCATCACCACCCTTGGAAAACCGTCGCGAAATCCAAGAGCGCGCGAGCGACTCGCGCCCGAACGAGAATACCCGGAGATCGCGGAAGCACCTGTCCGGCGAAGAAAATGCGTCCACCGGGTCCTGCACGGCGGAGATGAGACGAGGCGAGACGAGAGGGTCGGCTCTCGCGCGAACGGATGGACAGCACGGCGACGCGACGGCGACGGCGACGGCGACAGCAACGAATGCGCCGCAACCCGTGCGCTCGCCGAGACGCCGCGGCTGCCCGCCGCGCCGCCTCGCTTCATGGCAGACCGCGTGGCAGCTCGCGGATTTATTTATACGTATCCGCGCGCGCGCGTGACAGCGCATACGCAGCGATACAACTTGCGCTCGTTCGGCTGCTGCGATCTCGAGTGCACCGCTCGATCTCGGCGCATAAGGTGCGGCCGAATCTCGTTGAAGGTATTTTTTCGTTCGCGTTGTGTTTATAGAATCGATCAAAAATGTGATCTCAGCAAGAAACAGATAATGAAAAATAAAGCAAGATTATACAGGATAAAACAGTGATCGATTGTGATAAAAAATTTTATTGTTGAAATAATAAAGTCGGCGATGATTCTGGCAGATATCTCGAATTGTAACGTCAAAGATAGAAAAATTGGAGAGAAAATCGTTAATCACTTATAACATATTCCCACAATGTTTCATCGATAAAAGTATTTTGTTTTAATGAAGTAAATTTAGGTACATGTGAAAGGTGATATTTTGCTACTTTCTTAATTCTTGACGTCACAACTTAAGATATGTAATGTAGATATTATTGACTTTTAAGAGAATTTCGCGCAAATTCGATACGACATTGCATACCTTATACGCGAAACCCGTATATCTTAACGCACAATTAACTCTCTTAACGCTAATCTTATGCAAACCTAAATTTAAGGCGATTTTTAAGACTGTCAAACTACTATTTTTCTCCGGACCCGTTTATTATGCCATTCGTATTCCGGCAAAAATTCTATCAGATAACTAACACATACCCGATCCCACAGAGGCGGGGCTCTTTAATTTGAAATCGATACTTGGTAAACGCGAATGTTTCGCACATTCTCGAGATTCACGACAGTTGTGCGCAATAGTGCAACAACAGTTGCGCAACGACAATGTGTAAGGTAGGCGGTAATTCGGAATGTCGAGAGTGCATTCGCGCGAACGCACGGATAGACGATAGACCGCGTGGCAGCTCGCGAATTTATTTATACGTGCGTGCGTACACGCTCATGAATGCACTGCACGCATTAACGAAATTCGCCATCGATTGGTTAATTACGAAGCGTTTAATTTCTCTTCCGACAGGAAAAATAAAAAAATATTTCTAAAACCAATCAACTTTCGGAAAATAGTTTTAACATTCGTTATTTTTCTAGATTCCCAAAAATATGTATATCCCTAAAAATAATTTTTTTACACATAAATTCTAATTATATACACGACAATTTTACATAGTTATGACAAAATGACACAATTTAAATATTCCTCTTGTTTTGCGTTTTAATTAACCCTTTAGTAGTCATAAACGAGTTATCTTGCGACCCAATATTATCGGAGATGCCCTATTTAAAGCACGTTTTAATGAGCATATACGCTGCTGTCGAGGTTGTGTCTTGAAATAAATGGATGACACTGTCACGAGATATGTAGCTAATTTACGAGCGCGCAAAATTGATAAAGACAATATATCTGAAACTACGCAATATACATATATCGTCACAATATGTAAAAGACACACTTTCATTTCCGAGCTTTTAGACGACGCTCGAGACGACGCCGACGCTTTCTCTTTGCAAATGCAAGTGCTCGATTCTTGGCAGAATTCAGGAAGTGTCTTGGACGACCCGGGTAATAAATCGCGGATTTAATGTCAGAGTAGCGAAAAATGCGATACATTGTGCTCGAAACCGCAATTATGCGCACGCTCGCCTATAACACGCGGCTAATTTGCGATACCGTTAGGATTACGTTAGAGCTTCGATGATCAAGCGGTTCTGGAGCATAATGACGGAGGCTGTGCGGCATGCGCAAATACAGTTCGTTACATCGTTTTCTGTTCTCGAGGATTTGATTTATATATACATGCGTATCCGTATTTTATATTTTCGACAGTGACTGCCGACAGTAACTGTTATAGAAATCTTATTGTTAGTTGTTAGAGTTTGTCGAATCGCCGAAATTTTATGCGACAAATACACGACAGTATTCAAATTAGGTAACGTCTTCTTGTGAGTTATTGATAGAACTATATACAATATAAATATCCATTCAAGATTGAGAATATTGCGATATTAAATGGAATTTTGTGAAAAGCAATAAATTGAAATGTTTCGTTATTGCTTATAATATATTAATTTCAGAAAAATAATTATACTATATAATTTAAATTTGATTGCAATTGCAATATCTGATTGCTGATAATATCAAGAAAATAATTTAAAGTTCCGCAATGAAAATGTTACTGTTTCTGTGATTTTAATTAATTAACATACATATTTGTTTTTTACATCAAATTAATTTTATAATTTTTATTCACAACTTATACAAATATTAATCTTCCCCATCGTGAGAAGAAAAAACATTATTTCTGTTGTTTCTTAAATAGCAAATCACCGAGACTCACACATTTATTACTTGCCATATTTATGTTACTTCTTTCTTCTCGGATTTCGCGCGTCAAATATTTATACAACACTTTACTCAAAGCACATGTGTATTTCATGCTTGCATAAAAAGAAGTTTGCAATAAAAAAAAAGCACAGTGGCGCGTTCATAAACCCCACGATCATATATTCATGCACGTAATATTTCTTTCACTCGTTTGGTGTCAGAGAGTAGAATAGTTTATTGGAATTCGTCTCTACCTACAGCGAAGTTTAAACGGCTCTTATTTATCACCTCGTCCGCTCTAATCGTCAATGCCGAGGCGTTCCCTCGAGGCGGCTCACATAAAGACTTCTACATTGTCAATCACAGTTTTAATAATTGCGTTCAACAGCATCTTTTACACATAGTCGGCGTGTTCTAGAAAAACAATATAATAATATAGTAACGAAAAATCATAGTCGAAGCTTTCTGTTTTATATATAATACAAATTGATTGCAGAAGTTTAAGTACGTCTCTCTAGATTTATTTATACATTTTTTTACTTTTTAAACAGAGTTGACTTCTTCTACCAAGATCGCACACAATTTATCACGGTGAAGTCGATCTTCGCGTAATAGCGACAGTCATCCGTCTAGAACACACTCCAGGAAATCCGATCTCTCTCTCTCTCTCTCTCTCTTTCCTCGCGGTAGGTAGCGCGTCTATTCGTGGGATAAAACCACGTACGCCGTAATTTAGATCAGAAGCCGAGACGAGAGGAGCGAGAGTCGCGTGTACGTCGCGCGGTTATGCGTTTTCAACGAGAACGAGGCCCGGACCAGTAAATCTCGGTCATCGTATTTCACGCAATCACGCATACACGTGCGCGAGTATGCGTGAGGCTCGCCTTCAATCGCATTTCCGTCTTGACGCAACTGGTGACCTCGTGCTTTTACGTCCTTACGTGTCTGACATTAAAAGGCGCGAGATGAAAATAACTTGAATGTTCGAATTGTATCTCGATGTCAGATGTATTTCTACAGAAAAAAAAATGTAAATTTAATTCTTTGCTAAATACAGGCATTATGCCCATAAAAGTTTGAAAAATAATCAATCTATTTCGACATATTTTTCTATGTTTCCACGTTCAATATTTGAAGAAAACGTCTCAAAAATTAGAATTTTATTTTAATATAATTTTAGTATAATATTTAATATAATTATAATCTTTCTACTTAAATATTTTTATCTGTGGGGGAGAATTTATTTCTTAATCTCCATGAGAGATTCTCTCCTGCGTGAATTATAAGTAGAAATGGAGAGAAATTTTAAAGGCAACTCTTGATATGAAATATTAGCAATTTGCAATTCCATATATAGAATCTTTCATCGATTCTCTGTAATTTACTTATTCGCCGCAGGATAAAGCCAATTAACACCTGTGTAACCGGATCCAAGTTTGTAAAACAGCTGTAACTCACTGTGCGTTCTGATCCCACGGGCTATTACACGCGTTGCTCTGTCATTCTCTACCGAATATTCCTCGAAACGCAACAAGCAACAAACACGAACAGCGCCATCGGGGCTACTCGAGTTTCCCGCGCCCATAATAACCCGGCAAATTACTTTGGCAACACACAAGCGCGGTGTCCATATTTTCGGCAATTATCCGCGCATCCGCGAGGCCGACGCGCGCTTCCACAGAAGCGACAGGCCCTTCGTTTTCTCCTGGCCGCCGCCGGCGGGCGTGCACACGCACACATAAACACATGGATGCTTGTGTGTGGGTGTGTATGCGGTCGCTGGCGACCGCGGAACGGAGTTGGAGTCGGTCAGAATTCCTTCGAGAACCTCGCAGACATGTTGTCTGCGGCGGACAGTGTGCTTGGCGACACCCTATTACGGTCCGACTCGTTTGAAGTCAATTAAGTTCGACCACAGTTCAATACTCTCGTCTTTCGTCTCTGTTTTAGAAATGGAAAGGAGCAGTTTTAGGAAAAAAAAATAGATCATTAAACGATTATTATATTGAACTTGTTAATTTGCAAAATTGAAGAAAGTAAAAAGAAGACAAACGGTAAAAAGCTATTTCTCCTATATCATCTTAATCGAAATAATTAAAAATTCTATAAGTAGAGAATTTGATCACAAAAATGTCTTATTATAGTACATACATAATTCATCAGAATTTTATTTAAACTTGATATTATAGTCCTCGAGAATTTTTGGGGAGCATTTTAAAGGGCACACTTATGAAAAGTTAGCGATTTTGTTTATGAAATACAAGCTTCGATACCTTGTAAGTATCGAAGTATCGAGCTGCATCTCCATGCATGAGAGGGAACCATTCATTTCGCGGTACACAGAGGACTCCCATTCATGCAGAACACGTCGCCCTCGCGCCGCGGGGAAGAATAATCGACGAAGGGGGCAGGGAACGGTCGACCGGCTGTGGGCAGGAGGTGGAGGACGAACGCGGCGGCAGGCGGCTATTCGCGGCATCGAAACGAGGCTCGACCGTCCTCGAGAATTCGATGTTCCTTGGCGGGAAAAAGAGGCGTCGAAGAGCGAAAACGATCTATCATGTCGGCTTCGGCGCAGCGCCGTGCAGCGAAACAAGTCTCGGTGAAGCTCGAACACGCCACGGGAGAATTCTCGAAACCGGGGATTAAAGCGTAGAGAGCTCCCTTAATGACGTCTAAACGTGGGAGAAGTTATAAAAATTATGTTTGACCCGTTGTTTTAAATATTCTCTTGTTCCAACCTGGAATTCTTTGTGCGCAACTACACTGAGAAAAAAAATTGTTAATCCCAAGAAACATATTTAATATCCGATACGTTCAACTAAACATTTTAGTTAGTTAACTAAATATTAGTTGTTTCAACAATTTATTTAGTTTCTTTAATCAAGAATTAATTAATTCAACTACTGTTTAGTTAACTAACTAAAATGTTTAGTTGAACGTATCGGACTAAATATTTATTAGGATTAATAAATTTTTTTCTCAGTGTAGAAAATGTATAACTACAATTAAATAAAGATATCTTTAAAAACCAAATAAAGTCAGATTATTTATATTTTTGTATTATTAAAATCATTTATAAATTACATGTGTACTCGCGCGTGATAAAACGTAACAAAATTTAAATAAGTGAATAGATAAACGCAAAATAATAAAAATTTCTTTTTTTCTTATATCATGACATTTTTTATACTTTTTTGCGGAATATTAATCATTATTATAATACAGTATTCAAAAGAATAATGATATAAAAAAATGATATACACTTTCCTACTTTAAATCTACAAATATTTGCTAAGCATTACTCCCATCCAACTCTGTCTTCATAGTCCAAAGAATCATATAAATTCAAGATGCGAAGGAAGTTTCATGCTCAGCTAACAATTGTTAGATAACTTACACGACAGTTCTACGAATGCGATATCCTCGCATTTGTAACCGGCGTGATCGCGCGGGCCACGATTTTTCGTACAAATTTGCAGTCTCGCAGCCGCGGGAACGCTTTTTGTAGTCAGTGTCGGCGCCGACAACGAAACCCCCCTGAGCCCCGCCGCAAGAAGTCTCCAATTTAAAATGTAAATTGCGCCGGATATTTGGTGTATCGCGTTGCGCGACGCGCGCTTGCGAAATGGCCGCGAAATTAAAACGTAATTTAATTCCCTCTTCGCCCTGCCTACACCCCGTCCCCGTCCTTCTCTCGCTCATTCCCTCCTCCCGTCTCTCTTTCTCCTCCCCGCTTCTTTCCCTCTTCTTCTCTCGCTCTCGTGAGCTCTTTATCCGCACTCGTCTCGATCCCGCTCCGCTCTCTCGACGAGAGAGAGAGAGAGAGAGAGAGAGAGAGAGAGAGAGAGAGAGAGAGAGAGAGAGAGAGCGTCTCCTTCTTCTCTCCATCCCTTTCCTGTAAGTGGATTTTGGAACGCGGATTATCGTTTCTGCAGCGCGAAAAAGCCAACTTCTGCTTTTCGAGAGACTTCTTGCTCTCAAGAGGAACCTCAAGGGATCCGAACGCGAGCGTAAAAGTGTCGTTCGCGTCGCCCGAAAGAGAGAAAGAGAGAGAGAGCATTCGCAAACTCATTCCACAATATGTTCAACCGTGTCGCGATCTCCCTTACTTAAAAGAAGAAAAAAAAGCTCGAAATTAAGAAATTTTCGCCGACGTTATCGCCGTGTAAATCGCGACGTGACTAAGAGCAAGAGGTAACTGACGGATACACGTTTAAGAAGATCCCCCGATGCAATTAGTAGAGCAAAGTGCACAAAGGCGGTAGTCAGCAATACTGGCTGCTGCTGGCGAAACACCGGCAGCGACCTGTTTTGTAATCTCGCGGTATCCACTTTACCGTCCTCCTCCTCCTCCCGCGCCTCTCGCTGCCGTTCCTCTCTTTTTCAAGAGGAGTCGCGATACGAAGGAGCTAGAAGGGTGAGGACTCGCCACATCGCCATCTCCCTTTCAGCTTTTTTGCCTCGGCTCGGCCCCGCGTCCGCACTCCGCAGCGAACGCAACGTGCACTCCTGGCGAGCACTCGCGGCGGACGGCCATCACCATAGCGACCGCTTAATTGGAAAAGGATCCCCGTAATAAAATCGTCGAGTGCCCCCGCGCCGCGACGTGGAACAAATTCGCATAACTTCCCGCGAGGAGGAGCGCGATGAATGTCAGAGAGCTCAGGAGGGCGGGAGAGGACGCGAAGACAACGGGGGCCCACCCACGTTCCCCGCAGCTTCTTCCCGTCCGGACCCGATTATCGCGTGAAAACGGATCGACCTTTTTGTGCTTGTGCTAAAGTGCTCGCGATCGAGACGGAAGATGTGCAGTTTTATACCCGGTACAGACTGGAGGAAGTACGTTGAATAAAATGGAAGATTAGTTGCGTTATATATATATGTTTGTTCGTTAATTCATATATATTACCGCAGATCAATGATGAATGAAAAGTGAGCAGTAAATCTAGATAAGAATATAAATCTTAGGCTTTACGTATAAAAAATTAGAAATATGTAATATTTCACACACAAGTTGATATCCAAAAACGATCCTTTTATTAATCAACTTTTAAAAAATTATTAATAAAAAAGTCACATTTGCTGTCGCTCTCATCGATATATAACACGAAAATCCGGAAGTACATCATTCTCGTCCCTTCTAAATCCGACTTATATCACGTCATATTACGTCATCGTACGCCTTAATTCGCGACTAAATAAAATGCGTAAGAGGAGCGATAAATTCCCGTAATTGCCGTTTACATGGACTTCACGTGGACATTCCGCGGAGATATCCGCCCATATCGCTCTCCGACCGCAAAGGCACCGTGACGCAAATAACGTCCTAAAACGCGTTGTAAAATCTTGCGTACAATACGCTCACCCGAGGGGGGGCACCTGACATCGCAAAAAACGCCGTAAAATCGCCATCGAGGTCGGCTTAATGTCGCGGGAGTCCGAGGGTTCTCATATACGGAGGGACGAGAAAGAGAGAGAGAGAGAGAGAGAGAGAGAGAGAGGGGGGGGGAGGAGGAAAGGGGGAAGAAAAGCACACGCGGTCTGGCTGCACCCGTCGCGCCGTGCCGTGCGTGTAACTGCACGAGTCGCATAAACGTGCCCCCGAGAACATAACTCATTGCGGTAAACGGGCGCCGCGGCACGCCGCGTCAAATTAACGCCGCGCGCCTCGAGAGCGAGCCTTATACGTTACGGAGAGAAACCGGCCGGTGTATATGCCTAAACTACCTCGCATCCCCGTTTGTATTAAGTTAACATCACCGCGCGAAGGAAAATTACGGCTATCGCAAAATTTAGTGCCGTTTGTGCGTTAATTAATCGCTCCATTAGAGTTGCCCCATGTAGTTGCTAGGCTTCTGGTATTAAATTCAGACGAACTCAGACTAAAGTGTCGAGCTTCCGCACGTATATGAAACTTGCACGCATGCAGCCAGAAGAACAATCGATATAGAGTGTCAGGTATCGTCAATCAATCGTGAATGAAGCTTTTCAGAATTCTCGAATAAGCCTTACACATTCTGATTCTTTTGTGCGTATACTAGTTGATCAAAGTTTCTTCTTATTTAACCAAAGTTAATTTCTCCTATTCATCGACACATAAATTTATCTATATTTATTAAATTTATTTATGTAAAATTTATTTGTTACACTAAAATTTTATTCACACTTTTTGTTCTATGTAAAAAAGGTATATAGAGAGCAGTCAATAAATTCAATATAACAATATAATATTGTCTGAAACTTATGTTAATAAGTTAAAAATGAGTTATATTAAAATCATTATAATAATTAATAAGTGCAAGAATACAATAAATTCTTTTGTACTCTTGAAATAAAACAAAGATTAAAATGCTTCATTTTAAATAGCTAGAAAAAGAAGAAGGTAGAAAATATTCTGCATATAATGGGAATCGAGCTTGTCACAAGATACATTACAGAGGCAACTATAATCGACTGTCGATTTTTCCCATGAGTTTGTCGAGACCAGTTAAAGCTATCATTTCTGCTATCATGTTTGTTCTACGCGGGGTTGTTGGAGGAACGATCAATGTAATGAAGTGCGTTATAGTGAAACGCTAGTACGACCGTAAAGGTATATTTTATTAACGCTTCACAGCCGATATAAAAGTGTTACAATCTCACGGAGACGTAATTAGATTTCGTAATTCCGACGTGAGCACGCGGCCCCATTTCTTTCGTTAGGGCTCTAGCAAGGTATTAATCATCCTAACGTAGCTCTTCCATGCTTTATAGTATCGTACGATAAACAATTGCTTCAAATTGAATAGCTTTTTAACCGGAGCATCGCTCTCGCCTCTTATTATCTTAACTGAACTGCTTAAAAGATAATTGTTGCGTGCAATCGTTCCTAAGTAGCGGTCCCATTTTCAATTATCTTCATTCCATTGCCAATTACGCCCACTCGCGAAATTACTCCTGCTATAGTTTCCCATCGAACGTATCATGAAAAATCGTTAAATGGAACATTATTGTAATTTTGTTTCCAACGAATACAATTTTCTTCGCGACAAGAGATGTGTCAAGATATCTTTTAACTACTGCTACTCAAAAATATCTAAAAGTATACTATATATAATACTATAAAAGATTATAAATTTTTCTCCTTCAATAATTTTAAATTATCCGTTTCACTTTTTTCCCCTATTGTTCTAGTTATACACAAAGAGAAACAGCCACCTTATATCTTGCCAAATATCTCTCCGATTATTGTGAATTGGGAAAATGGCCGATCGCGGGTTATCAATCCTTTATATCGAAAATACGAAGCGATCGACGGTTCATCAAGTATGTGCCACTTCGCGCAATTTTGTACGGAGAGAAATTACCTGGCTCGCGGCACGTATTAATTAATAGGTAGCGTTTTTTCTTTCGATATACAACGTGAAACGAGTCAATCAAAGATAACCGATATCCGGGGAGTGAAAGGGGGAGGTACGGAGAGAATGCCGACCCCGAGCTCGAATTGGCGCCAGATCGCGCGCAGTTTCTCTCGTGTCTGAAATTAATTAACCGCGGTAATTAATGGTGACATTTCTTCGTATACGTAACACGCCGTAACGCGGTGAGATTTTTTATTTAGCGCGCGGTTGACGTTTCGCACGCACGCATGCACGCACGTATATACTTACGTGGGATATATATCGGCGGCGAAACGAAGGGGAAACGGAAAACGTTTTGCGCGCGATAATCCGGGCAGACGCGTCTGTAGGGGAGATGCAAATACTTCTGACAGGGATGGACTGAAATTACCGGCTCGAAAAACAAGGGCTGGCGATATAATTGTTTTATCTGATAGATTAATTTTCGCGTTCCCAGGACTCCCAGGAGAATGATATCACTAACACCAATAGAATTATTATACTGTGAAATTATAAAAAATGTCTCTTTACAAAGATCGTCCGTATATTAAAGGAAATTCAATTGCTAAAATGCATTACTCGACGTGGTATTCCCGTATATCTTGTCCCAATGGATTATTCCAACTTTTATTCGCCTGAAATAAACGAGTTCGAACTGAGTTTAATACGAATTCTTCAATCTAAATATTATGCATTTCGCACGTGCAAACAAGCCGCATCGATTCGACTTCTATTTAGTATCGGTTAATTACTCAGGCGCAAACCGGGAGTTTTTCGATTTGCGCCAGAATAACATAGGGAACATCGATACGCCGCGTTCGCAAACACATTCCGCGCTTTACGCGAACTTTCTTCGTGAAATTCACTGAAAAAATAGTACGCTCGCGTACTTTGATTATTAATCGACTTAATCAAAGTTACTAACATTTTTCCACGATGTACATATGTATGCTCGTCCTTTCGAAGCGGGCGGATCGACCGACGATTATCTACACGCGTGAAAGCGCAATGTCGAAGTGGCGCGAGAGAATTATTGTACGATGAAGGAGAATCGGCTCGCGCGACAATCTGCGGGAATTCCACGCGCGGGGTAATCTGCTCACGGATGACCGATCGCGTCGAAACGCGTAGCCGGAACCGATCGACGCGGAGAATGGTCGACTCGATCGTTCGAAAGTGGCGTATCACAATTATTTTCGCACGATTATTGTCTCCTGATGGCCAATTTCGCATTTTGCACAACGCGCGACATAGCTGTCGCCACAATTAATTGCCTGGATTCGCGTTTTCTAATCGTAGTTATCGTTGAACCAACACAATTCACTGTTTCGCCCTTTTCCCGCGATTTCCAATTGCGGAAAGCGCGTTGCGTTAACTAATGCGGAGAGCGGTTAGTTATGGTTCCCCGCGAGTCATTTATTTAATTAATTTGAATCAGAAACGGATCAAATATTTTGAATTGGCGATTATATTTGATTAAATGTAAACTCTAATTTTCTCAGCTTATTTGCCCTTCGAAAACAGACACCGAAATATGAATGCCTTGACTTCGTGACTATATCGCAATATTCTTTCATTCTGTCAATATCATTTTTAATTTCCGAAAGAAAACAAAATAGCTCACGGAACATAATTTAATATCAACTAAATTATGCTTCATACGATATCGATTAAAAATCTGTTTCTCTGACGCGATCTGTCAGCTGATTCGCTGCGAATTAATTCTTTATAAACTTTGCGGAATAAAGTTATAAAAACAGAAAGCGCGCGCGTATGAACACATATTTGTAATTGGATGTCTCATTTCGGGAATTAATTTAGAACCAGCGAATCTTGGACAAACAATAATTGCCGGAAGGAAAAAATCTCGAACTAATCGCGAAATTGAAATTCAGCTGCAGCGCAAAAAGAATCGTGCTCGCTGATAACGACGAGAACCGCAGCTCCCGCGGGCGCTTCCTTTATCGCGCTCTCTCTTGCCCGCGCGCGGTCCAGGCAGCGTGTCTCTCGAAAATAAACAAGGGTGCTCCTTCGCGATCGCCGATCCAATTAAATCCGATTACATTTTTCGCCGCGATGCGGCCCACCCCCCTCCCGTCCCGCCCAGCCTGCAAAAAATCCGGACCGCGGGACGCGCGTGCGGGGGGCCGCGCGAGCACTGGTGGCGTCCCTTATCGATTCGAAACGATTTTAGAGGGTGGTTTTACCCTCCGACGTTTTTGATTTCGGCTACGCGGCCTCTCCGCGATACCGGGACTCCGGGGCAACGCTTCGCCGCTTCGAATTAAGGGGTGAGCCTCGAGAGTACGAGAGCCTAACCCCGGGATCGTTCCGAGGAGAGACAGAGCGCTGGGTGCAGGGAGAAGGATGGCAGAGGGAGGAAAGGGGGGACCGGAGGGGACGAATAGACAAGAAGGGACGCGGAATCGAGCGAGAGTCTCTTCTCGGTGTTTATTTTTTACTTCTCGAAAGAGCCATACGCGCGCGCCGGATGCGCACCCCACGGTCCCCCCCGATCCCAAATTCAATAAATATGGCCCCGTGTTGAATAACGGGCGTTGGATACGCCCGGCGTTCCTGGAGAGAGAGAGAGACTCGTGATATGAGATTATTGCCGTAGCCTTGAAATCCGCGACGAATCGGGAGGAAGCAACATTCGCGGAGAGAGAAAAAAGAAAACGCGAATTGACGTGTCTGCGCTAACAAGGGCTGAAACGCGGGCTTTGCGGATACAAAGAGAAACCCCTGTAACGGAATATTTATCGAATTCGCCATACGAATAATGAAATTGTAAAGGTTCACTGGCTTCGTTTAAAGCCTACCGCGTTTTCCGCCCGAGAGATCTCGCATTGAGCTGAGCGTTCAAAAGTTGCGAGAAAGTAATGTTCAATTAAATTTTCTGCTGGAAAGAAAACTGACTACGATATAGTGAAAAAGCATGACGATATTTCTAAGTCACTTTGTATCTCGACGGCAGAATATTGAGTGATTTGTTGAATATTGACAGACTTCGTGTTGGCATCGCTGGAGAGATTAATGGGGAGAGAAACTCGGAAGTTATAATACCCTGCACATCACACACGTACGTGCACAGTCAAGTGTTAAATAAAATATGCGTTTGTTTTATGGAAAGTATCCTCTGTCCGTTAAAAAATTTTAATTATGCCGCGCGAGATCGTAAAATTAGAAACGCATCGGGGATATCGCGCGGCAGAGATTACTTTTCACGGGACGGAATTACGGAAAAATGACGACGAAGCGAAAATAGGGCGCGAGGCTGCCGGGCAAAAAATTAGTTACCATGATATTGCAATCGTAAAGTGATAGATACCCAGTTTAATATATGCATTGCAATCTCTCCTCACTGCTACACGGTCAAAAGTGATACACGCTGCCCCGGAAGTTACAACGGATTAGCCAGCTTCAGAGTCGGCTGCACTTCCGTCCATTTAATTTTGCAATCGTAAACACGATATACTCAGATATTTAGTCCGCTACAAACATGGCAATTCCAATAGGAATATTGGATCAGCTAATGTTGTTCTAGCTCTATATCTCGATTTAATATCAAGTCCACCCCCTATATTAAAATCGAATGCATTGAACTGTATGTGAAGGAGAGCAAAGTAAAATATCTTAATTAAGTCGTGTGACATATCTATTGAAATTTGTTTTATATATCGCGTCTGTATTATAAATATAAATAATGCCAATTCAAATTTTTCAATTGATGCCATCTGTATCAGATAGTGTTTTTTAATTCGTACGCAACAAGATTGCACATTAATTTAAACAGAGAGCTTTTCTTAAAACTTCTAACAGAGTAATATCATATAGGCAATAAATTGTGATGAAACAGTATTTTAAGGAACAATGTTCGACGGAACAGTTACGAGACATCACCGTATCCATGTGTGTCCAGCGTATCATACTTCACCTAATACACACAGTGGTATAATTGGATACATATTGCGTTAATGTACTGCGTGCCCTAATTCCCGTAACAATGGTATTATTATGGTCAATTTATACGCGCAATGGCACAACAGGACATTGGTATATCTATCAATCATTCGCAGAATCTCGTAGTATCCGCTTTCATTGCGGAACTCGCATATACGCATATCTTCAATACACATAATTCTGCTTACATTAGCTTTACCCTCCCCCCCCCTCTCTCTCTTTCTCGTTCTGATCGTAATTACCAAAATCCATGTAACCCAACTCAGACTTCTCGAAAATGCATCCGTACTCGCACACACAAATCCCCATTCTGTCTCGAGATCAAATTGCAGTTATACATCACACGGTTTGAATAATCGTTATAGTATCCGAGCTCGCCTAACTTCAATTTGGGGCTTATTACTCAACAAGAGGCCAACCGACGCATTTTGGTAAAACGATTTATCAGGATGAAATATCTTGGTCTTTTTATTTAACAAAATAATTATGTTGTGGAGATATTTTGTGCGCTTTGAGTTACTTTTCAGCTCGTGTAACCAAAATTCAAATTGAAATATAAATCGAGCTGACCAGATATCTAATATAAAAATAAAATGTTGCATTTAATGACGCTGTTTAATTACGGTTTCAAATTTTAATTGTTTGACCTAGTAGTACGTAGAACAATATTGAGTTACATATTCTGTCCACTTAATTTAAATATATACCAAGAGTGACACTTTGTCGCATGTTGGTGTGCAAATGCATTAAGAAAGGTGATAAAGAGAGGACGAAGAATAACAAGCATATGCTAATGTTTTAGATATCAAATATCGCAAAGACATCCATTAGACTTTATCGCGAACATAACATGTGCAGCCAGAGATCAAAGATGCTAATTTTTAGCTCATTATGTCCATTTCTATGAATGTAGATCAATTTTAATCCCGGCTTAACTTACTATCCTTTTTCTGACTCTTAGAACTAGAAAGAGATGAAAAATAAACCGGGATTGAAGTTAATCTGCATCGGTAGAAATGTATGTACATTAATCATCGCGGCCTAAATTGAATCTTCACGGCACAAGCGTGGAAATTCCAATAATTAATTCGGAGTATAACGGAATTTATGTTCGGCACGAACCTTTGCACTCGTTGGCGTCCCTGGCGGTGGCCCTGGCCCACGGCCGGTCGAAGTGGAAGGGCCGGCATCGCTCGCAGTCCCTGCCGGCGGTGTTGTGCCTGCACTCGCAGACGACCTCGCCGTCCTTGCCGGGGATGCAGCGCGCCGCGTGTCCGTTGCACTTGCACCTGCCGCCCACGGCGAAGTCCGAGACCGCGTAGTGGTGGGCCATGGTGGCGGTGGCGATCGGGCCCAGGCCGTTCATCGCCACGCTGGCGAGCGTGGTCGTGGTCGAGGAGACGGTGACCGGCACGAAGCCCATGTCGCGTACCGCGGCGTCGATCGCGTCGTTGGACTGCATCTCTTGGGGCGCGATCACCTGATGGACCGACGGCAGGGCCGTCACCAGGGGATCCTGGCCGTGCAGGATCGCGTTCTTCTGGCTCTTGAGTCGTTCCTCGCGCTCGCGTTCCCGCTTCGTCATCTCCTCCAGCCCGATCGCCGCCACGTGATGCTCCTCGCCGTTGAGCGACGACGATCCCTGGTCCGGGCCCGACGGCATGTGCAGCCGGTTGAACACCACCCGGATATCGGTGGCGGTCACCCAGTCCTGCAGCACCGGCGAGTTGTCGAAGTCGGCGGCGGACGGTCGGCCCTCCAGGGTGCTGAAGGCGATCCTGCCGACCGGGCCGAGGCCGTCGCCGCCTGTGTAACGGTGACTGTCGGTGCACCGGGCCTCCTGCTCGTTCGCCTTGGTGATGGTGGCGCGATTCGGCCTGCCGTAGACCCGGCGGCACTGCGACGAGTAGAACTGAAACGGCTGCCAGGTCTTGCCGTAGTCCATCGACTTGTAGATCGCGATCGAATCGGGCTTGGCGGCGCGCGGGCAGAACTGCAGGCTGACGTACGTAAGCTCGTACTTCTTGCCGAGGGAGAGGGTCAGGGTGACGTTGTCGGGCGGCGCCGAGAAGCTCTGCGAGCTGACGAGCGGCTCGCTGCGCCAGCAGGTGACGTTGTTCGGGTTGTTCAGGTCGGTCAGATAGCTCGCGGGGAAGCGTCGCCGGGGCGTGCTGTCGTCGCACACGTGGCAGTGGCCGATGCCGGTGGTGCCGCCGGGCTCGTCGGTGACGTCGCAGTAGCGGGTGGGCCCGCCGGTGCCGCACGTGGACGACGCCTCGACGGTCGCGCCGAACGCCGCGTTCACGAAATCGGGGATGCACCGGCGCGGCCGGTCCTCGTCGTAGCACGGGTCGCTCGGGTTCTGCTGGCTCGAGAACATCTTGGTGTAGATCTCGCCGCGGGCCGGCTGCAGCGGCAGCAACAGCAGCAGCAGCTGCCCGGACAGGATCGTCGCGAGGACGACCCACGGCCGGAAGGACCGTTTCTCCGCCATCCTGCACCGCTGGCGAACTGCCCGCTCCGATCCTTCTTCCGTTCTTCGTGCTTCTCCGGCAGATATCCGCGCGCGGTTTGCGGTACGGGTGTCGTTGGCGGTTCAACGCGACCCTGACGATCACGAGAAGCTTCACTCACCTCTTCCCCGTCTTCCCTCCTGCTCTCTTTACTCTCCCCTCTACGGAAAGGGGCAACTGAGATGCGATCTCGGTCCTAGGCCTCGCTCCGCGTCATGTTGAAATCGAGGCGCAATTTAATTTTCCGTTGTACTTCTCTGTGTCTCGCTGAAACCCGTCTCTCTGTCACTCACGGCTCACATTATATTGGCACTGGCCAAGTTAGAATACTTGGAACGCGACACGATGATGAATCTAAAACCATACGTTTAGTCTCGCGGAATAAGATAAACGCACAGTTCACACTGAAACCGGACCCGTCCGAGGAGCCGCCTGACTCACCACTTCGAAAGTTTATTTATTTGTTTATTTTTTTTCGCACTCAGACAGACTCGCGGAATATCACCCTCGCTACGATCTCGAGAGAACGCGTCTCGTTTCCCCGAACGGCGCGAAACGAGTTCCGTGGCCGCGCAAAAGCGAAGGAGGAAATCGGCTGCGATCGGGAACGAACGCGCCGGCGGAAACGACCGGCGATAAAACAAACCCTACCTCGACAGCGGCTCGCCGCTAACTGAAACGCCGTCCTCGCACGATGCGCATCCGAACTCCGAACTGCCGCGAGTCCCTCTCCGGTCGCGGGCTCCCCGCTCCCCGCAGCACCCGATGCGTGTTACCCCCTTCTTGCCCCGCCCCCCTCTACTCCTTTCGTCTCCGTTCGACCAACGACGCGTCACTCTCTCGCTCGCACACGCTTGCGAGAGATCGCGCGGGCCAATCGGACGAGACATTGTCCCCCCTCCCCCTCCACTCCGCAGTATGCGAGACTGGTCCATGGATCGTGGATCCAAGCGCGGAGGGATGCCGCGCGCGTGCTACGATGGACCAGAAACGCACAGAAACGTTGGACTGGCCCCGAGGGTGCTTCCCTCGAGGGACAGCACGTGATTTTTCTTGTTTCCTTTATTTCGCCCGCGTTTCGGCGGCTTCAAACGTTAACCTGTTGGCTCGTTTGGGTTTGGGATTTCGTTGCTTTTGAATTGGTACGAGGTTCTAATTGAGAAAACAGAGAGACGGCTGTGAAGTGGCTAATGAATATAATGACGTTATAAAATACTCGGGCAATTTATGATTATTCTAATGTGTAGAATATATGTGACAGGTTTTTCACGCACGTAGAAATACTTCTCGTTGCATTTTGAGAAGAATATTTCTCGTATTCCTTTATTTAATGATTTATTTAACGGACTACTCCGAGATAGGTCGCATTTTTGAGAGAATTTTATGTATAATGATAACAAAAAACGATATTTTCCTTTACAATTTCCAAAAATTGTTTACTCATCTGGTTTTATACAGTTATCTCTTACGCTTGTACAGAAGATCTTGAAGTACTTTTCCATGATTAAGATTTGTATATATGTATGACGCGTTATATTACGTTAATCTCCTATATCGTCTTTATTACTGGATAGCGCATGTTCGCGTTAGTTTGTCTATTTGCTACTGCATAGTGCATAGCGTGTACATTAGTTTGTCTTCGCCCGTTCCGTCGTCGTCGTCGTCTCTATATACCCAGGCATAATATTGCTCGATGTAATCCACTTCCATTTACATTGCGACCTACCTCCGAATATTGTCTCCATTGATTAATTTGAGTAATGTCTTGATTAACCGAATCTAGTTAACGATTTATCTTGCATTTCTGTGCTGCAATTTAATTATATAAGGTGCAGTTAAAACGCAAAACCTCGTGTAATAAGGATATATGTATCATATACCTGCAACATCATAATGTGTAACATCATAAAGATGCAAATAGGCTGTCGACAACTACTGAATAATTAATGCAAATGACCGATTGAATAATAAGCAGATACATATTCAATTGGAAATACGATATATCCCGAACGTCAAAATGCATTCGATAAGCAGAAATGATTTCCCCTAAAATGATACGATTGGACTGTTCTTTTTTTTCTCGTGATTTTTTTAAGGTTTCAACATACAAAATATTTTGATATCTATGATTTCAATTCAGGCTTCTCTTGAAGTCTTTAAAGTCCATTTAAAATTGACCAAAGACTAAGATATTCCTTGGAGCTTAAAATTGTCAAAATTCTTCTCTTGCTTATAAATTCTTGTGCGGTAAATTATTGACATCCTAACACATTTCAGATGAGAAAGTATTATTTCTCATCTATTCTCGACTATACGATTGCCTGTTCAAGAAATATGAGACATATCGTGAATATTGCTAATCAAGGTAGAGACGCGAAGCGGCAATCGATGAAGCAATCGAACGTTGCTCGTCAATGGGACATGTTCATTCAAGGAATCAACCGCCGCGAGCGGATCGTAAAGAATCGCTCGCTTCTCTACCTTTCTGGCTGCGAGAGGCAGATCTCGGAGGAGTTTATCAGCGGATTATTTCACGGCGGCGATCCCCGTGGGCGAGGGGGTTCCTCTTCCGTCGATTTTGTCGAGAGAGGAACCCGGTCCGCCTGCGTGCTGAGGCTTATAGAGCGAGTTCTCTGCCGCTCGATTGGTCGGCGCCGTCGAATTGGCGGTCGAGGAAGAAAAAACGAAAAAGAGAAAAGGCGGGCGAGGATCAGCGGGAGAGAGAAAGGGAGGGAGGAAGGAAGAGGAAAGCCGACCGTGGAGAGGGACGGAGAGTGAATGGGGACTGGGGAGAGGAGAGCAACGTGTCTGTTGCCGTCACGCGAACTCTCCTGTTGGACCGCAATGTGGAAAGGCCTCGTTGGCCCCCGTCCGACTTGACAGCTCGAAATCTGGTATCGGATACGATAAATATAGGTCCTGGGGAATTAAGTCAGAGCCGCGGATCTCTCCGCGGCGAGCGTGAATCCGGTTGTGATCTAAAGTATCCGTTGTGTGTGGGTTTTTTCTCCCTGATGCGAGAGAGCCACGCAGTTTCGGAGCAGCCTCCTTTTTAATAGCGGTGATTCTCTAGCGTTGGTAGAGTGATAACCATGCCTTCAGCACCTCTTCGCGCGACTGCTCGTGTATTTTTAGAAATAATATTTCCGAGATGGAAGATTGCCTGCGTTAGAATTAAGGTGACGTCCGCTAATTATTCTGCTTGTCAATTATGCTGTATCTATGCAGTCAATTTATGTACGAGAATTATTTTAAATTCTTACCGCATTCTTCTTTGATATCGGTCATTATGGAAAAATATATGCGAATAGAAATATTAAGAAATATGTATGGTATTAAATTTCTACAGTTAAGTGTTAATATAAATTTTACTTTAATGAAATCTTGATTTGCAAAATTACGGACGACCGTACAACGCTCAATCATTTTTTAATTCGATATTTGACTCGAAAAAGATCGCTTCCATCTTCAACGGGGAATATCGAATCAAGTTTAAGTCTGTAAAAGTATCAAGCATATATCTAGATCTATGCTAAATACGCGCTTTTGTAAAGTGTGAGGTCCAAAGTGCCGAGTACAAACGCGTCGTCGGCGCGACATGTACTCGCGCGAGATGAAAGGCGCGAGATGAAAACGAAGGGCACCGTTTAAAGGCGCCCTGCAGTCTAACAGAAGGCGTTTACGCGCGCCAAAAGACTGCCCCGTTCTCCGGCAGGCAAAATATCCAAACGCTCCGTACACCAGAAGCGGACGCACATAAGAAACATAATTATGGGCGTTCGGACGCAGGTGGTGGCTGGAATGCTTTTCACAGGGCGCTACCTCGTCGCGTTAAAAACGCGCTCTTCTTTCGGCGGCCTCTCGCCTTCGCATTCAACGTCGGAAATCGGGGGAAGCTTATTTAGGACGTTACACACGAGAGCGCGCATCCTCGCACGCAACGGAATATTTCGCGACTGAAGTCACTAAAGTAACAATTACGCTTAATAATGTAACGACCGACAAGAGGATCTCTCATTCGCATTTTTTATCACAATGCTCGACGTTTTTCTTTCGAGGCACATTGCCATTTGCGATAGAGGAAGATCACCTCGGTTCAAATGTCACGCAATTCCACAAACGCGATGCACTTGCAATTAGTATCTTATAAGTGTGGAAGCGATATTACTATTAAGCGAACTACGCATTTTCTTTGACATGTTTATAGATGTTGGAAACTGGATTAAAACGTGTAACGGACATTCGCGCGTGTGGAGATATTAATAATTTTTTTAATTGAAAACCCGGTTTCGACTCGGCTTCGCATTTTACGAGTACTCGTACGTTCTTACTGCGCTATACGCTATACGCCGTGAAACGCGGAAGAATACCAGGAAGTGCGAGAAGCGTTATTTACGTTTGTTCCTCCGTGATATTTATAGCAACTATAGCAACTGTGTACGAAGACGTGCGACGCGATACAAAATTACACGTATAGATTATAAGTTTTTACAGCCGATTTCGCACCAACCGTTGTACAAATCATGCGGTGTAAATGCGCGCGTAAAACTCCGTGCAATATTTTTCGCTCTAATCGCCCGTGTCGTTGGGCAACATATGTAAATCGTATATAGGTTGTCGATCCGAAAATAGCGACATCGACCGCAATGTCATATTCCTTGTAAAAATAACGCGAATACTGTTTTCAGGTCGATCAATACGATCTTTCGATTAATTATTCATTTAGTCCGACTGACGGATCAACGAATTTTTACGAGGCCGGAGATTACCATCGTTACCATCTATTCATTATACTCGCGAAATGAGAGCTTTAATCCTTGGAGTATGTATTATTTTATAGTGTAACTCTGAATATTCTCTGATTTTAAAAAATTTTCTAACGATTCTGAAAAATCTCTATTTTTTATTTTTCATTAGATCGTGGCCAATACAAATCATACCTAATCATTATTGTCTTGTTTTCTATTAGAAATGCAAAGTTATATCCTAGCAAATTAATGAGTATCAGTATGTCCGTTAGCAAATGCAAATGAGTTTGCGTTTCTCTCGGGTCTCGCGACTGGTGTCTTTTTCGTTGCGTTGGCGATGTACCGCCTCGATCACGAATCCATATGTTCCATCGAAGCTCGGGGCGGACAAGAGAGGACGGCCACGGCGAGAGCGAGCGAACGAGCGGGTCCGGCGGCCACCACCGACGATGGACGGCATCCATTAATCGAATTAATGTAATCTGGAGGAGCGGCTGGACGGGCACGAAGCGGCCGTGATGACGTCCGCGGCTGCGGGCTTTTCGGCTTAGGTCTCTCGCCCTCGCGCGGATTAAAACTTGAAAACCGTCACTATCACCGTCGCCGCCGCTGACCGCGATCGCAATGTCCTCTCCTCCTGCTTGCGAGAGAGAAGGAGAGATATGAGGACACTCTTTCTCTCCGTGCTCCTTCCGCTTCAACGAAACGGCTCTTTCATGTCGCTTCCGTCGCGCCGAAGCCGTGTGCCGGTCCGGACAGCGGTTGGTCCCCGTTGAACACGCACGTTGTTATCAGTTTTCGCAGTGAAAGAAGTTTGCGGCATTGTGATTGCAATACAAATCGTCCTACTTATTTCTCAGAATGTATTTTATATAGATTGAGAGTTTAATCCGACAAGTTTTTTAAAATAAAAAACAAAGTTTTTAAGAAATACTTGTCTTTCAGTTTTCTAGTGAACAGAATTGTCATTTTATAAAACAGAATGATCACAAAATAAATTTCTCCACATGTAAAAATTCCTTATAATGAAGTAAAAATATACTTGATTTATGCACGATATCTGGACAATAAAAAATAAAATCACTTTAAAACGTAAGCTTTTTAATAAAATTTTCGATAATGAAATCGGTCTTTCATCAATAAAAATGTCGAGGTAGAAATACAGCTTGAATAATTACCGATAGGAAATGTAAGACAAAGCAAGACGTATACTTCGAAAGTTCTCAATCTCTCACGGGATTGAGAGAAAGATGTGAGAACAATAGAGTAAATTCGTGAATTCCTTGAACGAGTTCCCACGGAAATTCCGGGGCGCTGAAAGAACGCAGAAGGCGAACGATTCATCTTCCTCGGTTGATTAACGTATGTACATGATTGTTCCTTTTCTTTTTTCAGGCGGCGATCGGCGGCTTTCCTGAAACCGTCTATGGTCGGGCCAGCGCATCTTGCGTAATCCTCGGGAACGAGCAAAGTTCGTGCCGACATTCACGATTCTAGGATTAACCCCACGTGAAGTCGAAGAATTTATGACGTCCAAACGGGGCTACATGCAAATATTCCACGAACGGAGGGCCCCATCGAACGTCCCCTTTTTTTTAAGTGGAACTTTAATTTATGCCTGCGACGTCTCGAAACTAATAAAAAGATGACACGTTGCACAAAAAACTTGAGAGATATTTTGATATTATAAATTGGGTTAGTCACTCAATATATTCTGACTCAACTTGTTGAATGTTTGAGTGACTACTAAGAGAAATATTTAATAATAAAAATACTCTTTTAATTAAAATAGAACAGCTTTCCCATTATATATACATCGGTTATATCTTCTTTTTATTTTATCATGAAAAATTTTAATGTAGAATTTATTGATCTGTAATGTAATGCATTATTTTTTTCTATAAAACGACAGTTATATATCTTTTTCGTCTTTACTTTATATTTTAAGCGTTACAACTAAAATATAGAGTGCAGTGGAAATATCTAATATAACAACTGATTAAGTATACTCTTTCTTGTTAAATAAAATAGAACTGTTTCCCATTATATATACATCGGTTATATCTTCTTTTTATTTTATTATGAAAAATTTTTAATGTAGAATTTATTTATCTGTAATGTAAAATGCATTATTTCCTTCTATGAAACGACAGTTATATATCTTTTTCGTCTTTACTTTATATTTTAAGCGTTACAACTAAAATATAGAGCGCAGTGGAAATATCTAATATAACAACTGATTAAGTATACTCTTTCTTGTAATATATATCTTACCTGCTATTTTTAGCTATGAATAATTTATTTTCGCAAAAGTTGTCTCTCTTTCGATTATCCTTGTTACGAAAAAATCAATTTTTGAAGTTGAAAGTATATCTATATGCAAAAGGAGGGACACTGTAGATAACCGATTATCATATTGTGTTAAATATCAACCAAAGAGCTTGCATTATTTCTTTTGCTCGATAACGTCGGAAGGACATAAGGAGAAAAATCCGGGATACGCTAAGGAGATGTCCGGCGAGTTTGATCAAATAATTTATTAAACGTTCGCCATTTTATAGTAATTTACAATGTTACAAGACAACGGCGTGCGCCTACCACGTCGTTCACGATTTCTGCGCTTGGTCGCGAGATATTTACGTCGGTTGTCTGTGAAAAACACATTGCGGTTCTAAAACGCGGATCCGCGGCGGGACGAGCGAGCGAGCGACGAGAACCAAAAAAAAAAAATCCCCCGGTAGAATACGCCGTGCGAGGAACACGTACGGTGCGTCGTAGTGATAACTTCTTTTTCTTTCCTTTCTTTTTACGAAAGAGAGAAGCGGAAGTTACCGCTTTCCCTCGTGTGAAATCGCGCTCGTCCGCGCCGCGATCCGTTCGCCTCGCTTAATTCCCATATTTTTTTTTTCACTCTACGAAGCTTACAAATTACGTCTAAAAGTAGTATAGTATTTGTACGAAATATACCGTTGAAAGTAACGCGTGACACCTCGAGGAAGCACTCGACTGCCGGTGAAACGTTAATTTTTTTTTAATCGTGTTACGTGTAGAGAATCGTGGTCGCGCGACGACTAAATAATGTGGGAATATCGCTTCCGAAACTTCCAAAGTATAGCACCGCTAACGTTTTCTCGTACGGGATGGAGACGAGTTACATTACGAGTTTAATTCTCGTCGAATTTGAGAGCGAAAATGCGCGAAGTGTCAAGCTGCTTGGACACGGATGCGATGTTCATCGAATTTTTGCTCACCGCTCACGAATAAATTATTTGAAGGATGAAAATGCGTTATTGACGTTGTAGCTAATCTTTCGTAATCGTCGTTGCTTTGCTTGCCCTCATTTTTTTAACATGCCCCACACAGCACAGGATATCCTGAGGGACATTTGTGCATCCGCTGGATATCCATCGAATATTGAATATCCACTGGATATCCACCGGTTATTGAGATATCCCAATGTCTGTAGGACGTCCCTCAGATAAAGTGTGCTGTGTGGGGCATGAGAAATTTACGAGAGAAGAGTGTCCATGTTAATTATAATCATTTAATTAACAAAATTAAATCAGTGAGTAATCACCTGCAAGTTATTTGTGGATCTTTAGATATATTATATGATGTAATATTGTGTCTTGTATTATAAGGGTCTGGATGACGACACAAGAAGTGAAAGATGTAACTTGTGTATTTTATCGTTCGCGTTCGACGCCTTTTGGTTCACAAATTGATATAAAGATGTAAAACGATTATATACGTATATATAAATGTTATCCAAATTCATTTATTTAGTTATTCTAGATAAAAACACCTAAGCGAGTTCTTTGACCCCTTTTTAACGGTAAAAGATCGGGGCACTCGCTACTTTCTCGCTACTTCAAGCAAAATATTAATTGCGATACTTTTTTGGAAAATGCATGCAGAGAATTCGATTTCTCTATAATAGGAAGAACGAAAACGATGATCGCTTTAGAATGCGGGGAACGCGGTATATCTTCGCCAATACGCTTGACACCATCGCGGTTCTCCACTCGAGAAACGTGCTAATGACGTCCTACGTGAATCGCGTAATTTGTCGCTTCGCCTCGATAATTTTAGATACAGATAAGCTTAGGAACGATTCTACGGTTCGCGAAGTGATTCGCTCGCTAATAGAGATACGCAACCGTTTCGAGGACAAAAAAGAAAGAAAAACACCGTAGACGGTAAAACAACGAGTCTCCTAGGAATGCTCCCTGGCACTTGTATTATCTTCTTGTTCCCTGTCCTCCACAGAAGTATCACGTATTGCTCTGTATCGTGTAATTTGTATGCGTGTTAAGTGTATAATGCGAATGTATGCCGTGTACGAGTCTATTGTATGTGTGTGTGTGGGTGTGTACGCCATATTTATAATTATTCATTTTCTCTCAATCATATACATATATATTTATATTATTCTAATTACCTAAATATATATATATATATTTATATATATATACTTTGTCATATATATATATATATTATTTATATATACCTTTATCTCAGCTTTCGTGTAGAAATAATACCTCTCTCTTTCTCTCTTTTTTTATTGTATCTGTATGCTCCTGTGTGGCGTTGCCGCTCAGTTTGCCGTTCGCATTTGTCCAAACGATCCCTAATCGATATTTTAATTTCAAGCAGAAAAATATTTAACGCCAAAGTCTTAGCGTCTCTTAAGGTAAAAGCAAATTTTCTTTTAAATATAAAGAACATTCATTCATTTTGCTCAAAAGCCTGAATGCAGAAACAAACCCGCAACTTGCATTGCTTATCTAACATGTACTATACAAGATTCCATGTACTTGCAAGTTTTCAATGAAAGTTAAATGCAGAAAGTGGTTCCAAAATAAAATTACATACAATGATAGAAAGACAAAAGAAGACGAATAATTATGACGTGGCAAGCTTAAACGGTATACAGAATATCTCATTCGTGTTAATCTACGCGATTTCTTAAACAAAAAGATAATATCATCGCAAATTTTTCGTAGCAAAAAATAAATTAATACTTTGGCTCTTTCACGATAAGACTTGTGCATATGAGTAGGAGTAAATTTTTTATCATAGGACACAATCTTCCTTTCACTTACAGTAATGACGATACAAATAGATATAGGTTCTCGAAAACTGATATCTTTTCGAACGTTTCGCGACTTCCAGAGTTCGTATGACGTCGAATCACTTGACACTTCTGCGTTCATAGTGCGAACCCGTATCCATCATTTATTGGTATAATCGGAGTAGATACTTTACAGTAAGACACTTGGTAAATTAGATTTCTTATTTATTTCTGCCAACAATTCTCGGCTCAAAACGCTCTGCAACGATATACAATTACAAGCATGCAATTCCTAGGCGTGCCTCGCTTTCTCAAGGACGTAGTCTGCCTGCGAGTCTTGCGCACTTTTCCGATATATTTAAACATGATTTAAACGATAAATTGATACAAGTACAAATATTTCGAAAACGAATAGAAATAATAGTACATCGACAAAATCGATCGCGTGTCACTGGAACTTTATCATTTTATGTAAATGATAAATAAAAAACTAAAAACTGTACAGATAATTAAAAAAAGAAAAAGATATTAATTTTCCATTTCTAATCTTACTGCTTGACTTGTCATTTAATCAATAATCGCGAAGAGAAAAAAAACTACGTTGATTTAAATGCATATTTAATGCATAGTTAAATATTTGATAGATCACGTGAAACCTTAATCTATTTATTTCTTGAAAAGAGCAATTTATAATAAGTTAACATATGTTGCACGTAATTAAATATCTTGCAATATTCCCATCCCATATTAAGCTTCATGCTTTGTTATTCTAAGCCGGGCAATAAGATTATGCAATGTGATATCAGTATATAATGCAATATATAATTTACATTTGCATTTACAAATACATTGAAATTTTATATTTGATGTTTCAAAGTATTATGAAATACTTTTAAAAATATATTAATTAGAAAAATATGCATTAGAAAAACCGATATGAGAAAATACAGGGAAATGCATGCATACGTTTTTATAATAATATAAACAAAAGTTATTATAAAAATGCTATATAAAATTATCTCCTTCGCGCAAAAGCGTGAACAAAAAAAGCAGACATTCATTTTAGTATCAAGATGCTAAACTTATCTTCGAATATAAAAATCATTCAGTGATCTCACAAAATTCGTGTCATTAATGTCATGTAATTCATGATGTACCGCGGTATATTGTTAAATACGTTTATATATACAAATAAAAAAGAAAGAAAACGTACGATGTAGGAGGGTGTACAAGTCTCACAGCTACGAGAACGAGGCATCGCCTACAAGTACAATCGCGCGTTTCCTTTTCAGACAAATAAACCAGAAAAAAAAATCGAGCATCCGCACGGCAAACCGCGTAACGCCGCGCAATGAAAGTTCATCGGGTTGATCGTTCGTAAATAGCGGTCGCATTCTCGAGATCGGGCAACGATCGCGGTCCGCACGCTAGAGTCCGTCAAAAACGGAATATTCTCTTTTTTTTTCCACAACGATGTTCGATCGTGACTGTCAGAAATATTGCGGTTTCAATATTTGTTGTTACATCAGCGATTTAAACAAATCTCGGATGCGATTAATTGCTAAATTTTTCACTCTTCAGTTTTTATCGAAGAGTGAATATCCTTCGCTGCTGTAGTATCTGTGCTTATTGCAACGTCAATATAATCAATGATTTAATAAATACATATTTTTAATACATCACGGGGAAGTCGACTTATATTTCTTTTGCTATATGTATATATATCTCTTCTCCCAAATAATACAAGGATCTACAAAACGTCTCACAGTTCCACGACGTTTTTTAGACGTTTGTATTGTCTGGGCTGAATTTTATTTATTCAAGTAAAATTAATCTGACGATATCGGGCCTGAAAATAAACCGAGCCGATCTTTCTATTAATATTTCATTTTGAGAAATAACTGTATATCGTGTATATGTATACATATACTTGGCGCGAGACATTGTCGTGTCTTTTAATAATACATAAATAAAATGATCAATATCTCATTGGACGCGTAAAAACGCACTACAAAGTAATAAAAAATATGTATCTAATATTTTTTCTCCTCTTATTATCAGCGGGGGTATAAATCACTATTTATCTCATCATAATATAGATACATGATCCCTTTATACCTTAACAGTTAAGGATTAACGATTACAATTGGGCGAATACTCAATATGAGTCAAATCATTTGCAATCACGCTCGTAATCGGCGTAGTGTCTCGAGCGAGCGATATGACGGCGCGACTGACGACGTACCCGATCTCGATGAGCGCGCACGGCCGACACTTGTTGCATTTTGATTAAAGCGGATGCAAGGAAGGAGCGAGGAGCGGGCGGCGGAGGGTGGAGGCAGCGCAAGCCTCGCGCACCACGCGAGCCCTCACGAACGGGGGGGCCTCGCTGCTCGCGCTCTTGATGGAAAAAGTTCGTCGGCTACGTAAAATGAACAGAGGATATGCATTGTGTGTGTGCAATGTTCCCATGTTAACCGTCGTTAGGTAGGTAAGTTCCTGAAGATTACAACCGCGCCGTGCGCGTACGCGGCTCGACGGAGCCGCGCCTTCTCACCTTTCTTTCTTTCTCCCTTCTCCTTCTTCTCCATTTTCATTTAGGTATTACACATACGCGAATACACAATATTTACACAGGCGCTCGGCCCGCCTGCTTCGTTCCAATGATCTCCACGAGTACGCCTCGCTTCGGCGACACTACACAGTCGCGCACAAGTGTATAACTCTCCCCGTTTTCTCTCAATCTCCCGCCCCTCTCTTGATATTTCTCCGGCATGTCTTATTGTTCCGCCTGCATCGCCGTTTCTCCCCGGTTCTCGCTACCTGTATCGTCTTCTTTCCCGTAGAAAAAACTATCTTCCGCACTTTCGTACCACTTTTCTCTTAATCTCCTCTTTGCGCGTTAAAAAGGA